>NC_090284.1:38459285-38774058 GCF_037392515.1 Haliotis asinina | reverse complement strand
TTAGGGCGGTAATTCAATAAATTTGTCATTTCATTTTTGCTTGCTCTTTCACAAACACCTGGTATCATCAATGATATCCAGTGGTCTGCTAATTCAGTGTTTGACTGTGTTTTACCTCTTCCGCCAAAAGGAGACTGTTCCGCCGGACATTCGAAATATTGTGTTTTAGATTTGGGCTGTCCTTGTTGTTGTTGGCTGTTTGCTTGTTTTATTCTTACTTTGCATCAATATAGGTTTCAGATTCAGATTTCTTCTTCTCTCGTTTGTTTAACTGTATCGGACATGGTTAAGATATGAAAAAGAATCCTTAATGGTATTTATGCTGCATCAGGGCCCCGTTTCACGACGCGATCGTAGCGCTACCACTGTCGTAAGTCTATGCTGAAGTATGGGAGTTACAATCGCCTTAACGCTACTATCGCTCTCTGAAATGGGCCTCCATCTACACTTACATGCGCTAAATCAAGCCTTTCCCATCTCCAACCTCCCGGACCCGTGGGAGTAGATGGGAAGTCGGTAAAATTTAAGACCTGTGAATGTAGTCAACAAGGAGATCTTACTCGATAGTAGTGATATCGACGCGAATTAGTTTTGAAATGGAAAAGCAACAAAGGAAATACAGTTTCATCACTACTGCATTTGATGAAACAGAAGTTTAATTGTTTCAAACCCGTTAGTTCAGTAAGTGTTTACACAAAGCAAAAATAATAACACATAAACGCAAATAGACGTCAAGGGCACTATTGTTGCGATACCTCATCTAAACATTCAATCTCACCGAAATCAGAACCGAAAATAATTCGCGGAATATGAAGACAGACGTTTTTATGTTGTACGTTCTTTATATCATAGAACAAAGACCTTGGTTGTTCTTTCATGTCACAGGATGGTAACGTTCATGGTGCATGAGTCCCGAGGAGGGATGTAGACATAGATGATTTAGTGCCAGAGACACCTCATCAAGTCGCATTTGTTTTCGAAGGATCAAACATCTCAAGGGTCATAATCATAATTCTTTGCAAACGTATATACATTGATAAGTACCTTGAACTTATGTAGCTATTGGTCTCTGTCGGATGAAATGTCTTTGTTTGTAGTATACATAAACGGTTTTGAAAACCTATGATCGTATTTGGCGACAAAGGATTTTTGTACCAGAATACCATATTTATCACCAATCATTGTCCACGAGGAGATATACTCAATACATGATTTTATATAGCCAGTCTCAAGGACGCATTTTAGTACCTACATAGGCGACGAGTGAGCTGATCTAGTGATTGTGGCTAAAATGTGTATGACGTATTTGAAAAACCTTTGTTTTAAAACCTACAGTTTGCTGTCTCAGTGACTGTTTTCTGATTAATGACGTTTCCATAACGTCCATATTTTTTACCACATCCAAGCGTATGATCTCTTTTCCCCATGGCCTTTAGGTACATGATTTCATGTTGTCAAGAGCGTATAGAGTAACCGAAATGATGACCTCCAGAACGTATAATTGCAGTTTTCGCCTACAGATCTTCATGGACTTGATGTCACTAAATTGCGTTTTATTGATCGTCAAATTACTTTTTTTCCAGTGCATTATATCCTGAAACTGAACATCAATATTGTCATGTTTTCATTACGTTCTTCAGTGATGTAATCTTGAGTTTGAATCCAACGGTAGCCTAGGTCAGGTTTCTTAGTCAGTCCAAACTATGCGCGTGTATATCACCTGTAGACGTCTAGACCTGTAATGTTTAAATAATCATAACGCGGACGTATTATCAGAATCAGACTCATATAGTTTGCTTCCCATAAGCGATAAAACTTTGTTATTTCTTTATTTCTTGGTTTTGCACAAAAAATGAAGGTGTAAGTATAATTTTCCACGAATGAAATTAATACATTTTGCACCACTATTCTTGAAAATTTACGTTTATACACACACTCCCTCTCCCTCCCCCTCCATATGTATATATATATCTGTCTATGTCTCTGTGTGTGTCTCTGTGTGTGTGTGTGTGTGTCTCTGTGTGTGTGTGTGTGTGTGTGTGTGTGTGTGTGTGTGTGTGTGTGTGTGTGTGTGTGTGTGTGTGTGTGTGTGTGTGTGTGTGTGTGTGTGTGTGTGTGTGTGTGTGTGTGTGTGTGTGTGTGTGTGCACCATGCTAGACGATTGGTATTCACCTTCCCTTGGAAATAATTAGCCCTTTTCTCGGCATCAGACTGCATTAAGTACAAACGGTTTACATTTTAGAGTTCAATGTAGCATCGTTTTCCTTTGTAAGCCAACTAGTATGGCCGTTCTGTATTGTACATGGAAGTAAATATAGGCTTAGCATTATCCATCTGAGAAAGCGTGGTTGAACGGTACCATCTTCAATACTTCCGATGGTCACGATTAATCTATGATCGAGGACAGAAGCCAAGTGTTGCTGCTATCGCATTGAACATTCTCCAGGAGACAGCAGTCAATAGCGTTATTGTGTAGAAAACAGCACAGCTTATGACTATCTCGAAACCTGAAACACACAAGGAGGTTGTAAATCCCAATGCCGCATTCTTTATTCCATTCGAGCAGAATAATTGGCAACCGTTTCAGCCAAAATGACCCTTGGCCTATTGTTCCTGGAGATGTATTTTGTGTTAAGAACGGAACAATGTATAAATAGGGACCGGACACTGTCTGCAGGATGGCATATTTTTTAAAGAAACAGGAAGATAATCAGTTTGCTAAACGGCAGGAACTTCTTTACCTCCGATCGTGGTTGTCCGGGGACTCTAACTCCCCAGAAGACCCTGTGAGATCAAACACTCCATCTCAACAAACAGTTACTGCCTCTGGCCAACATTTTGACAGGTTCAATGAGAAGAAGAAGAAGGAGAGCAAGAAAGCTGATCATGATGGTGACGTAATCACCGTAATATAAGTATTGAACATTACTCGACAAGTAGTAGAAGTGCTTTATTATGGTATTATTTTTAATGACAGATCATTCCTTCGGTGACTGGTTTCAACACTGCATGGAAGAACACACGTATTCATGAAAGCTCTGTAGAAACACCTCCCTCAGAATTGTCTCTTATCTACTGGATCGTTCTTCATAACATCAGTCACTGGTTTGGTTTCATTTCAGTCAAACATTTAATCCAGATTGACAAACAAACGCAATATATTTTATACACATATTAGTAATTATTTTCAAAATCATAACAACGGGTAATAGAATAATAACCTTTACGATCCAGGATTGAAACCCACGATCACGGGTTTAACACGACTAGGGAACGCTAATCTACACAGCGAAGTGCGCCTCCTTACACCATGGAGCCACTCAAGATACAAACGAGTCTCCCTTGTACCGCTGTGCCCCATCTGTACCCAAGATACAAACGAGTCTCCCTAGTACCACTGTGCCCCATTTGTACCCAAGATACAAACGAGTCTCCTTTGTACTGTTGTGCCCATCTGCGCCCAGCGTAGTCTATCTTACGAGTCTATCTTGGTCCTTCATCATAACTCTATCTTATTGTAAAGTTGTGTTAGCACGACTACATCATACAAACCATCAGGGTCTATCAATAATATAACGTAACGTATCTGTGTGGTCGGCGAATGAATAATTCCAGTGGAAGTATGAATAATTGATAGACCTGTAACATTAGACTGGGTTCTGCATGCTCGTCTAGAATTTTCCTTTGCTCGATTGCGTTTTCATGAAGGTCTATATTTCATTTTCGTGTTTAATAATTAATACGTTTGTCGTGCAGATGCGGAAAACCATAATACAGTTCACTTATAATACGTTAATACGTACTTAAATAGCAAAAGCAAAGTTTCCAGTTAGTGCTGCTGGCATTCAACCTACTTCCATTATATTATGCTGTGTTGTTTTGGGATTTTTTATGTAAGTGTCAAACTGAATTTTAAATTACGTAATACCTGTTTGTTGATATTGGAGTACTGGCTATGACATTGGAAGGATGGAGGCAAGGTCAGCTACTTAAGTCGTCATCCTTCATGATCAGGGCCTAGATTTTCGAATCTCTCTTAGCGCTAATATAGTCGTAAGGTAATGTTAATGAATGGCACTAGAGTATCTACAGACCTCCACCATATACATGACGTGAAATGGAGTTTAACTTCGTACTTATTTCACTCATATGACAATGAGCATGTGTGTGTATGTGTGGCTGCTTGTACTAGCCCAGACGTAAGCGGGTTTTATAGTGCTCGCTCACTGAAATATCATGCCGCAGTTAAGCATGAATATCGCACTCAGACACAGTATACTGACTCCGAGCCGACCAATCGCCAGGCGGGGACCAAGAAGTACTATAGTACAACAAGTACTATAGTACAACAAGTACTAAATTTTAACGTGTCTTGGAATGGCGGGAATAATGCTGAGTGCAGCGTTAAACAACAAACCGAACAACCACAATCAGTCTCAGTCTCAGTCTCAGTCTCAGTCTCAGTCTCTCTCTCTCTCTCTCTCTCTCTCTCTCTCTCTCTCTCTCTGTATGTCCGTTTGGAATCAGTTTTGTACAAAGATACTTTGTTGTATCTTTTGTTGTAGAATGATGCGTTCTTCTTCCATTTCGCAAACAAACACACCCTTTTTGTCTCGCTGCCAATACCGTCAGCTACAGAATGTGCTGTAATTGCAAAGAGCTTCAGCAAACGACAATACCTCAAGTGAATACTATCATCCCTTAAGCTCTAACGACACTGCTAATGCATGTCGAACATCCAGAAACATTAACAGTGTTTGCTGAACAATGCTAGATACACACTTGCAGCAGTAATCACTGGACATCCTTGTACAAGACACCTGCTGCTGATTAGATATAGCGATGATTAGGAGATGAAAAGTGGAAGACAGTTGCATGGGCAGATAATGGAAAAGCTGTTAATATTTAGACAATGACAGTGACAGTGATATCAGACACATCAGTAGACACTGCGATGAGTAAATGAACGCTAGTTCCCGTGAGCGTTGTTAGTTATATCACTACCGCGTGTAAATAACCATGTGTCGAGTGAACCTGGCTGCTAATAGCATGGATGCTGACTTCGTGCTTATAATCAGCAATCTGAGCAGTACATCCCCTCCCTTACCTCTAAATGTAAACCCTGAATCTCAAGTGGCGTGCATCATAGCACTGAATAAGGTGAACCTATGTATTACAGTGTGTCTTGCTTGAATTAACTCACTTATATGGATCATTCAAAGTTCAATGCTGACTCCTCCTCGTTTGTCTGTCAATGCTTTCCTGTGGCTGAAACATATCTCACTGCTTTTCTTACGCTTGGATGTTTCATGGGTTGGCTGCGGTGTGCATCATGTCACCCTGATCTATGTTGTATTCCTGCCCATTGCACTAGAAATTAAAGTGGAGCAAAGCGCAGACTTCACTCATTCCACCACTTTTCTTCAGATCATTCGTATCTCTTTATAAACAGACTGACGTCTGTTGTTGGTCTTGCAAATGTGAAATGGCTTGTAGACGTGATGTTCAACATTGAGACTTGGGCAACTTTCATATCATTCGCTGGCCGAACATCTTTACGGACACCAAGATTACTCTATCAACTCCATCAAATGCGATTTCCGAAACTTCTGAGACGATTTCTTTTGAACCCCGACAATCGATAGTGTCCAGAAGTTTGCATCAGGCTCCGACTGATCAGATCAATTTGCCCACTCAGTGATACGTGTAAACTTCAGTCAGCCTATTGCCAACTTGTTGGTTACCCGTTGCAACTGGCCACTTCGCGAAACACAGAGCTGTGAACCCACAACTGTATCTGACAGACCTGGTGCTCCTTTCACGAAGCCTTTGGTAAAGATCCCATTCCTTAATATTGCACTAATTTTACCTTAGTGGCTTACTATCACCTTAGAGATGTGTGAAAGGAGGCCCTGCATTCATTACTAACCTTGCACAGTGAAATGGCAGAGAGCTGACAGAGACAGAACATGCACATATCAATGAAGGCACTGACCATTAAATACAAACCTGGACATAAAGGACACCTTTTCTCTATATGTCTGAATGTCGTATTTGTTCAACTATTCAGTATAGGCGACCTCTCTATATGTCTGAATGTCGTATTTGTTCAACTATTCAGTATAGGCGATTGTTTGTAACACCCAGAACTGAACATGTGTTGCAGTGACATTCGATGATTCCACAGTGTTCTTCGATAAGAATTCATCGCGTATTACTTGGCTACTATGTCAGTTTCATTCACTTTAAAATCCCGTTCGTTGCGAAAGTCTGCACAAATATTGTCGCGATGTTAAGCAAGTACATTAACTCTCAATGTGATTTTCACATGTACAGAACCTCACACAAACGCTCAGTTAACTGGGAGAAAAGTAAATAATGTTCAGAAAGATGTGACAGGATGTAACTTATTACAGTGATTTCAAGTGTGTCCACCGGTATGAGCAAGCGGAATCGTTGTGATAAGGAGGGAACAATTAACATTTTCAACCTCTGTTCAATACTGTATATAATGGCAACCCCCTTGTACCGAGGGGCGTCAATGTTGTGAGATGAAAGTGCTATGATACCTGTCATTATCCCCTATGACATCATGTGACTGTATAAGGGTTTTGCTCTATCAAAGGTCAAATAATCCTGAAGAAACTCCAATATAAACTGGGCGTGGACGTTCCCGAACGTGTCCCACCAAGTAGCGCATTCCACTTTTTAATATGTGATACGTGTCCATGCGACGCTTGCCCCGTGGCGAAACATGCGGGGGAAAGGAGATGCGATGATGAAACCTGTTTGCTATCAAATGTGTGCTGCACTGGTGTCGCTACATGTTTGTGACTGGCCTCGTGACGACTCACGAAGTGGTGAGTGAGTGAGTTAATATTTAACATCACCTCGGCAATATCCCAGCCATATCATGACGCAAGTAATTTCCATAATAGTGAGTGAGTGAGTTTAGTTTTACACCGCACTCAGCAATATTACAGCTATATGGCGGCGGTCTGTAAATAATCGAGTCTGGACCAGACAATCCAGTGATCAACAACATGAGCATCGATCTGCGCAATTGGGAACCGATGACACGCGTCAACCAAGTCAGCGAGCCTGACCACCCGATCCCGTTAGTCGCCTCTTACGACAAGCTGAGTCGCCTTTTATGACAAGCATGGGTTGCTGAAGGCCTATTCTACCCCGGGACCTTCACGGGTCAATTTCCATAATAATGATGAAAACAGTCTGAAATGTAAAACCTGTCGACGATGGACTAGTATCACAGATATGAATAAAACATGGGCTATAGATCGCCAACGACTGAAGGTAGATCACCTTACTAGGGAATATGGGGACTTACAGCACTTTTGCAACCTGCGTGTACCGTAGTTGGATTTACACCATCTCTTCAGCTGTCAGCATATTTTGAGATATACATGGTGGTAGGGCGATCTGTATTTCTTTTCTAAGACACCGTATTCAATAACTTCTAAGCCTAATTTCGATTAATCTATGGCAGAAAACAAACGACGGTGACCTAAATTAAGAATCCTCGCACAGGGCTAACTGACGTGCTGTTCTTTTGACGCGTCAGCCCCCAACGTTAGGACAAAGGTTACTAGAAAAACAAAATTAATGATGGACAGTTTGATGATGGTTTATGTTCGGGTTAAATATCTTCTCTAGATCATTTTAATTACATCCGCGATTCTCTTAAACCATACAAGGCAATATGACTGCTTCATTTCTACTACCAACGAAAGTTTAGATCAGTACATTCAGAGGCAGCTGACAAGTCCATTCGTAACTACTCGCCTCTTTCCGTAACCTGCGAGAAGCCATCCGGCTTTCCGGAATGACCCGAGTAGTTACGAATGCTGACAAGTCAAGCGACATTCCACGATTGCATTATGGGAATGCAAACATTGCCAACATTACCGTGTCTCTGTAAGATTTTGAGTCGAACTGTGAGACATTTTATCTGTCGGAAAACATAAACGTAATGTTTCCACAATGATGTTGGCTGTATGGTGCAACTGCAAACCAAGAAACGGGATGAGACGAAGCAGTTTACTGTGGGAGCCTGTACGAGGCGATGGCAACTGACATCCATCGTGACATCGGTTACATTGTGACGTAATGCAAAAAAGTTCGATTACGAGGGGGCAGACTGGAATGGCGCGGCGACGTCAACACATTGTGACGTAATGCAAAACGTGCACATTATCGTCTGATAAAGTATTGTCGACACCTTTGATCTTTCGCCGAAGCATCTTAGAATTAAAAATAGTAAGTTCAAATTTACTTAATTGTCTGGGACACTTACCTACCCTCTCAGGTGTACGTCAAAGGGTTGAGAAATATGACGACACCCATCTATGTCACATGTGACGTGAAAGATGAGCACCAAGAAGCGTAGTTGGTAGAGAAACGAAAACTGTGTATGGAGTGTGGAAATCTGTCTTCCAAGCACTCTGGCATCGACCGTGTGACAATCAGGTCTGATAGCACTATCAGTTAGTTTAGTTTACACATATTTTATTTACAATGTGAAAAGGATTGGGACATGTTCTTTCAACTTACAAAATCCCTATCCGTTAACCCAAGGACACAGTTTGTCCATTCTCTATTTCACCTCAGTTCGTGTGCATTCAACTCAACCGTGAAACCTTTATGTAAGGTCCTCAGAGATAATGGCAGTGTTTGTCCTTAAACCTGAAAAACTGGATGCCCCAAGAACCAAGAACCATAAAAAGTTGTGGATCCTGATCAGAATGTGTTTGCCCTATATTTTAGCTACAATATTAGTAATTCCCATGAATCAAAAATATGACAACTAACAAACTGAGTTATAGAGTTTAATTAAACCCTTGAAACTAATTAGTCTTTGCATTGGGATAACTTGCTCGTGGACAAAAGGTTACATTTCAGTAATCTAAATTGTTTTCTCGAAAATAATAGTCGTTTTACTTACAGACAACTGCTGATGATCGAGATAAAAACTAGAAATTACTGATTGATATTTTTTGAAAAATAATACTCTTGGTTATTGGGGATGAGGACCTAAGGACAGACGTTAATTTCGAACAGTGGATGATGACCATAGCGTCCTTTCCACAATCACTCCGAATACTCACAAACACCTTTCAAGCCATTATCAGAAACAGATTGAAACCTCTCTATGCTGTTCCTGTTCAAACAGTTTCATTACTGCCTCCATTATGGATGAATTAGGTGGCATTGTGATCCTCCAAGATAAACATTCGATACGTCTCTGCATGAGACATGATAAAACTACAAATTAACACGTTCACGTAGACCAGGAGTCATGTCAGCATCAAGCGTTGCTTGCTGATTGGAGATGTAAGACACACAAGGTGATCCTTTACTCGTATTCTCCAGGATCTTCAAGCCTCCCGCAAAGAATTACTTCCACGTGTTCCGTCTCTAGGGTAATCTCCAACAGAGGCGTCAAGTCCACTAGGAAGTTCCTGGAGATCCTACAGAACAGATACAGCGTGAAGCATTGCCCTGCGGTTCCCAAAGGAAGCAGTGTAGGTTGTGGTTATTATGATCAGCTTAGAATATGTAACAAATGTACTTAGCTTGCACTTTTGGCTTGGTTCATAACTGAGTGTGTTTCGCCGATACCTCAGTGTATAGTTCTAGGTCTTTTCGAACAAGGAACATGTATTTGAATAAGGAGGGTAGTATAACATAGATCAGCATCGAAATAAGGTGTCCGTAGTGTATTTGATCTTAATTAGTTTTTCAGTTTGATGAATTCTTATCTCTGGTATCGGTTTACATTGTTCGTCTTGAAGGCGTATGCATACACATATTAATGAGGCAAACTGAGATGAATTTAGAAATTTAATATATAGTTGAGAATGGGATGAGGGAAGAAATGGAATTTTGATGTTGGTTTTATTAAATGCGTGATCTGGTTCTGTAAGGAGAGTAGATGTGTCGTCCATTGGCCCATCACGTTGTAGTGTTTGGATCAAGAAAATTATTTTGAGATTGGTGGCGTATTACCTATATGCGTTTCTTTTGTGCTGATGGAGCTTGTCTAGCTGTTTAATTGATACGCATTGGTTATGATGGAGTGCATATAACTTCATGTGTGAGGATAATTATCTCGCCATCTGCTGTTTACGATGTCTCGTAAAGTTTATCAGACGTTGACTTGTACTGACAAAGCGGGAACAGTAGAGTACCTCTCATTTTGAAAATATAGTTACAGGCCAGCAATATTGTTGGTATGACGTAGCAACTTACTCGCTCACTAACTAACTGACTTTCATTTTAAAAATGACTGAATTGCTGAGGATGCACGGACAGATCAGCGTAGGACATTCCTCCTAATGATAATTGGAACCCATCGTCTAAGGTTACTTTAGGTCCTCTGTATAAACGAAAATGAGAAACTGAAAACCTAATTTGCAAGCTTTCATTATTTTCAATATGCGTTGAAACAGCTTTATGCTATTTTGGAACAAGACATCAGTACATGCTTTGTGTTGCTGCAAGGTAATATTACCACGACACAGGGAAGATCTGTATTTTGTGCATGGAGTAACTGTAGTTGGGGTGCATTGTCGCTGGAGACTCTTAAACAGAGGGCTGTGACGTAATCGAAATGCCCAACAGGCTAGATACGTTTAGACAAGGGTTCTTGTGACCAGTCGTGTTTCACATTTCATGGAGTAGAGAATCAAATCTACAGCGACCGATATGTCACATCGATGTATGTAACCAGATTTGAATTTCATCCCTCAACAATACCGGGAAGTTATTTTTCCATAACTCTGCTACTCGAAAGAAGAATGATCTAATTTGATCTATAACATCAAATCAAAGAGTAGACAGCTGATACACGGCGCCAAGCAAGAATGGCGATGTGCATGACGACGGAATTGGTCCCATGGCATAGAACTGCAGGCCTGTTTCTTTCAGAAGATTTAAATGGTTCCTTAATGCCGCCCTGGCCACATTTGGAATAGTTCATTAGGATGAATCAACTAGACAGTTTCCGTACAGAGCAACCCCCGCCATTAAACAATTACCATCTAAACCTAAACTATGTGAAAATGGATTAGTAGAACGATACTTCTTGTTCATAGGTACCATAGGGAAGCAGAGCAAATAGAGAAAGTCTTTGATTCGGTACGTAAATCACATGAAATTGTCAGAGCCGGCGATCCTACAAGCCACTGTGAATAATCTCCTGGTATAGTCGGATATTAACGGCACATTTGTGTGTGCCTATGTAGTGTTGATATCATTCTGCTGGCAATAGGTCTCATATCATGCTCCATGACGCCTTCTGATCTGATTTGCCATAGGGTATCGTTTATAAATTCCATTCCACATTAACACTTTAACAAAACTTTAAGCAGGATTTATGGATGTCGGCTTTTCGTATTGTGAATAATACGACTTCACGTAATTCACAGTATAACAAGTTGACATCCATGAATCTTGCTTCTTGGGGGCATTCCTCCTCTAAAGACTAAAGACTTAACACTTTAGCAGCCTATTTCATTCCACATAATAAACCGAGTAACTGCATAACATATGCGCAATTTTGTACGAACATGAAGTTTGATCAGTATTCTTTCACCCGAAATGTGAAACTTAAAATCACCTCAAAATGACAGGTGATAGATTGTACTTTGTACTGTAATCGTGAACAACTGATAGATTCCATCTGAGCAAATGCGATATACATTTAATTTTCAATTTGATGAACATCGTATTTGCCCCTAACAAAGCTTTCAGAAGCCCACGCACGCACAGAGAGAGAGAGAGAGAGAGAGGGAGGGAGGGAGGGAGGGAGGAAGAGACACCATCACACCACACCACACGTCCAGCCTCCCACCTACCAGGAAATTATGGCGCATTACCCTAGTCTTGGCTAATGCAACGAGAATCCATGTTGACTAAGGTGTTTTACCTGGTCAATGGAATTGGCGCCAGCGATGAGGATGTCGGTCATCGGATAGCCATTATGGACGTGTCCGGTGACCAGTGTTTAATAAACAAGATTATGAATTCGTCATGATCACGCCTTCAAATTTAGTTCTCTTTACCTAGCACACGTTTGTATCAGTTATTATCCATGAAATGGGGTTTCTGCGGCAATTGATTTAATCCTTGCATAACGGAGCATGCACATTAAATATGAGGTATGATCAGTATGTAACCTGTCTGTTTTATAAGGGTACATTAAAAAGAGAGATTCCTTGTGTTTCAAGTTTTACATTGGTTCTTTCGAATATTTGTCGGCATTTTGTGACTCACCAGTTTTGACATATTTGCGCAACCGACGATATTACCATAACGAGAGAAAAAACATTATATACAACTTAAAGTAGACCATCATGAGTACACCTGTCAATTTACAGCATAATGGTAAAATCAGGTGTTAGCAGTGAGGCTTTAGGGTTCAGTAGAGGCTGAAGTGGTATATATGCAACGGTAGAAGTAGACGCAAGGGTAGAAGTAGCAGCATCCGTTGAAGCCGTAGACGTAGAGCCAAGTAGAAAAGGTCGTGAATAAAACATAAGTATGTAATAGTAAGTAGAGGTTTGTGGCGTGTGGCAGAAGTAGTGGTATTGAAAATATCAACGGAAATAATTCTCATCATTACGATACATTTTACCGTTTTCCCCGTGCTCCCCAGATGTTTTCCCTGTGCTTTCCTGCCGTAACTCCTAGCTCAATCCATGGTACGCAGAGGGCTTCATGCCAAGCAAACAAACATAATCTTGTCCTTTACCATAAAACGAAAGAAGTTATGTTATTTTCGGTACCGCAACATCTTGGCTTGTATTGAGACTAATGAAAGAGAAGCCAGCTTTGCTGCCAGGAACAGCAATGCTGCAGCGTCGGAGAGTCTTCACATTCTCCGGAATATTCTTGGTGGGTTCGACACGGCAGCGCTTCCTGCTAGAAGTCCCATTCGCTGGGGTACGCATGAACGATAGACTCTGAACTGGACATCAGAGACTCGGAGGGTGCGGTTTCGATTTCCGGATTGTACTCAACTCAAAAGCGTACAAGACACCAAGAAAGTGTAATCCCAAATATAACATATGTTACACAGTAGCAGTGGTGATGTGGTGGTCACACAAAGCCATTGTGAAGGTGTAAGAATGCATAACAATGTCAGAGGAATGGAAGCAAGTGAAAATACTGGAAGTTACGGGTTATTTTATTATTTAAACAATTCTAAAGTCTCCATTTACTTTTGGATATTTAAAGAGGGATATTAAAGAAAGCTATTCAGACATGTGCGTGTCTTTTGTCAACACATCTACCGTCTTGCAAGAACATGGTTTTGGGATCAAAGCAATCAAATGCTCTCGCTAGCTTGTTTGGCACTAAATGTTTTTTACATGAATTGAGGTTAATGCATCTGTAATCGGCAAACTACCAGTTACATAAGGTGTGTAGTTTTTTTTTAGTCTTCCACCTTTCTGTTCGAGCACTTTGGTCCCCAACGAGAACGAGAGAAAAACGACTACCAGTCATCATGTCTCCAGAGGATATGGTACATAAAGGTTTACATTACAGGAGGGAGCATAACATCATAAATCATTTCCTATTTGGTTCAGAACTCTAAACTACACTAATGCCCAGCGCTATGAATTTCAGTTATTGTTTGTATCAGGTAGACACGGAATGACGTATAGGCTGCACGTATTATCCAGTTTCGTACTTTATAAGACGATAAGTAAACTAGAAGGGCTTATTGGAAGTTAAAGAATTCCTTACCGTCAAACTCTGAAGAAGGAAATTTAGTCAGAACTATTATATGATACTAATCAAGAATATTCAACAGAAAACATGATTACTTTGAAAACATATCAATCACTATATTAATCCTACAGCTTTGATTGCTTTTTTCCAGAAATTGTATTACTGAAAATTCGAGGAAAGACCATATATCCTTATCATCTCACATAAAAAGAGCAAGACATATAGAAGAACAAGAACTAAAATAAAACAGGTTGAGGACAAGATAACAAGAAACTTTCAAAACATAGCTAAAGAGCTTCTTCGTTAACTGTCAAGTATGAGTAAGAAATGGGAAAAAATAAAATGGGAAATGAATGCCAAGGCGAAACCGAAAACGTTTTTGAATATTTCTGCAATCTGGAAAATAGAAAATTCTCAAGTCCTCCCTGACCCCGATCTCCAGGTGTTCTACCTGACCCCGATCTCCCATTCTAGCTAGCATCACATCACTGAGCCAGTACTGGCCAAAGCAAAGTCAGAAAATCTGGCACACTTAAGGAATCCCGGAACTGTGTCTGTACTATTTTGCACACTGGCGTTGAACTGGCCCAATATAGGCAAAGAGGTATGGCTCAGTACACAGCCGTAACGATTCCAAATCGACCCTTTGCAGATGGCTGGAACTGGCCTTGTTAGTTTAAGTTTAATGCTATTAAAAACAAGCCGATACCAAAAGAAACTCTGAAAAAGAAAAACAAACAAGAAAACACAAGTTAATGCACATGAGTGTAATATTATTACTAAAACAAGATGAACACATGAGGCGTGCGTTATTCTTTCATTGTCATTCTGGATGAACTTGTTCAACACAAGTTTCAAAATTCAGTTCAACTGATACAGACTTTTGAGAAAAAATTTCAAGGTTTCATTTAGACTTCAATCTTTTGACATTTTGTCCAGTAAGACATGGTTATCAAACAACACTATAAATTTTTGACGTGATCCATGTGTGCTCCCTGACCCCCGATGTCCCTTGTGTTCTCACTGACCTTGATGTCCATGTGTTCTCCCTGATTCCTGATGCCCCGTGTGTTCTCAATGACCCCGATGTCCCATGTGTTCTCCCTGACTCCGGATGCGCCTTGTGTTCTCACTGACCTTTATCCCCATGTGTTCTCCCTGAGCCCTATGTCCAATGTGTGCTCACTGACACCCTATGTCCCTTGTGTTTTCCCTGACACCCTATGTCCCCTATGTTCTCTCTGACACCCTGTGTCCCATGTGCTTTCCCTGACAGCCGAAGTCCCATGTGTGTTCATGTGACATCCTATGTCCCCATTGTTTTCCATGACGTCCTATGTGGCACGTGTTCTCCTTGACACCTATGTCCCTTGTGTTTTACTGACACCCTACGTCCCATGTGTTGTCCCTGACCACCGATGCCCCAGTGTTCCACGGTCTTTTTGAGTAATTCCTGTATGTTTTTGACCTCTCATGACCTGTCTCCGGACGGATTAATAATACCCCAAAGGTAATGTAAATCGCAAGGTAAAGCGCATTGATAGCTCGTCCCACATTTACCAAACGAGATATTCCTTAAATGTTCTTCGCGTCTGTCCAGTTCCAGATTCTGGTGCAAGTTCACCTGTCGTCCTCAGATTACAACATAAATATAGCAAACGCTCTTGCCATCACACATGAAAACAATACTGATATACCACCTCCGCGACATCTATACCCACACAGGAAACGGATGCGATCTTCCCACATCGCCGTACGCAAATACCACGCCATGAATACCTGCATTAATGTCCATCATGTCCACGCACACTGCATGTTGACACAGCACTTGAGCTGATTTGACGAACAGAATCAATTCCTGCGGCTCACGGAAGGTGTCACACGTAATACACAAAGAAGAAAATTTCATCTGTTCCTATGCAAGTCATGTTGACATGCAAATGAGAAAATACAACACTGTGCTTTACGGTAGCCAGCTTAGACGATGTAAAATGTAGCTAAGAGTGAGATTTGATATACATGTTCCGTTCATTGCAATGTTCAAAAGGTTTTTACACTGTCTTGACATTTCGACCATGATGAACAGCTGAAGGTATTAATTAGCATTACTTACGAATTTGTTTCAAAACATTGCTAAGATGCATGTAGTCAGTAATAGTGCTCCACACGTGTTTGAATCATGATTGACCTCATTTGACCTTTACACCATGACCATACTTCCGCAACTGATTTTTTTCAAGAGGTTCAAATTCGACTTTCAATATGGCCGACACGACAGACATTTTGGAAGAAACGTTGCTTTGTTTATGGTCATTACTGAGCAATGGAAATATTCAGCAAGCTCTAGGTTATGTTCCTGTGGAAATTTATTTGATTATTCCCTTAAATTTCCTCGTGTCACATTGAATGTCTCCTCTGAAACAGCTTGAAGCGACTTTGGCATACGTGATTCTCTTTGCGATAATAATGTTTTTATCAGTATAGTATAAGTCAGAATGTGTTTAATATTTAAGGGAAGATGGACTGTAGTTTGCTAAAATAATCATTTCCAGAAACAAATTGAAAAAATGTAATGCTAAAGAAATTCAACCAGTTACCTACTCCTCCTCCTCTTTGTATGCAGTCTTGATCATACATGGAGTGTGTTTGCAGTGGAAACGTACCCATGAATTTCACTTGAAACGAAATATTAACTCGAATATAGTGAAAGTAAGACTGCAAAACCTCATAATTTTACCTTCCCAACTGAACTTTTAAATCTTGAAATTTTATTCAGCTTAGGATTAAATTCATCCGTACGTTCGTCTATAGCAAGGACCTTATTTCTCTCAAACTCCAAGCAACCACCTACTCACCCTGCCCACTGCCAAATTTTGTAAAGTGGGTCCCTACCTAGCTTAATCATAGGCTTACATGGTCCTTGCCTATTCTTGTCATCAGTAAGCCAAGACCTCAGATGATACATATTGATAAAAAATAACACCCTTGAAACAGAAATGGTATCCGAACAGAACAATACTACATTCACATCTGTGTGTAGGCCTTTCACAATGAACAAACGGTACTTTAGGTACACAAGGAATAAGGAGGAACGGTCGGATTATCTGCCTCTGTATTCCAGTCCTTAAACCAGAGCGGAAATTGCAAGCGTGAACTGAATTTTATTAACGGTCTGTGGAGACAGATATTGTGACTGACTGCAGTAGTTGACACTGTGTCAAAGTTTCTTCCCACTGGTCTCGGAGAGCCATGATGCTCGATAGTGTGTGTTCAGGAACGGTTACATAGATTCATCACTGTTCTGTCCCAACTAATTTGGGATATTTAGATGGAGCTAAATGCTTCTAATATTTATGGAACAATACGTTTGACCATATGTCTTTAAAGTGGCATATAATAAGCATCGCCATCATCAAGAGCATAGAGAATGTCTACAGTACAAGATTTATCGAACCACCAGCGTTGTGGGTAGGTCAAACGATGTGGATAATCTTATGATGAATACATATAAGTCGAGGTAATGATGGATATAGTTTATAATGAACGTCAAATATCTCTAATGCTTGGTCGGAAGATAATGGGGAATTATAAAAATAATATGCATAATTGAATGTTTTCGGTATCACATCACTCCCATAAAACAGAGGGCATTCTGCACTCAGTGAGGTAGTTATGGGTCGATCTCTATGCAGATGTTAATGGAGCCTTCACCTTTTATATTAAGGGTATTATCTGTACACCTCTGCGGCGCCATGGAGATTTTCTTTCATTATATAATGCATGTTTTTAAACCAAAGCGACGACAAGCATATAAACAGCGATCAGTTGCCAGTGTTCTAAGTAATGCATTCGACAGCAGCCTTTGATGATGAGGATTAGAATAGGATTCCACTCTTGTCGTAGGAAACGTACGGATCATGTCAATGTATCCCAAATGCTGATGGATATATTGCAGTTATATGCAATCACATATGATACGCTAAATATAGAATCGACGCCCGCGATATATATAGTAATAATATAATGGTGCCGTGAGATCCAGTACCTTACTGATTATAGGCCATGGCACCAGGGACGTCATCACACCAGAGACCAGGGTTCGATTACACACGTTGTATAAATGTGTTGAACTTATTCCTGGTGTCCGTCATTGTCAATATTGCTAGCGCAAACAAGCTTACGTTGTGTCAGCCAGCACATGGCACTCATTCATCAGTGTCAGTAAGTATACTGTATCTATTCCCTGGAATTTGTCAAAGGATAGTTTCTTTCATGTTTTCATGATTAATTTTTCTCATAGCTTTGGGCCTGGCACTTTGCTTCAAACACGGAATACTCTAATCTGACACTCATAAAAAGGGTTTGTTGTATATCCGAAACATTGCCCTTTTTGCGTCAGAAAGTCGTGCACTTTGCCATTTTTTTATACCGCAAGTGTCAGATGAAACAGATAATATTTTACCCAAGGGTGATGCATGAGTCTTATTGCTACGGCTAGGATGTTGATATATTGTTGTGGACACGTAAGAAATGTGCCTTATTTCCAACGTACGATCTAGGGTTCTAGGTGTTTTGTACACTGACAGTTGAGGAATACGAAGCTGTTAGATCATATGCACATTGTAGATCGCGGGATCAAGAGGTCAGGCTTGTTGGTTGGCACATGTCACAGTATCTCCAGTGCGTACTGTTGATGTACTGTTCATACTGTTGATTTCTGGGTTGCCACAGATTCGATTATTTACAGATCGACGCCAATTAGCTCCAATATTGCTGAGTGCGGCGTAAACAGAACTCACTCACTCTGTTTTAACACCTATGTCTATCACCAAAGGGAAACGAAAAGGGGGGGGGGATTTTGTCCTGTAGAAAGATTTGCACATACATATTTTGTACCTTTTTTAGCTACCCTTATTTTAATATTTAGTGACCGATTTTAATGTTTACATGATTATATTAAGAATAATGTTGCTCACAAAAACACTGTATTTGTAACATATTTCTGAAACTTGCGACAGGATCCTGCTGGATTTATCGTGCAAAGAATTTAATAACACATCCACACTCAGGGTTTTCTTTAATCATCGGCATCAACTATTCAGTCATAGATCTATATAAGATTAGAAGTACTTTTAATAAGACATTTTCGGACGTACTTGAGAAACAGATCAAATGAATACGGTTGCAGAATTTATCTCATCCGTCTTTTTCTGAATTCTCAAAGTGAGATGTCTCAGTCCAAATCTTGTGTCGCGGATGAAAGGTGATATGTGTTGTGATAACTCGGTCACCGCACTGGGTCAAGCCTAAAGCCGTTTCGTTCAAAGATGGATACCTCGACATTTTTCAAACCAAGCCCCTAAAGCCTCTACACCTAAATACGTCTACATTAGTAAATGTACGCTTATCATGGTTGCCTTTCTAAAATAGACAAATCAGAAAACACATGTTTGGCTGCTGAACGATTAGATGGCTGCAGTGTTACATGGGAAACACAAATGTTTTAAGAATACGTGTTAAACTGTAGGTAGGCATCCGTTGTTCAGTTTTGGCGATCCATACTGACATCTATCCTCACGGGGGAATACTGTTACTGACTGTACATACTGTCTTTTATGATGACCGCATATGTAGCCTCAGCGTCCAAATTGGAGTTTTCATAACATTCAAAGAAACAGTGTCTTAAAACAAAGAAAGAACATTACAGCGCTTCTAAGAAACGTCTAAGTTTTTTATCGTACTTTGATTTGTTTTTTTCTTCCTTCTTTTTTTTAACACTCAAACAAATATGTATGCCTTGAAAAACCTTTCAACTATCCATTTCCAATCATCCCTACGGGTTCGCCGTTTTCGTCGTATTGTACGATCGTATCCTTTGCAGCAAATATTTATTGCAATCTCGAGTAGTTATTTTGAGATACAATTTAAACAACTCCGTAGAAATGACTTTGATACATCTCCTAATGGGTTTGTTATTTGCATGACAACCTTATCTTGCGCTAGTTACAATTGAAATATAGAGGGCGTTATCTGTGTGTGCCATCTAAGTGTTCATGAGCTCGGTGTCACTCAAAGACTGGAAGCGAGTCTCGATTGCGGAAGACTATCACTGTATGGCAGGAATAAAGATAAAGACTGACACATATGGCTGGTTTTAATTTCTCCATTCTGCATGGGTGGGAGTGCTCGACGATTCTGGGGGGCATCATTTTAAGAACAGTTTATTCATCATTGACGTCTTATTGTGAATCGCTGCCTACAGGTCCTTGTCATGCCGATCCTACACTGTCGTCTTTAAAGTGGCATTGCTGAACCGAGGGGGAAAAGAAAGTGTAGGAGTTTTTCGGCCTGAAAATTGGAAACTGTCGTTAAATTTGATATGTCCTATAACAATTTGTAAAAGAAAGCAGGAGCTGGTTAATTCTTTTAGCGTTGATAAGATGAAAAAAATTGCAACCACATGACCCGTTCCAAGTTCGAAAGGTGCTAAAAAGGCAAATTTAATTTGTTAAAATGTCTGGCATACCAATCAGCAGATATCTGTTATGTCAGCTAGTCCAGAATAATCTAGATATGGATTTTAGCTGACAGATATCAGTATTGATTTCTTCAACACTGTGTCCAATATGTCTTCAAGCATTTATTCATTGTGACCATACTGCCTTCAAACATGTGTCTAGATTGTCCATGCTGTCTTCAAGCAAGCAGGTGTCTAAACAGTTTACAGTCTTCAAGCATGTGTCTGGACTGTTCATGCTGTCTTCAAGCATGTGTCTAAACTAAAACTGTCGTCAAGCAAGGGATCAAAGTGGGAATATGTTGTCTTCAAGCGATTCTGGCCATTCATTGTTCGCGTTGATCTACTGTGGACTGAAAAGCAGAATGTGTACTATATATTGACCTCATATGCCCTGAAGCTATATCTGCAAACAACCGATGGCTCTCTGTACTTTGCATACTACAGAGAAGAGTTAAACACATTCGCACTTTTCTATATTAAAAAGACGCGGATTTGAGCTGTCATTACTGGATTCCGTGCAAGTGTGCTAAACTGGGCGGGGTTAATGTTCACTGTTAAATATATTCTTGATGGTTCGCCTTTTATTACATTAAGGCTTGTCGCCAGTGTCTTGTGTGTAGTCTAAAATGACACATTTGTAGCCATCCAGTATTTAAGGATCTAAGAAAGTGGTCAGAAATGGCCTCAGATCAACTCACGTTATATCTGTACTCCTTTAACGTCGAACGGCAGAACATGTGCTCTCGGTGAATATGGCTTCCTTGTCATTAAATTAAAAAGGTTAATTTAGAGGATGCTCTCGGACTTCTTGCAAGGATTCCATAGCCCGATATTGTTGAGATGTTCTTGGAATATTGATGAACTATGGAAGAACTAGTAGTTGAAGTATTTGCATTTTCACTCACATGGGTGTGCATACTGAAGTTGAAATCACTGACGCTGAAAATCCTATTGCTATATTGTGATACAATACTGATACTCCGATTTTCTTGAACGTCATAGATGGACATTTCGTCGACCAAGTACAAATTAAATATGATGTAGGGAACGTGACATTTCCTCAGATTTGTGGATGAGGATACTGCTTTTTAGCCACCAACAACGCGGTTCCTGGTTTAAATCATGACTAGACTTCTTTACTTGAATATGCATCGCATAAATTCACCGACACTCTACAACCACCAGTAATGCCAACAATGCTACACCATAATGAAGTACAGCTAGGTCAGATATTTCAACTAGAGTAAAACAAAATACACTGATAGATTTCACACTTGTTCCCAAATTACATTGAACCTCAGTGTATACTGACGTATAGTTAGTTTCTGTATTCATATTTTAGAAGCACGAATGAAGAGTATTAGCTGTTTACCAATGAAATTCAACATTTGTTGCATACTCTATTTCCAAATCGGTGAATCGGTTGCCAATTTGTCTGTAAGTGGTGTGATAATGTCACGACGCTAAAGCTAACCGACATCCTTCTGTGGTGTTCCCTTGGGCACAGACGGCGTCATTGTCCTGAACAGAAAACCCTGTCAGCTGTGGAGTAGTGAAACCTCGTTACGTCAGACTCCGCAATATATACTTCGTGGAAATGCCAAGGTATTCTGACCTTAACATGAAAAATTGTGAGTACGGTTTTGACCCCAAGAGATATATAACGTTCATGACTGTTGATAAATTGAGTCTGTTTGGGTCCTACAGCACCGCATTATTTTCATTTATTACAATCGACATTATGTTTAGGCTTCGGTTTTGGTTTTATTTTGTTTTATTTTGTTTTGTTTGTTTTGTTTGTTTGGTTTTTGTTTTTGTTTTCTTTTTTGTTGAAGTTCTGTATTATGGTGTTGAATTTGTTTCGATAGTTTGATTTGCGATTTTGGTCAGTTATTTTTTTTTTTCATTTTTATTCTTTTGGGTGTAGAATTGGGTTGCTTTGGTTGTTTTCATATGGTGTCCTTTTCAGTGTCTTAAAGTTGGTGTTAGAGTTGGTGGGGGTGGGGGTCGGGCATGAGGTTGATTGATTCTTTCTTCTCAGTCATTGCAAAGATTAAAGTATATATTTACGTTACATCGTATTATATACTTTTGAAAAATACAAGTTTTGAATATCTGTTTAAATGAAATTGTCCAAAGTTTGAATGTGTGTCGATATCGTCAAAGAAACCGAAATGTGCGGAGAATCGTGCTTCCAGAATCTCTTGAATCTTGCCACACATTACTGCAAAAAGAGACAGAGACATAAATGAATTATTGTTTTAATAAAAAAAAAGATTAACGTTTGTTGGCAGGAAGTTGTCTAAAGAAGTTTAAAAGCACCTATGACATCATGGTAAACACGGCTATAAGAATAAGTCATGCCATCTTGTCCTGATATTCAATGTACTTTGCATGCAAGAGAACATTTTAAAGACGTGGTCCATGTTTTTCCTGAATCTTGTCAATCACATTACTGTCAAAAAGGGAAAAAGGTCAATGATATACACACTTTTATTCGCTTTATGAAAAGGAACAAGGTCATATTTGTTGGCTTGGGCACATCTGGGGCTCTTTATTGGTCTATTCCAAAGCATTTTTAATTGTCGATTCCGTGCCGTCTACACGTTCTGGGTCGTGCAATAACGGACCTCAGAGCTACAAAGATAGAATGGAAACGATGACAATAATATGACCAAGCAGCAACAGAATGCTGATTAAGATATCTGCCACAAGGTGTCGCAAGGATCACACGGGGCTAAACTGTGTGATTAAATTCATAACGAAGCATTTCACAGCTTCATTTTCATGTAAAATCAACATATTGGCAGTTATAAGTAGGAAGCGGCTGGTCCTGGGCAGTAAATGGAAAACCCTCTGTTTCACGTGCAACTCTCAGGATAGCCGACTTCATCGGCGATCGACCTGCTCCTCCGCACACTTCAAGTAACGACCGTGTTTGTGACAATGATTCTATTAACAATGACCAAGCAACGAATGACTCCGACGAAAGTTGTGCTTTTGCTCATCTGCTACTTGGAAAGTGTTACCTAAATCATCTTCCTGCAATGACATGGGTTTCAATTTACCTGTAGACGCGTAGGTCTTATTTCATCCTCTCCAAAGTGTAAAGAGACGACCCGCGGATGGAAACATTTAATGACACGCAAATTTTGGACAACTATACAGAGCATTATTGGCAACTGATATTTCTGCTCACAACATTTAGTTAATGCGTTGTTTCATGTCACAGTCAGAAATCTTTAAGTAACGTCATGGCGACCTTTAAATAATGGAAACCTCATCAGAAATGTATTATGTATGTAATAGTATACTTGTCATCAGAGCTCTGTATTTCATAACATTGGGCCTGAGTTATTGGCTCTTTATGGATTAGCTAACTGAGTCATTGATATGTTTGAAACAGTACGCATGTAATGAGAGATATAACAGCAACAGGTGAGCAGAGACCTAAATGTCACACATTACACGGAACTGCAGATGTTTACGTAGTAGCATAGCCAATCCGCGATAAATGTATAATTATTATGATTATACTTATATACCTTCGACACGTTATTGGCGATTCGTATGAAACAGTACACATCTACAGTGTGCAGATAATTGGGTGCACGAGATACTAGTATAAAATCAATATGATTATGTGGGTGATCTACTTTTAGTCTTGTTTCTACTGTGTTCTTGTATTTTCTCCGAAAATCTTTGATGCAACACTTTTAATATCCAGCTGATTATGCAACATTTCTTAAAAACATCTAAGATTTCCATCATGATGATATTCGTCACCTGCTACGTCCCTTAGGTAAAAGACAGAAAGCTAAATGGTGACATAAATAACTTTCCCGAAATGTAAGAATATCTTCTGATCCATGTGGTATTGGTGAATGGGAAAGGTATAACCATATCTGCTGGCGGGGTAGGTGATCAGGCCGAATGGCATCTGATCCGTGAATGCCCCGGAGTAGAATAGGCCTTCAGCAACCCATGCTTGCCATAAAAGGTGACTATGCTTGTCGTAAGAGGCGACTAACGGGATCGAGTAGTCAGGCTCGCTGACTTGGTTGACACGTCATCGGTTCCCAATTGCGCAGATCGATGCTAATGTTGATCACTGGATTGTCTGGTCCAGACTTGATTATTTAAAGACCGCCGCCATATAGCTGGAATATTGCTGAGTACGGCGTGAAACTAAACTAATCTAATGGTTGGTGGTGCACTACGTCGTTAAGGATGCCAGGGACAGTTTCGAAATTTGCAATTTGCAGCATGTCAGTAATATTAGATATAACCTCTTTTGATAAGACATGAACGAATACTCTGTTTCTGATGAGCCGACCAATTAAACTTTGATTAATCAGTGAGGGTAGCAGTGTTGTGGGTGCAGATTGACTTGGAAGCACATATCTGGCAATAACGTGCTTGTCTTCTATGGGGAAAAGATCAGCACATGAAGGTGAATGGACTGTGTGCTGCAGAAAACACAAGCATCGTCATCGTCAAAGATTAAACGTTGGACAGCACTTTTACCCATAACATAACAAGTGACAATGATGTTTTTTCAACAGGTTTGACTTGTGACTGACATGGAACATATGTCCAGTTCGGTCAGTCATTGTCTGAAGCGGCATAAAAAAATAAATGTTTCCTGGGCACATTTTTTTTGATAGTTACAGGCGCGGTAGGACACATTCCTTTCTCTTAGAAATACAACTTGGGAAGTTTAGAACGTGTTAATGACTTGTACATTCAGTCACTCTCGATCTTACAGACTCCCATTCTGATTGTGGACAAGTAGGTGATCAGGACCCGGCCAAGTCATAATTATTTTTTAATGGTGCGCCGATGCTGCCCTAGAAAAATTTCACTTTATTTGGCCTTACCTGTTTACATCATTATGCACAGACCAAAAACGACCATGGCCCCATACAAAACAATGTCAGGCCTTTGTGTCCTGCAACATCCACTAGACGTTCAAAAAGAACGGCTGCTTACTTGATCCCTTCGGTCAAAACGTCGAGTATGAACTTCAGTTCGTTAGAAAACATTTTCACCCCATGTCGTTTGATTCAAGTGACATGAAGTAGGTTGTTGGAGGCGGTGTTGCGACATCTTAGCATGTACTTTTACACCAGTTACCAGAGACTGTTTGCAACTGACTTCTTATTGTCATCAGTGCGACTAATACTGGACTGGTGTTGGTGCCTGTGGTATCGGGCTGAATGTTGCCAATGACCAATGCGTTTGTTCACAACCGTACCTGATAGATAAATCAGTCTTACCACCACATACAGCTTCTGCCTGGGGTCATGTGCTCCATAATTGGTGTTTACGAGCTAAATTTCTATGAATTTAAAGTTGCCATTCAAATCACTTACTCTCGTTGCTAAATATTGATGTATGTTCCATTTCAAAGTAAAATATTCATTTTGTTGCACAGTATTTTGTTATTATGAAATCATATGTCTGCCCCCACTGTGTAGATATTTATGAGAGAATTGTATTTATTTCTAAAATCGTTATAAACTACATTAATAAAGAAACAAAAAGTAATTTGCATGTTCTTGTTTTTCAGTTTCGAGTATGAAGTGTGTGCAGTGTATGTCCCTCAAAAACACAGACTGTGAGACGGGTCGTGTGGAACCTAAAGAATGTGTTGGCAAAAATGCAGACGCCAAATTCTGTGTGAGATACTCAGGGAAAATCCATATGGGTATGTAAAAACAATCGTGTGTGTACCATTTTGCAAATTTGTGACACGATTGTAAAAAGTACCGAAGAAAATGTGACGCTAAAACTTCAAATTTTCCCACAGGTGACGGAACGGCTGACTTCAGATTTCTGAAAAAAAACCATTTCTGTCAAAAATGTCTTAACATTATGGCCATTGGGATAATACTTTTTAGCTCTATGTAAG
The DNA here is from genome assembly GCF_037392515.1 of Haliotis asinina. Taxonomy (NCBI): domain Eukaryota; kingdom Metazoa; phylum Mollusca; class Gastropoda; order Lepetellida; family Haliotidae; genus Haliotis; species Haliotis asinina. The sequence continues at coordinate 38,747,869 of NC_090284.1, read as the reverse complement.
ATCAATATCAGAAACACCACATGGAAAGAACAACCACGTAGAACAACCTTCCTAGATTGACATCATCATGAATGTAACCCAATTGTACTAACACCGTCAGTAAAAGCAGTCTCTTCCGTGCATATAATACGGATATATGTGCACAGGGCTATACGTTTGTAATGTTTACTTTGGGCTTCCTTTAATAGAGGTTATAACATCTGAAGTATTATATCTGTGAAACGTATTCACCTTTTCAGCGTGCCTTTCACATACTTTTCACCGCAAATTTCCCTTTTACGCAGAAGAGTCAGTTTCGACAGGTGATTATGACGCTGACGTGTCACATTTCAAAAGAAGCAATACAGATCTTAAAACATTTTGCAGTTATTAAATGTGTCACTTGATAATAAGATTAATTCAGTCTTCCTATTTTATTCGTACTGGCAGTGAATTTGAAAGTTTGAGGTTCTTTTTGTAACTAATCCGCAACTCCATGACACTACTGAGAGATTCCACACATGTTGCAGTTTGCAGTTTCGTAGAACGTAAAGTTGGTTGGTTGATCTGTTTTTAGCGCCTCACTCAGCAATATGCCGACATTATGCGGCAGTCTGTAAATAAGCGAGACTGAACCAGAAAACGGAACGGACGATGTATGGAAGAGACCACGTTTTATATCTCTTGAACTGACAGATTTTGATATCTGTTTTACGTCGTATCAATAGAATCGATATTACGCAACAGTAAAACTGTACTCACCTATCTTCTCTATAACAAATAGACCCCACCCATGTTTGTGTATCATATATTCATATGCACAAATTAGAAACTTTTCATTGCAATGGAACAGTAGACTGAGAAATGTGTTACATTAAATTCGATCCTTACACATTCTGGTAATACGTTTACCATTGAATACATGAGTTGTTTGACAAGTCTGGACGTTTCATCGTCCTATGTATTGCTGCACTATTTATCACGAAACATGGAAACCTATTTCACATTTCACCTAAATGCTTGAAAGGGCAGTGTTTGTTTTGTTTCTGGGCAATTAGATGTCATTCTCTTCAGGATAACTAATGGCGGTTTGATAAAGCGGAAGCTGCCATTAAACATTTTGTCTAGAAATTGGTAAGGGCAAAATTTGTTTTGTTTCTGGGCACTTCATGTCATGCTCTTCGGATAACAAATGGCAGTTTGACGTACTAGTTCCCAGTAAACATTTTACCTTGAAGTTTGTTTAACTCAAATCACTCAGTCCATGGCCGAACATTCCAAACGACAGTGGTGCTTTTCTAATGACTGTTAGGATTTAATACTCGAATACTCTCTGTGATGCCCTGGTCATGTTCTATAAATGAATTCTAACGATTGGTAGTAGAACGTGGTGGCTTGAAAACTCTGAGCGTTTCCTAGATTCGAAGTTAAGCGTGAAAACACACACATGCATATTCCTGTACAATACAATACAATGCAATACAATACAATACAATACAATACAATACAATACTTTTGGTAATGTTTCGAAACTTTTCTACGATATTGACACATGTAAAAGAACAGACATTTCAAAAGCCATATTTAAAGTAACGGACGGAATATCCTTGTATATTTATGTACATCAAAGGACATGTGGCCCCTTTGATGTTCATTTACAAGAAACTGCCTCCACTGGGCCTCACAAAAATAAAAAATATATCACAAAATAAATGAGATGAGTATCATTGAATTTTTCGATTTGTTCCTGAGAGGAACGTTTTCACACTAATCTGGCAAGGTAAGCAAAATGTTTTGGCAATGTGTGTTATAAAACACGTGGACATAGCTGGTAGATAAAAAAGAACGAGAATAAAAAAGTGGTAAAGTCGCTCCATCTTTATGCGACAGAGTTCACTTTGGTGAACGAAAACGTAAATACATAAGTTTGCATGCAGACATATCTGTCCCATTTTTACTGAAGTTTTGGACGGACGGCACCTTTGGTTCAGTATCTAAAACGCTTCCAAATATTCACAGTGTAAATGGATAGACAATTGTACTGTTGACGTCCTTCCTTTTCACCAAATTAACTTTTCAATAATCTTTTTATTAAATTGTCATTATTCTATTATATAAAACATGCGAAAAGGATTGCGACACTTCAGTCAAAAATTATCTGCTAGTGTTTACGCCTTACACTCACACTTGAAATTGTTTCAAATGCTTGGGTTTTTTTTAAAATGAAATCATTTTTATAAAGAAGAACGATGCTTGGGGTGACCAGCATGTCAGACTGTCTTGTTTGTTCCATTCGGTAGTCAATTGTATAGGCGGTGTGAATAGGCATTATGAAGGAACTTGCAAAACGAATCTCTGTAGATACACCGAGAAAAGTATTCGAATAATTCACATGCTTTGGAAAGAAATTAATTAGTACAGTTTATGCCTTAGGCGAAATATTAACCTGTTTCCTTAAAAGGTAAACTAATGGAAGACTAAAGACACTTTGAAAGAAATAGACGTACATTAATGTCCTCTTTGAAGACAAAATGACCAGCGTAGTAATTTGATACTACACATAACGTCTGAGTGTTCAAAGTAGATTCTGCAAGCTGAGGAAGCATGGTCGTAATTTTGTTGTCCGTCACCAGATACCAGTTTTAATTTTGCAAATGTATGGTGTCACTTGTCGATTCCAAAGCTGAATCTCATTACTTAACCTGGAATCATTCGGTAAGAGAACAAAGTGTGAAATGTCAATAAGATATGCTGTGATAAAAAAACACACCAAATTAAGTTTAAAAATCAATACAAGTATCAGAATTAAGGCATGCACAGTACAAGTTATCGTGTCAGTACAATTTCAAAGGCAGTGTATTACAAAAACTGTGACTACATTGATAAAGACGATAGTAGCTTTATTGCCTTCTCAGCAACAGTAATCACACTTGGAAAAAATAGCCAAGCAGAAAGTACCTATGGTTTAAAGAATCATACAAAACGTTTGTCTTCTTAGTACATAATACGAGAGAGTGAATGAGTTTAGGTTTACGCCACACAAAGCAATATTCCAGTTATAAGGTGGCGGTCTGTAAATACTCGAAACGACGTTATCAACAGCATAAGCATCGATCTGCGCAATTGGGAACCAATAACACGTGCCATCCACGTCAGCGAGCCTGACCATCTGATCCCGTTAGTCAATTCTTACGCGAAGTATTGGTTAAATCCTAACCGTGATCTTCACGGGTCTAAATCTGATACCTAATGTACTGTGCGAAGAGAGTTATTAGCCAGATCTCGTTATATACCTTTCTCAGACAGATGATTCTTGAATTGTAGTCTTTTCCAAATCATTCAATAATACTCTGAGTCAGAACGCTGTTTAAACCAAGGTACAACCCTGCATCATAACAACGAATGCAATCCTACACGAAACAAGGAATGATAAAAAAGCATGTACTAAACAAGCAAGATAGCCTGTCTCACAGTCTCTGAACCTCATTATTTTCCCCACAGACTAGCCGTCCCTGCAGTGCTGAGTCTCTAAATAAAGCAAGTCTACATTTCTGTAGGTTCTGAATCTCTGGTCTCCCTGGGTCTAATTTTCAATTAATATGGGTTAGTTTGTTACTATCAAAATTATATATAACATTAGTCTACAAGCAAGAGTATAGTCCCTGTTTTGCAAATGAAGAAAGTGAACATTAATTACGAAAAATTAGTTACTTTAATTTAAAGGTCACATGCAACCAAAAAATCAAACATAATTAAAACACATTTATCACTTATTCATGACATATAATATACATTGCTGCTTTTAAAAAAAAAAATAAACAAAATTATAAGCGTACAATCGCGATTCAAAAGTGCAATATTTTGTACTTGGGCTTACTTCCCCCGAAACGAAGCCCTCGGGAGACCGAACCCAGTCATAGCGGGTGGATATGCACTCAAGTGTAACGACGGCTTCCGACTGGCTGTTTCATTTGCTGATATGCTGAGGGTTCATTGTGTGTACAGAAAGATGATCTGTTTGATGGGCATTTTAGAAGTATAGCCAGTCACAAGAAAGTAAGAACCTTTGCAGATAACAACTTCTTTTTGTGTACTTGATGCGTCGTTTCAGTATGGATTCATATACTGTTGTCAAACAAAATCATATACACGAAAAGAAGTCGTTATCCATGAAGAATGTATATAGAGATGTTGGGTTTGGAAAATACATGTTCTCTGAATTTGCGCTCGATCCAATAAAAAAACATGTCAGTAGAAATGGTAAACTACTGCATGGCTGGAATCTGTCATTCGTCAAGTACAAAGCAGGACTTGAAACTGACAAGAGTTTGCACCAGTTTCCGTCAGATCCAGTCATCCGAAAAAAATGAATGTACATGTAGTTTGTTTGCAACCCACAGACATAAAAACCTGTCATGTGTATCACACGTGCCTAATTACATAATGTGGCAGAGACGGGACTCGGGTGCACGAGTCATAAATCAACATATTTTCTTTATGTCGAATAGTCTGATAGGTGTTAAGTTCAAATTGCATGTGGTCAATGATTGAAGCTGTGTATTGCATGTTGTCTTTAGCAGACAGGCAGACAGACATATAGGTGTGAATAAACCAGACATTGAGCTTTCTCTGTGACAGAGACTGCTTACCACAATCAACAAGTTGTTTTACGTAACGAGTAGATTATTTACTTGTTTGTGTACACAACCAAGATTAGACTACTGCTCACGACCTCAGACACTGGGCATGCATACTGTTCCAAGCTCCGCGAAACTATTCACTGCGCATGCGTTATGGACGCAGCGCAGCACAGCTGTTGAAACCAGTTTTCCCCCCAGCGCTGGGGGGAATTTAGTGAAACGTTTGAACTCCGATTTCGCGGGCTTTTTTTTCATTGCGTTTTTTTCAACTTTATAGGTTGAATTGGCATTTTTTATGATTTGTTTCGGTAAGTGCACACCGAAAGGTACCAGAATCTGCAAAGTTGTGTTTTACGTTGCATGTGACCTTTAAGTAAATTCATTTAAAATGTCAACACTATCATGTGTGATCGAAGATGGATTGATTGCTAGCAGACTCAAGATGCAAATAATTACAACCGTTCTATTTTAAAACCAACTAATTCAAAGTACATACCTCTGTCAACGGGAAACTGATAATACAACATGGTTAAAAAACGCAGTGTACAAATACGGTCTTTCTGAATATCCAATTTTGTGTGTAAAAGGGCTCACAGATGACGTGAGGAGAAATTGGGGTTAACTTCCTATTTAACAATTTCGCTCATATGCTGATGTGCATGCATGTGTGCGTGTGGTTGCATGTACTAGCCCACACTTAAGCTGGTTTTATAGTTCTAGCACACTGACATAAGATGTCGCAGTTAAGCATGAATGCCGCACTCAGACACAGTATACTGACTCCGAGTCGACTGGTCCTTGCTATACTCATTAATGTTGAGGACTAGGAAGGGAACAACAAGTACTATAATTTAACGTCTTTTGGTTTGACGCGACGGGATCGAATCCGCAAGCTTCCGTGGACGCTCTAATCGCTACACCACGGACGCAGTAGCTAAATGTCTATGACTGCCAGTGGTTAAGCAGGTGGGAATGACAATTTGAAACTTTTGTAAACTGATTACTTTCAGCTATATTAGATCCTTGTAGGATAAACCATTTGTATTAGGACCATTGCATATGTGTATTTGCAAATGGAATGCATGACGCATTAAAGCGAAATCATGGTAATCATACCTGGCGTATCAACCAGTACAGTGTTTTGCTATTTCAGTTTGAAATGCTGTTACAACGATTTCCCTGTTAAGGTGCATATGATGATTTCGACACCAACATTGGATGGTGCCAACGATATGCTTCCCTCAAGAAGAATAAACCAACGTTGCATTTTATCAAAGCCTATGATAAGGCTTCTCCCTGATTGGCGTGGATTTCAACCAACGAATGAGGAACATTTGTTGCGGGAACACCAAAGCCCTGCAGGTGCACTGCATAAAATGTAAAGGCTCCGTATTAGAAATACGCACATGCGTACGAGTAGGAGCTCCTGCCGCGTATGAGCCCAGATTTCAAACCGCGACGGTGAAAACAGGATTTTACGAGTAAAGTTATTTCAGGTCCAAATTAGTTTAAGTATAATAATCCACAAAATATTGGAGCTGAGGCTCCGAAGGGGTCGCGACACGTTATTTTTAAGGAATGGAGAGTTATGAGGATATTAATCTACTGCAATTACATTCAAAGTATTGGGATATTTTTTTTTCGAAAAGTAAATGACAAAATGAATTTGTCTTTAATTTGAAACTGGTACACTTCACTCCATTCCTGAAAAGTAACAATGGAAGACAATGGAATGACGAATTAGTTTAAACTATAGATATGGTTACAATATAAGTCCAAAAGCGATAAAAAAAAGGTTCAATTGAATTGTACGACGAATATTAAACTGTCCATAGCTATACAATACAATATTAAAAATGTCATTTTCGTGTTCTCATAGCAACAGCATGGGTATTGGTTCGGAAATATTAATCATGAACAACTGCATATTACTTCCATGAAACCATTCCGAAATATGAAACTGTTTACTGACAGCAATTTGTCCTTGGTATAGCATGACTTTATTATTCGATAATGAGTAACCGGTGTATTACTTCGTTTTGGTTAATATATATTCACAAAGTTATTTTATTTGCATCATAATGTAAAAAGAACTTGCTCTCTAGAAGACAGTGTTACATTAAAAGGAATAAGTGAAGGATTCCAACATTGCTTAACTGTGTATTTCTTTGGCTTCCAGGAAACGCATATATTGTCAGTATCAATCGCCAATTAACTGACAAGACCGGTAGCAACAAACAGCGGCGTTGATATCCTAATCAGATTCTTTTGTCGTTCTGACGTTCCACAGACACTGCTAAGTGAGTAAGGATCTAATGATGACTTTCAAGTATCACACCGTATTTATACTACCCACAGAGTCGGATGATTCAAAGAATGTTTCAGCAGAACCCCGCAACAGCTTTGTCAAGTACACAGGTTAGGAACAAGACAGCAGATATGTTCACTCGAACTGTTGTCCCACTGACAAATGAAATGAAGTGGATTCATCCCAGCCGATGTTAAAAACATCATTTGGCGGTTCACAGAGGATGTACAATCACAGAAGATGTACCATGATTCCACGAGTACTAAGTCTGAGTTCTCCAACATGAAGGTCTCCTCATTCAGTTCTTGAAAAGAAGCTGGAAAACTCATCAAACCCATTTGTCTTCATGACGTCGTTGACAATGGAATGAACTGTATAATCGGCAGGAAGACTCTTATCAGTGCAACAAAGCTCAGGAAATAGCTGAGGAAGAGCAGGATCATACAACTTGCACAAAAGAGCAAGCCGTGAGACAAGCAGATGTCAAGTCTCAAAGGACCCTAATGGTTACCTTTCAAGAACAGGAAATGTTAACAGCCAAAACCTTAAAATGTCTCTCACAGAAGGTTGACACACATCTGTCAGTTGTGAAGCACAGTGATATCAGTTACATGTTCGTTGGAGCTGAAAATAATTCTGACGACAGAGGTTTTGTTGTGATCCCGTTTCGTCTGTTGACAGAAATCTTGCTGGTACTATCCCAGAGTCAAGATCGATGGCAATGTGGTTGGGAGAGTTGTAAATATCAATAGTTTTCTTTTCTGAGAATTGATTCTCGGCTAGGTACATGTTGTTGATAATTTACCTAATTCCATGTAACTATCGAGAAAAGGTTTAAGCGAGTGGTCATTGTGCCAGTCATGTGCAGCGAAGTACTGTTTTTTGAGAATGGGGCTTGTACGTCTCGCGAGGCGCTACTTCCGGTACTTAGCTGGTTCCCGGGGCCCACCTTACTTCCGGTACCTGATTTCCGGTGACAAGCGTATATGTAAGGACCAATCATATTTCCAACTTATGCGACCGATAAATATGACTTAACTAGGCCAGGTGCACGACCATGCTCGACTGTCGCAGTCGTAATATTTCGCACCCTTGAAGATACTATTTAGAACTGAACTAACGGTATCGGGTGTTCAGCCTCGCTGCCTTGAATGACAAATGCCATTGTATTCCAATCGTGTAGATCAATGTTCATGTACGCATGCTGTCGTCCAGACTCGATTATTTACTGACCACCGCCATATGACTGGAATATTACTTAAAGTGGCGCCCAAACGCAGCATGTAGGCTGTGCAGCATCACGTAAATCTGCGAAAAATGGCAAATCGTGCATCTCTGAGATTTTACAACGAGCTTGTCTAGAACTGGTATAAAAGGCAGCGAATCGGTGGCCATATATGTCCGCTGAGAGAAAACCCCGGAGATTATGAGACGGCTAACAGCACAAGAGAGAGGACCATATGCATGAGGCAGAAGGGCGCCAACAGCAACCACATTGCAAGGGCAATGAACTGTACACGTGGTACCATCATCTGGCTGTTCCAAGGTTACAGGCTTACTGACAGAACCCACGACAGGCCAAGATCAGGCAGTTCACGTGTGACGACCCCACAGGACGACGCCATCTACATACTCACGAGATCAACACGGCAACGGCTCCATGACATGTCATCAGTTGACGTACTGTGCTACGACGTCTACGTGCTGCAGGTATTAGAGCTCGACGTTCTCTGTGTAGAATGGCATTGACCCAGGAACATTGTCGTCGTAGGTTACAGTAGGCAAGGACTGTGCATCGTTGGCGGCGAGTGTTTTTACAGACGAAAGTTCCATATTCCATAATGATGGTTGGGTGGGAGTATACCGTCGCCTGGGAGAAAGACTAGCGCCGATCTGTGTCCAAGACATGCAGCTCCTTGGAGGAGACGGTTTGGTGGCTTGTGAAAGAATTTGTGGGAAATTGAACGAACAGAGATACAGAGATGACATTCTTCAACAATACCACTTCTTCACCAACAACAACAGGGAACACTATTGCAACACGACAACGCCAGGCTCCACACTGCGGCTGAACTTCTTGAACGCCCATAATATCAAAGTACGTGCATGGCCAGCACGCTCACCGGACTTAAATGCCAAAGAGTACTTGTGGGGATCACCTGAATCGCCAGGTGGGAAGACGACTACAACCCCCAGCGAACCGACAAGACCCGATTGCAGGAGGTGGTCGCACTCGGTGCTAAGGATGTGTATGCGTGACCAGAGACTTGAAATGACTGAGAAATTCCATATTTGACCCTTGTTGTATCTGTGAACAGTGGTATGTCTACCCTTCTGTCCACTGCATGGCACGTGCTATTCATCTATGAGGAGTTTCTCATGGACGTTGTAGGTATATTGTCCCAAATGCTGGCTTCATAAAATCCTCTATAACCTAAAAGCATTGTATGTTCACTTTCTTTCATACACTGTTTCAATGATATAATGATGTTTCATATTACTGATTTCACAAGATGTGACATGATTATCAGCCTTATGTCTTCAAGTGGCATGAGTAGTAACTGATAACGTATAATTTTAAAACCAGTATCAACGCTTGTCGATGAAAGGTCTATAAAAAGTCAAGTTTTCATGCTGCTTTGGTTGAATCACCAGATGTTTGATATCACATTGCACACACATTGATTTGATTACCATTTGTAGTCACGTAATAAGGTTAATTATGAGTACTTTCAATTTTACAAACTGTCCTCTAATTCTGCATAGTGGTTTTGTTAGCAAAGTTATTAAGTTCATAACGATATGCACCGATTATCTAATGACCTTCCGTGGTATTTACTTCTTGAAATGCCTGTGGTCTGCGTAGTTCCTTTACATTTGACATTTTAACTGCTGTCTCTGGTAGCGTATATATATAAAACTGTGATCAAAATCACATTTATGAAACGTGCATAAAATCGAGGTGTCTAGTGACAAGAAGAATTTTTCGCCAAATTACAATGTGTATGATTATTGATGATTTTGAATGTTAAATCGTGTACAAAGGTCTGTTTGCAACTGTCATCAACATCTTTGTATGTGTGTGTGTGTGTGTGTGTGTGTGTGTGTGTGTGTGTGTGTGTGTGTGTGTGTGTGTGTGTGTGTGTAATTTCATGGCGCGTTTAGGAATATTTCAGAAGTGTTGGGGAGTCTTGTAAATGACCCAGTCTGAACCAGACAGTCCACTGATTACTATAATGGCTATCGATGTAAGCAGTCTGGACAAGATGAGATACATCTGCCAAATCAGTGACCACCTTATCACAGGGACTTTGGTTCAGCAAATACGGCGAAAACTCACCTTTTAAATTCGTTTATTAATTCCAGCCACGTTGACAGCACCAGCGTTGAGCTGGATTCGATCGGCTGCGGCATTCCGCGGGGCGGAAAACTTATTTCAACATCTACATGTCATTTTCTGGACAGTAAGCAAGCATTTCCACCAAAGTCGCCGGCAATCCTACTCACTCGTCGGCCAGAAGTGACCTTGACATTCAAGTGAATTGAGCAGATCGGCACAAACAGACTCGGACCATCCGATTGGTTGGAAACAAAATATACAGTGGGAATGGCCAATGCCGCAGCCCATCGAATCCAGCCCAACGCTGGTGCTATTAACGTGGCTGAATTTAAAAGGTGAGGTTTCGCCGTATTTGGTGATCCATGGTTTCTTCGTTTCATCCCCTTCCTTCTATATAGTGCTAGAGTAGAGTCTATACACCTGTGTGTCTTTCGAATGCCGTTTGTAAGCGATACCAGTCCCTGTGCACCCTATCCCGTTAATCGCCATTTTGGACATTAATGGGTTGGTGAAAAACTATACAGAAACGTGGGATTTAAAGCAGAATGAAGAATGGGTCAATTGTCTCTACTTAGACATCCGTTAACTTCGAGAAATAGCTATCGAAAAAATGTCTAATCATGACTCGATTCTTCCGGACAGCGCCAATAAACCGTTGAAGAAGTGTGATGAGTGTTTGCTTCGTCACTGTCATGTGTCTTCCTTCACAAAGGAAACTAAAGAGGAACTGGCCGCTTTTGTCTTCCATGTGAAGCTAGGAAGGAACTGGCTCACGTTTATCTTACATTGGGAAATGAGATAGGAACAGGCCTTAGAACCGACTTCAGGTGAAACAAGGAAAGAGTTACCACCTGAACCACGCTTGACTTTCTTCCCATAGGAACTAAAGAGGAATAGCCATTGAGGCTGTGTTTGTCTTCCCAGGTGAAACAGGGAAGGGATGGGAAGCAGGATCCACACGGTTGCCTTCTTGTGGAAAACCAAAGACGAACATCCCCAGAACTGGCGGAAACATGTTATGAAAAGATCACAAGAGCCGCTTCCTACTTCTGCGGAATAATACGACCTTAGTTTAGGTCTCCATCTTTGGTTGAGATCCCCTATACTTAAAGTGTATACTCCTTGTTGCGATAAGGTGGTAGTACAAATTGATTCTTTCAAGGAAACACAGAACTGACTCTCTCTACTTTTCTTTCAGTGAACCACATGATTCATTCACCCTACTTTTGTTCCAGGGAAACACATGAATCAGTCATGCTACCTTTCTTCCAGGGAAACATAGGATTTATTCTCTGTACTTTAGTTCTAGGGAAACACGGGACTGCTTCACTTTACTTTTCCTTCATGGAAAGAAAATATTTATTCAGTCTTCTTTTGTTCCAGGACAAGTCGTCATACGTAGTTGCAGTGTGACGGACTATAAGGAGACTTGTCTGGATCAGGACGTTGAAGGGGAGCTTGTCAACGTTTGCTACGAAACCTGCAACACCGACGGCTGCAACTCCGCACACTCCATCCTATCATCCAGACTTTCTGTTGCGACCTCCGCAGTCACCGCCGCTATTTTTGGCATTTCTGTTACGATGTTGTTATGATAATGCCAGTAAACTGTTCATTTTTTACAAACTTGGTTTTGTAATTCTTGTTTTATTTGAACATATTCCTATTCCCATTTGATACAAGTTACAACAACATAGAGTGCCTGCTCATAAACATACCACCAATAACTCGCTGACACTAGAACAAGTCACAAGAAACACTGAGCTCCAATGATGAAAAGCATATATTGCCATTTAAGAAAATCGTTAACACAGACCGACGAATGAGCAAGCTAAACCGCTCACTAAGGACTACTTTAAGAGACTAAACTATTTTCCGTGATCCGAGGACATTTGTATTATGTATTAGTATGCTGTTACATTTCGACTATATTACTGGCATGATTGTTTATGGAATACTATTACAGATATGAGGTGTTCTCAAAAAAGTTATCGGATCCCGCGCCGACTTCGACATCTGTCACAAACACATGCAAAAGAAAATCAATTATTCACCTTAAAATCAAAAACATATGGTTGCCTCAGTCATCGCAGCCATGTTTTCTATCGTATGTATTACTTTTGTATTGTAATCATACCAGAATGTCTTTCAATAAACTATTCCTTTCTATAAACTGGGTTTGTGGTCAGTATCAGGTTTAATACACATAGTTAAAACAGAAGAAGAAACAGAGAAGTTAAAAAAGGTAAATATTTTCAATTAAACAATTAGTTCACTGACGAATTGTACTCCAGCAAGGAAGGCATTGGTAGTTGCAGTTAGCTAGATCCGTTCATACACTGTGGTGGTGAGGTGGGGGTGGGGTGGGGGTGGGGTGAGGGCTCATGCACCAATTAGTAGGATCTGGCACTTATCAAGAAACCGTGAAACAAGAGTGGGAAACCTTAGAACTTGTAAGCAACATGAAGTTAGAAACGGATTATGTTCAGAATCGGGATTGGAATCCCCACCAATCGTGAATCCCGAATCCGTTTCTAACGCCATGTATAGTAGCTGAAGTAGGCGTGACGTCACCACGCTAAAGTAAGAACGCTGCTTGACTCCCCAGGAGCAAGGAGATTGTCCAATGATAATACCTTGCAACTGGCCTTGTAGTCAAGACAAGACAGAAGCTATGTGTCTACTGGGTACTATGTCTACGTCCAGCTGAGTCCCGGAACTTGATATAATACGACTATCATTCCTATTACAGATGCAGGAAGTTGACTATATACGCCAGCTGCTTTCTGCTTCTCTTACTTTCACGGTGATTGTTTAAATCTGGTTTTCAACGTAACTTACATTTTTCCATTGTAACCGACTGGTTGCTTCATTTTATCTCAAATCAGAACACGATAGATTCACACTCCGTTTATTAGCATTTGCTTCCCCTGAAGATCCGGTATAGAACTGATTTTCAGTAGCCCATGCTTGTCGCATGAGGCGACTAAGGGTTATCAAGTGGTTATCGGTTGCTTACGGACTGCCGCCATATAATTGGAACACTGCTGAGTGCATCGTTAACTGAACTCACTCACTCACTCACGCACTCATTCATTCATTAGCGTTTGCATGGGTAGAGAAAGCGCAACGTTTCATTTTGCAGAGTTGTGTCCCTGGGAGGTTCTTTTTTATGAGGTGCTATATATTTTCAATATGTATCGAAAATTTCCTCAAAGATTGCGGGAAATACTTAAACTGACCTCACTAACAGTCCATTGGCATGCATGTGTAAAATCTATTTGATAGCTTTACCCACTGTTGGCATATCAGATTGATCATTTAAATATTAGTCACCTCACTGCCACACGACCAATGTTTTTTCCGACTTAAACATGCATTGATCTAATACCTCATGAATATCAACAGCAAAAAGATAACGTCTAATATAATTGAGTTATGAGGTTATCAACAGAATAGAGTTTCAAGTTTTCTTTATTGGGCTTAATCGTAAACACGATTGGGAGAGAAAATTAAGTGAGTCTGTGTTGTTACCGAATTACAAAATGAACATTCAGATTAACTTTACATCGTTGATGCGGCTTTACAACCACTGATCCATTTATTAACTGGGTGTCTGACAAACAAGAATTATGTACTCACTAGGTAAAACAATGTTCTTCCTAATAAACAAGGACAGAGACTGACTAAATGGTACCCTGTGCAATATCCTAGACCACTTGAATCTATGTCTTCTTGGATTTATACAGAATCTTCGCCACCATTCACAGACATAATAGATGTGTCTCGCTCTGAATCAAGTGAATAATTTGCAGAAACTAGCGATGGTTTCTGAGTGCTGGCCAAGGTCACCCGCTAACCATTCCACAGCTTAACGTATACAACCCACTCAGACACAGAGAAATGACTTGGAGTCGGTCATGCGTTCTTCCACGGCAGGCATGTAACACCAAGCATACGAAGCCAGATAAGGGATCGGGCTATTCTCATTTAACAAAGAGCGGTAATGTTTCTTTCTGTTTCCAGACATAAGGGAAACACAAAAACCAATCAATCAAGCATTTCTTGTTGGTTAAACAAGGACACACTGACCATCAACTGGAGCAAATGGGATTCCAACCCACGCATGAGGATAACTTATGATTGTGAGGTCGAATACTGTTCGTCCAGGCTTTGTCTCTAGGTTTGTCAGCACCAAAAACATGTCAGTAGTCACCAGTTTCACCATTTGACATCGGGGTGTAACTGAAATACAATTTCACTTCTTAAAGTGTTTAACCAAACGTTAAAACGACTGTTTACACAATAACACTTATAACAACCATTAGGTCTTTAGTTAACTCGCTCTGTCTGCGTAGGTCGATAGTTACCAAGTTCAAACAAATATTCAAGCGGGTAACACTAGAAATGGGCTTCACACATTGCATCCATGTAGGGAATCGAGCCAGGGTGGTATTCGTGACGAGCGAACGCTTTAAACAATGACCAACCCACCACCCTTCAGACAAATAAGATCCCGTGCATGAAATGTGTAGATATATGATATACAAGTAAAACTGTAGCCTGAAGACCCGTCGAATGACGAAAGATCTTGGACAGACATAAAAGGGTTTTGGCAAGGATTTTAGATATACACAAACACACCTTTGATGATACAGAAATACCCTGTATTGAAATTAAATGTCCAGAAGTTTCAAACCAAATGAAATGAGTTTCTTTCAAATCTCTGTAAACAATTGTTTTCGCTTTACAAACTTACAAGTATTGCTATTAAATATACATTCTAGTCATTTATCACGTAGCATGATATTTAACTGTATACAGAGAACGTTTTCACAATCAACTGAAGGTAAATTAATAAAGCTCAAAACCTTAAAACCAGTTTCAGTTTCGCCCCTCTTGGAAACTACAGCTATACTATATCCAGCTAAATCAGTGTTAACAATAGCTCACGCTTATAACGCATGATAATGATAATAATTCACTTATATAGCGCCTAGTATCCATCTGACCAGTTGCTCACTGGACGCTCTAATCAGAATCTGATTATCATTACCCCGGATAACCCAAGCTGCCCTCTTAGGCGCTAGAAGGTTATAGTCACAGGACTCTATCTCACCGGGTACCCATTTTCTGCTGCGTGAACAGAGGCAAATTCGAACAAACTTACTTGCCTAAGGTGAGACCACATGTTTCCCATGTGCTTCGTTGTGGGGCAGGACCGAAGTCCTAGAAACTCTTATAACGCATGACGGGGTGCAGATACAGAATTTATAGGCGGTGGTTCTCGGATGATTTTTAGATGATTGTGAATCGACGGGTTCTTCCTTTGCATTTGCCCATGTGTGGAAAATGTGACCTCTAAATGCACCTCCACGTTTCTCAACAGTTGTATCAGCAGTGGGTCCTTGTACAGACAAGCGGAATATTTCAGCTCCACTACTTATATAGATATCCTGGGTGCATCTCCTAGTGTGGACTGATGTCAGATCTGTAGGGCTTGCCCTCCGCTGTACCCTGCCAAAGTTGGACATACATACCTTCCCGACGCACTATGTACTAAACCCGAACCGACCATTCGTTGTTCCATCTAACGGCAGGCTTGGTGAGAACAAATACCATCGTTTAATGTTTTTGGTATGACGCCGTCAGGACTTCATTCCCCGACAGACACATGTCTACTAGATCATGAAAATGGGTCTGTGCTCAAGACGACCTATTGGCGACAACTTGCCACAGACACTTTTCAAGGTTCTGACGTAGTCAAACATCCGGGAATAGAACTCATTCCAGCCCGATCTCAACTATCAAGTAGCTATCATCCTTTGTCTGTACCAAATTCTCAGACACAATCACTTTGAAGGACAGAGTCTTTGCTGGACCAGTTCTTTCATATCGTCTCTGATGTGTTCAAGAACTGTCTTCTCATATTACTCAGCTGAAGACTCATTTCTCAAATTAGGTACACGAGTGAAGAAGCCCGAAACATTATTTCTTTACTATCCTTTACAGACGACTATTATTTATATATGGTTATTAAATTGGTATTTTCAAATCACTCGGTGTCTAAAATGAATCATTTGGAAATAATAATCTCGTCTAAAGGATGAAGTGACATTTAGAAACCGATGGCAGTATTTTCAAAGAGCAAACTGTCCTAATGATGCGTCTATTTGCCTCTCCATTTTTTCATCCCGCAGTGGTATCATCTTTCATGTGCCATAGTAACAGACGATCAAAAGCTTGGCGAAAATGCAACATCCATTGGGAAAATATTGTTGATTCAAGTTCTGCCCAATTTCTAATCAGATTTGCATAACATTCATTTCTTACATCGTATTTACAGACCAAGCAATTCATTTTATGGATTATGGATGTCAAACAAGGCCCTCTGTACGGAATACATTGGCAATGAACTTAAGTAACTATCCACATGCGTCGGAAGAAATTTGCCGTCTTTTATTTCAACACTTATCAAGCAAATGAAGTTCCAATAGTGGCTGTTCATGTGAGGTAGACTTGGCGCATTTTTGCACAAACCTTGGTATGGCACGGTACGTAGGTTAGTGTAATGTCCATGTTTTTCACGCCTTGGGCTAACTTACAATGAGTGACTTATTGCTGTATTTAAGTTATATGGTATATACGGAATGTCATGAAAAACGCCAATGATTAGCTGCTTGATCAGTGTTGTTCTGCCTAGCACTGAGACATTTTCTGTGATGAAGTATTGGTTCACGCCACTGATGATTTGCCTTACCATTATTGAACTGCCTACCATTGAGACTAGCCTAGCATTTTTGTGATCAGGTATTGATTCACGCCTTAGATCTGCTGCGCCAACAGTGTTGAACTGCCTAGCATTGAGACATTTTCTGTGATGAAGTATTGATTCATGCCAATGATGACCTGCCACACAAGTCTTGTACAGCCTGCCACTGAGAAATGTTCTGTGATCAGGCACTGATTCATGCCAATGATCTGCTGCCTCACACGTCTTGTACAACCTAGCACTGAGACATGTTCTAAGATCAGGTATTAATTCACGACAATGACCTGCTGCCTCACCAGAGTTGAACTGCCTAGCATTGATACATGTACTGTGATCAGGCATTGACTCACGTCAATGATCTGCTGCCTGGTAATCAGTGTTCTGAAGCATGATGTTGAAATGCGCCACCTTTCTGGTGTGTTATTGAGACCAGTATTGTTTTGTTTTGTGTGTCTGAGGCACACCAATGTCTCACGCGAATAGTTGAAACTCTATGGTTGATAACTTATCACCGATCATTGGCCTGTCTCAGTGCCTAGTAATGAGGCACACAGATGTAATGAGATACATCTGTTATTAGTGTTATCAGAGAGATCTGCCTTTATCCTTTTGCTTTGTGCTGTGATGCCCCAAAGTTCTGTTTCTTGATACTGAGATGCGCCGAGACCAACACTTAGTATTGTGACAGACAAAACTGCCTTTACACAGTACACATAATCATCCACACCTGTCCTGAACTCTTGTTGATCTCCATATGCACTAATATTCTGGTGGTACGTGTTGATAAACGCCAGCGTTCTCTGCCCGATATTCAGATACACCTATGTCCAGGAGATTCACTATACATAAAACACTGTGCTTCTCTTGGCATTGATCTTGACAAGCCAGTGTTTTGGTGCCAAATATTCTGTTCAGTAGTATACGAAGCCCTCACTGTGTCTCCTGGATGCGGCGATTGCTTCTTCTCCCTGTACCGTACTAGCGAGAAATGGCGTCAGCAAACCGTATCATACCATCAGTAATCAGCGTGGAGGATTACAGATTGATCACACACGTGCTGATCGTCTAGAAATAACGGGTTCTGCTGTGACCTCGTTCACAACGTTGTTGACAACAGTCAGCGGTCACTGCTATGAATACCATTTCAAAGGCAAGCTGATGACGTCTATGGAAGGGTTGGGGGAGTGGTAGTGGGGAGGGGGGTATGTCATCATGGGTTGTTACGCACTGGAATTCCCGTGTTAATCATTTTTAGCAATCAATTATAGAACAATAACTAAGGCCAGGTCTTAAAATCGGCAATTGTACATATGGGAAAAAACACAGGCACACATTATATGACCTTCATTCCACACTGCTATTGTGAACCTCAGATTAAAATACTCGTGTTCGTATGCTTTTTAGTGGTCTATTACCGTGTCATGTATCAAACGAACCTCCGGTATTTAGTGATTCCCGTACACATGCAACCTTCTGATTACGCTATGACCAATGAAAATGTTCTCTGTGTGTTTAACCAAGGGGCATAAATAGATTTTAAGCACATAACATTGACTCATGCGCCTTAACAGTGGAAATCTAGAAGTTTAGTCCATGGGTTTAATTTCATGTGGGTTTTATATGAATGCATGATAACAATGTGATTTGATCGAGTACAGGTTCCACTACGCATAAATGAATGAACTGCTCTCTGAGCCAGTTTCAGACGGAAGCTTCAGGGTAGATCGAGCGATGACAGGATGATATTGAGGAAGATGTTTATGTTTTCTGAATGCGATTACATCCAGTAATTTAAAAAGGATCACATTCATTTCTGTCTTTTTAACACGATGTCCTAAGTGCATAAATATATTCAATCGCATTTGGTCCGGACCAGGAGGTTATGTTCAACTTCCAGCACACGGAAAAGGAGCTGCTTAATCGGACCCTAAATTGTATTTTAATGCACTTTGTATCGCAGAGTGTGCATACATGTACATGCAATACATGTACAGTTCTTCAAATATAACGTTAAGATATGAGTCTATGGAAAAACGTTTGGATTTGTGTAATCTATGGCTGATGTTAAATACAATGTCATAACTTTGAAAACTTCCAACATTATTTACTGACAAAGAACGGATGAATCACATGTAAAACTAAAAGAGACATTTTAAACACTGCTTTAAAATTCGCCGATCACTCACATTTTACCCCGTCACAGTTTTTACATTCTAGTCATTGTCCCATGCACTGTTGACGGACACCAATATTTAGTAAGTCTCAAATAAATATCACTGAATAGAAAAATGAACCTGCTCATTTTATAGTCCTGGGGATAAATGTCGCAAAACCAGCATCAGATTTCTCTCTTACATGTCGGATTAATGCATTGGCATCAAGATCAAACAAATGGAAAGTGTGACACTGGTCCAACCTATTGATCATATTCATCATCACATAGAAGCAGGTGAAACATCATGAGCCAAACTTCCGGTAATCTATATTGAGCATATTTTTGCAAGATGATCAAAACGTTCAGCAAGACAATAATCGGTTTCAGTCTGCTGTAGCAGATAACAAAGGACGCTCCAACGAGAACAACGCTCTCGCTGTATCAGACCGACAGGTTCCATGAAGTTTTGGAAACTAGACGATCAAGTATATAGCATGCATCAACAAGCTATATGAGCTGATTTTCTCATTGCAGAAATCATTAGTACCATGCAAATTGTCAAATTGGTTTAGTTTACAAGGGCGTTCGCCGATACAGGTTAAGCACAACTTGAGACAACGTTGTGTATATACTTCGGTAGAGCAATGGGGAGCAAGGCAATGCTTGAACTCGACCTTGCTTACTTTATAACTCCTCGACGTGTTGTCCTCCACATCGATGTTGCTGGCAATCCCCTACTCCACAACGTATTGAATACTACTGTACCAACAGTGCCGCCGTCGTCGACAACAGAAGTCGACACTTTGGTAACCTATGGCGCGGATAAATGATGTGAGGTTATGCATACAACCTTACCAAACGTGATCAAACTCCTATTCCCGAGCATCGTAACATACATACACCGCTACCACGCGTCATACATTCCTTATACCGCTAACGTCTATCAAATATTGAATAAATGAACATCGGTACCTTGTGTCGTATGTTACATAAGCAATCATCTTGTGACAGATGTTGTTTGCTTTTTGTATTTTTTGTTTTGTTTTGTTTTTTGTTGTTGGTTTTTTTGGGGTTTTTTTTTGGGGGGGGGGGGTTGTTCTTTTTTTCTTTTTTTTTTCTTTTCTTTTTTTTGGGGGGGGTAGGGGGGTGTTCTTTTTTCAATTCAATTACCAAAGGATGTAACCTGCGCAAAACCACAGTTCTTTTTAGACAATGTGACTGAACACTATAATTGCTGAACGTATATGTGCAGGAACTTTGCTCCAAGTGCTCATTAGAAAGAGGCCATTTGTGTGCATTTTATGCACGTTCGATTCCATCACTCTGTCACTGATACTGGAGTTTGTAGCTGGCGTAAACCCAATACCGAACATATAAAGTCCATCACCTCGATGATGGCCATAGAAATTCGAATCCATGTCCAAAATGAAAAGTGATCGAACAAAATCGTTGAGTAGCTGAAACCTTAATGTATTTCGAATGCATTGTCTTGATACAGGCTGACAGTTCGATTATATCCCGTCAGTATCATGTTGTTTTAAATACACTTGGAATATCTATAAGGGACGGGTCAGCATCATGACCTCATGTCGTTTTCTGCATGCAACTAGACAGGGGCCTGATCTGGTCGGGTCTATTCACCTACATCTTGATTTGTCGGTGTTTATCGTGAAGACTGTGATTTAGGCTAATGTGCTTCAATATGGGGCCATATTCAGTCCCTTTTCTTTCACGTGATATGTTTGGAAGGAAGTTCTGAAAAAATGTCATGATCTCGTAATGGTTACGTGGCAATACAAAATATTTCCATTTCTTGATCAAATGTTGCATCCTGTTAGAAGTATAGCTCTGATACGTAATACCAATTACCGAGATCTACAATGTTCAATTATTCATTGAATAGACACGGTTACAATGAATATCAGTACATCACAGTTCTCATACCATGCTCACCAATGTCCAATGAAGACGAGGTCTCGTGAGTGGTCGGTATTGAAACGTTGATATTAGCAGACAAATACAGAGTCGTTCTTATACGTCTCAGTATCCACCCCTTATATACTCCTAGAGACTTCTTATAAAAGCTATGTCACATCCCCACCATTCTAGAAATTACTGGAATCTCACCGCCTTCCATACCAGAAGCAAACCAAACAAAGGGAAAAGCTTTTGTGATCCATGACAACCAAAGGTTAATTAACGTGGCATTATAATTAACAAAACCACTTCCTCATAACAGTCATACTTGATTTTGTTAGATTCCAGTTATGCGAATGTTTCCGAACATTCGTCAAGATACGGTAAATCGACAAACGAGTTAGAATAATTCCGAACATCACGAACGGGTATTCCATATTTTAATTATATCAATTTAGATTAGCTGGAACAACAGCGAGTAACATCGTCCTTGTGCGACATGTATGGTGGTAACTTCCGGGTATGGAACGTATTGTTATCTTTTCTGCAAAGGAACATTACGCCATCTTAGAGAATACACGTTTCATCACAGAAACTAAAAATCCTTAGTCCGTCACATGGATCTCATGATACCAACAATGATGTAGGCTACCAAAGGCACTTCTCTAAAATGGTGTTATTCAAACGTCTTAACGTATATCGGGTGTATATACCGTTTCTGCAGAAGGGAAGTGTATATCGTATGATAATCAAACGTAACTGATTTCTCTAATGTCGAGAGTAGCATGAAACACAATCAATCCTGTTATGCCAGGTTCATAACTATTGTGTTATATACTGAGTGGTTCGAAAGATTATTAAAGATTAAGAACCGACTGACTTTGCTGTTGTTCCTTCAATACATCTTTTCAAATCGAGTGTGTCTTGATACCTGGCCATCGAGAGCGTGGCAGTACGGAACAATCAGATACAATCACATGTGTTACAGAAGAAACTCTTCTGAAACCAACGCTCTTTATGTAAGTGGAAAAAGTAGTTGACAAGAAGAAAAAGGCTCAGAATGTGTTTTCTTTGTTGTACCAGCGTTTTGAATTTAGTTTTGTGTTGAGTCTTTCATTATGATTTTATATTGGATCGATGAATAGCAGACTAACTCGAGAACCAATAAACATGCAATATCTTTGTCGTCACTTTTCCACGTGCTTCTCGAACTCTCTTTCTTTGCACTCCTACCTCGTAATTAACAGTGAAATGTGTCAAAATATAGTTTGTTAAACAACTTTTTTATTTTTAGGACATAAATTCTGCCAATACCTCACAGAGGTGATATGATGTTTTGATTAAGATCTTTTATGTTTATTAGTTTTCAAACAAACGAACGATCCTCCGAAGAAATCAGCCGCATCTTTTTGTATTTCATAGCAAACTGTTGATTATCTGTGACCCTTTCCTAATATATACAGTAAACTACGTTCCCACAACACGCATATAAAGAATTGACGGATAAAACGAACAGTTTTTTGTCACGAACACTTGCTGTGTATTTCGTCGAAATGCGCAGAATGAATTGTGACTATAAATAAAGGGTTTATTTTATCCATAACAATAAGCACCAAATGCATATGCTGATCTTTTCGTTTTGCTGTTAAACAGTATCACAGTTGCTTTTCATTTGATGTGAGTAGATTCGTCGCCTCGAGTGGATATTGTAGTCTGTGCTGGAGACAGTTATTGGTGCAACATTACACGTTTACGAATAAATGCGAGGCTGGAACTCATGTCCTCGAGGGCATTCGATCTGTTACCTGCAAGATGAGTTATCTGACAGAGCAGTTACCTGACATGTTAACATGGCGATACAGATGAAGCATCTAGTGACTCAGCAGCAACCACTGGGCACTTAGTTTATGGTATTAATCAATATTATGCTTCAAGAGTTTGTATAGATTTTAAGTTGATGTTATGATTCACCCCGGACAAAGCTCATCTCACAATAACTGATATTTCACTCTCAACGAGTCGAAGACCATTATTTTAAGAGATTCCAGCTTTAAGAGATTCACTTAGAAATTCGACAACAACCTACAACCGTTAATACATTGGGCATGATTGAAAGTTCTATAGGCTGCAAAATGAGTGAGCCAGTGAGTTTAGTTTTTCGCCGCTCTCAGCTATATGACGTTGATATGTAAATCACTGAGATCAGAGAAACCAGGGATCTCATGCATGAGCATCGATCTACGCAATTGGGATACAATGCAAGTCAAAATATTGATTACAGTCTCGTTTCCAGTCCTAGGTGGAAACTAGGTGCGATAACCAGTCCAGAATTTTTACACTAATTCATTTAACTGGAAACATAAATATTAATCAGCATGATTTCATACGTCTAAACACTTGCATTTTACAACACTACGTTCCTCCTCATCCATGCAAAACATATCGTACAGCGTGCTTTGTCGTGCAGCAAGCTCTGAGAAATGGAAACTTGGAAATCGTGATCTCTAAACGAGGCTCTGTCGCTAGAAACGTTCCCGTCTGGAACGGAAATGGTTTCATATCAGTCTTATTATGCGTTACAGAACTACACTGAATGAGCGCAAAAAAAAACATAAAAAGTTTAACCAGTGAGCCAGATGCATTTTCAATCATTTTACGACCCCATCAACAGGGACAATCCGTGATTTCTTTGTTAAGATAAAGTTTAAAATTCGTTTTCAAATACCCATTTTTCTTATGAAATAGGAAAGTGTAATTCTCTGTAACCAGAGTTGTTTGTGGTGTGGACTTTCACTTTAACACGGTCGTGTGAAAAGTAGGTCATTGTCTGAATCGGTTAATGAGACTGATGTTTCGGTATGCACGTGTCAACCAAGTCAACAACCCTGAGCACCGATCCCCTTACTCGCATCTTACGGCAAGAATGAGATACTGAAGACCCCCCTTTTTCATTTATTTATTTGCACATTTTTTTCTGGGTACAGGTCACATGTTACATGTTGTAATCGACAAAAGGGTAGGTAACAATTGCATGGTCTTAATATTTCCAAAAGAGTATGCAAGGCTGAATTCAGGATTGAAGATTGCTATCCTGCTTGCACCAGGTGTAGCCTATGAGAAGAACCCAGGTGCATCAGCCAAATTCCAAACCTTCAGCTGTAGTGTAGTTTGTAAAACATCAGAGGTTTCGGAGTATATAAACTTGATCTAGTTACCATGGAACCATAGCAACAAGAAGGCAAAGCTGACCCCGTTTACATGAATTGTCATAGCCGAGAAGTGTCTATGAACATCATTGTTTCGGTGCCATAGCTATTCAAAGTGTTTGAGAAAGAAGAGCTGGCATATGTATGCTTAATATGTTAGATTTATTGCTGATGTATTTCTCAAAGACTGACTTGCACCTTATGCAGGTTAGATTCATAAGTAGGCTCCTTTGGTAAAATTAGGCTGCACCAGTGCAAGCAACGAAGCATTAAATCAAGCTCTGTTATGTATTCACAGGTATGGTAACGTCATAAACATACATGTAAATTGCTCTACAGTCTTTACTTAAGTTCAGTGTTAGATATGGACTATATCCAAGCAGGTTGTACATTACTAGGCAAATACAGTATGTAGTGATGACCAAAATTTTGTAAACTTATCACATGAACAAGTTGTAAATGCTATACAGTTTGAGACATAATAGTACTGGCAGCAGATTCTAAAGATATTCTTTTAATCTGGTATCATTCCATATGCGAGAGATTGTTTGCTTAGTAAGAAGCAAAATTATATTCAAAGGATCATTTCGATTTTCCTTTAATCCAAATAGTATGGTTTGTGGGGTAAGGTGCCACTCTGCAATTTTCTTCCAAAGTCTGTTTATCAAATTGCAGTCCCAAAAAAGGTGTAAAACAGTTTCATGGGACATTCTACAATAGCTACACAGGTATGAGTCACTGGCTTTTATTTTATGTTGATAATAGTTTGTGCCTAAGATATTGTTAATAATTTTCATTTGGAGCCATCGTAATTCTGTACTCTGTGTACATCTAAATGGAATGATATTGTAAGTTCTCCAATCTGATTCATCAATCTTAGATTTAAGTATGGTTTCCTATTTTAAATTTGAAGCTGATTTCTTGAATTTTGACCAATTTTAGCCCCGATCTTCACTGCAAAATGAAATACGTCATGCCTGGAGAAACACCAGAACCAGAGGAGGGCTGCAGGTGGTGTGCCTTTGGTCATTTTGTTAAATGACCATTGAAACTCGGATGAAAATGAAGTGTGCACCCGCCATGTTGGATATATATCTCGCCTACGAAATTTGGCGAGACTAGCAATATAATACATTCCAAACTACAACCTAACAATTGTAAAACAGTATTGGCTGTTGATTAAGAGTAGAAGACGTGTCCATGAAATTAGTCCAGAAACATTTAATCTGTTCAGGAAACTTATAATTAAAGTTACGCTTTTAAAAACAATATGTAGAATGATAACCTAATTATGACATAACTGACGACATATTATCTCACAGAAATCATGTTTGATTGTGGCATCCGGATTACCTATCGTGGTTTGTGGGTTTCCAAGCTGAGCCCCTTGGGCACGCCAGGGGGCGATGTTCGTATTTGAATCCTTGATTTCCCCAAATGTGATTCCTGGTTTGTCAGCGTCATATGTCATATGTCTTGCCATTCTCCATCTTCAATCTGACAAGCCCTGGTGTGGACCGAATACTCCTAAAACCTGAAACCAAGCTGATTCACTCTCATTAACATATCATGTTCAAGTTTGAGAGACGGAGTGAGTCGCTTTGAGCATTGCTCTAGGAGTGGGCTTGGAAATGACCTCATATTTGTGTATTGATAGTAGTATCAAACCATACGTTGCTACGGGGATTTTGTAATGTGAGTGTATGTTAGTTCAGTTAAATTTCTTTTGATACGCAGGGAAGAATTCAATATGGGGAAGTTTAAACCAAGTATGGTATTATAATAAATGTTCTTGTATGTGACTTGTATGCAAGAAAGAGAGAGGAGAATACCGGCGAAACATATGGGTCCATTCGACTTTCACCATTAGATAGAAAACAGAAACACCGTGGTGCGAATCGATACCTTCTGACACGATTTGTTGGTCTTGGATGCGATATTGTCACGACGACAATTGAAGGTAACACGATCTGCCACGAACTGGTCAGATACAATCACATACGATCTAATATGATGTTGGTTCCCAGTTTGGGACGATCTGGTACGCGCAGGTTCGTTCCGATACGTTCATCACGAATCGATGCACTTTCTTGCGATACGATACAATTGGGGTAGAGATGTTTTTCTCGATCAAGATCTGTGCAACGATTTGACCCTGACTTCTACAGAGTGAAGACTACAACCCACAACCACTGATGGTAGAAGCAGTTGAGAATGGTGACAACGTGACATTTGCATTATTATCGCCCGAGATATCGACGAGCAGCAGCCAGAGAAGCTACAAATCCAGCAACAAAGGGTCGGGAGAGCTGCACTCAGGCACTTCTTGGTGCGATCACTGTTTACAGTTTGGTCAGACACCCATTTGAGGCTGGAGGATCCAATAACTTTCCAAAACTACACGACGTTAACACCACAGCTCTCCGATGAAGTCTTGCAGCTTCACCAGCTTCAGGAATCCCCTCTCACCTGGACTGAAACTGGCAGTGACACTGAGGCACCTTGCCACTGGAGACAGCTATCGGTCCCTTGCGTATGCCTTCAGGTGTGGAGAGTCCACCATCTCATAGATGGTTCCAGAAGTGTGCCAGCGTGAGCAGACACCCAGACTACAGTTTATTCAGGTTACATTTCAACACCACTCTTTGATAAACCGGGGGTAAAAGTTGTTTAACAAACTATTAATGTTTTTTTATTACAAGGGGGCAAGCGCAGTAGTTGGGATAGCGAAACAAATGCGGTACAAAAGTGTAATGTGCATGTCCCCTTGTAATACAAACCAAAATGAGCTGAATCTATGATTGTTAAACAACTTTTATCCTAAGTTGAATAAAATGCTGAATATTAAATAATTTTTATTCATTTTGCAAGGTAAAATTATGAGGATTCGCAATCTTGATATTTTTGTTTGTTGAAATTGAAATTCATCGCAACGTTTTCACCGCAAACAGACTATGCAAATGGACTGATGAGGGAACCATGACTCTGTCCGAATTTGTCTATCTGGGAACGATGCGAAAATGGTTTCATTAGTCATGAGTGCAAACGCATCTTCGGCTCATGGTTGTCAGCATTAGGGAGTGGGGGAGGTCCAGGCACCTGAGTACTTCGTCCTCAGTAACGCCAATGACGACTTTAATAAGAACCTACCGATTGTACTAACTTCAACTCTGAAGGTGTATTAGCCCACAATTGTAATCGTGAATCGTGACACCTACTCATGATATAGTCTGAATTGTATAACAGACTCGGCTTTTAGATTTTTATTGATGTGGAAATGGTTATGTGTTTTCTCTTTATTGTGAATCCCATCATTATCACTATTGATATTTTAACTGATAAATCGTTATAGATTTGAACGAATGGATAGATTCCTGTTTCTTTAACTCACTCCCACACTCACGCACTCTCTCACTCACTCACCACATCCTTCAATCCTTCTCTCACTCACACGCTTCAACTCAGTTCGTGATCTTAGTTCTTGTTGTATTCTTGTTTGCGATCCTCTCGTCAGCTGCATACTGTTTCTGTTAGTACGTGTAATGCAACACACATACCTGAAGCCTCATTACTCAACCGATGGAAGTAAACACGAAAATAGAATAGCGATATAACAGGTCTTCTTACCTTTAAGAAAGAAAGACTATCTCAACAAAAACAAATACATTAATTGAGAACCGACGTAAATCTGAAGATAGAATTGATGACCGCATCTTGCGGCATACATAACCCATCTCTCTTACATTCTTGAGTACATTTAGCCCATACCTAACGTTTCGGAAAAAAAACGAGATCAAGGATACGTAGGTTTAATGTGCTGACGCAGCAGTATTAAACTAAACATAACCATCTGATAATGTATATCATCAGTCATATGACTCTTTCATCAATGCATTTAGATCTGTCCGTTTCTATTCCTAACAGTAAACATCACACCGAATGACTTTTCATAAATTACATCATTAATTATCGTAACTAGCCTATAAACGAGACTGAAACTAAATATGCCATGTCCTCAGACATATTTACTAGAGCGTCTTGTCCAGACAGGGCTGGTTTGGGCAACTACTACTTGACAAGTGTTAGATGAGCCATGTCCTGACAAATGACCCCAATTTGCATATATGGGGACGCCTTCCAGAACATTCCATTTGAAACAAGAGGGAAACAGGTTGTCGTCTAAATAGTAAAACGTTCAATTTCCTCGTGCGGATCGTGTCGTGGTGGTGTTTTGCTGAGCTAAATCGCTCTACGAGACACCTGTTAAACAGTAGCGGTATTGATTCTACGCCACGTTCAGCATGTATAGCATGTGCTTAATCGCCATTCTGCCTGTAGCAACCAAGTGTATTCGTCCAAATTGCTTGCCCCGCCTGCTTGTCACAAACGCATTCACTGCGCTGGCTCATCTAATAGCAGTATATATTTCTTTAGAGCTACGTAATTGCAGAGAGTGGGATCTTCTACAATGATGCCTTCTACGTATCATTGTTCTTATTGAAATGTATGTCAGAAATAACCTCAAGAACTTCACAACATTCTGTATTTTGAGCGAATGAAATATTTTAGTTTTGTCTCATTGATACATTATCATTGAAAGTATGAGAAACATGTTAAGAATCGATGACACACGAAATTACATGTTATAACGGGGAGATCTTCTTTTGACACTGAAGCATGTAGCAAAAGATGCCTGATCTTGTGGCCAGGAACAGTATCACTCACGCACAGACATCGATTTTGAAAAACGTTTGCATGTACTCTTAAAAGAGAACTTTTAATAGGATATTCTGAAAAATACATATTGTGGATCGAAAACAGCGCACGGCTTCATCAAGAACAAAAAGAAATACGTCTCAAAACAGTTATCGAAAACCGATTCTGTCTTCTACAAAAAGATACATTAAAGAAGAAGGTCCGATCGTGGCAGACATTGTTTTATGTAAGATACTATTGCAGGGTGTATTTAAGTAAAGCTCATAAGCTCATAAGCTCGTAAATCCGCATTTGTGTGACTATTTCCTTTTCTGTGAATTTGTCAAAGTTGAGCGATCAGGGTTACAGAGACCTGTGAAATCGCCGCAGCTGCTTCCCATTTAGGTCAGTTCATAAAGATTCGTAATAAAACAGCTCAAATCCTCATGATGCCGGAAATGACTTCAACTTCCCCTTGATATCGAAAGTAATATTAAGTAATATTACGACAGATCCTGCTTTTGTGTCGTTTTGAGGTGAAATCGATCTTCCATTATTCTTCGAAGATTTTAAAAACTAGCATACCAATCTAGGTCATAAGTTTTTTTTGTACTAAGGTTACACCAATGCAGACCTTATTGAACTTTCAAAACTAGTATCATAGACACAAACAATTTACAAATTTGACATATCAGAAAATAATATCCGGTGTAATTCTGCATTTTGAATCATAAGTGCTTCGTAAAAATGACTGAAAATGGTCATGACAATGCAGATGTATTTTGACTGTAATTTGTTCACCTTTTGTGGAAATATAGTCTTTATATAATACCACTTGTCGTTTATGTAACAGATCTCAAGTGGAAATGTGTTCCCCGTACACTCCCATCCTGATCACTCTCCCTGTGCACAGGTGTATTTTAATGAACCTATATTTATTATAGAAACAACGTGGGCAGGTACTGGACTTCGGGATGCTGACGATGGCGGGAGGAAGCAGAAAAGTCAAAGAAAGAAGAATATAGATATATAGGGCCATTATGACTACTCTAACATCTGAGATAAGTATCACTTTCCATCTGTATTAATCTGACATGTTGCGATATTATTGGAATACTCTTCAAACGGCGTTGTCTCGGGGCAGGATGTAACAGACACAATCAATGCTATTACTGTTACCGGCTTGAGTGAGTGAATATCAATGGGCATTGTTTAATGCTGTATCAGAGTTACAAATACATGCAGAGGCGGAGATCTTGCAAGGCAAGGCAAGGCAAGGCAAGGCAAGGCAAGGCAAGGCAAGGCAAGGCAAGGCAAGGCAAGGCAAGGCAAGGCAAGGCAAGGCAAGGCAAGGCAAGGCAAGGCAAGGCAAGGCAAGGCAAGGCAAGGCAAGGCAAGGCAAGGCAAGGCAATCGTTTATTGTATTTTTGGCCACCGGGCCAAATACAAGAGAATTACATACAGCGTTGTGATACATGTTGTAGGAATACACATTAGGACATGCTTAATTGTAAGTGCTCGTTACGACGAATACATGCATACTTAACATACCTGGACATCACTAAGTAACGTTATTATTCTATTGAAGGTAATAACTGTTTAATGATTTCCAATCTCTAAAAAACTCGATCGTTCAACTTCCCTCTCGAATTCGAGATTAGAGCTGTATTAACATATATGGACGATAGTGCCAGATAATTATTTTAATGATTTCTTCCCGGGTAATTCAGGAATTTCCACAGGAATCAATGAATAAGGATATTTCTAATAGAATAAATTCAGTTGAGTCAGTATTGTTTCACATCAATTTTAGCAAAAATTCACAGCGCGAAAACCAAACTACTAATTAGCCAGCATCTGACAAGGTATGAGACAAACTGAGCTCATGTCGCACGGCTTGGATCAGTATCTGACATTGCATACTAACCCTAATGTCACTTCAGTAGTGAACACAAGGGGGCAGAGTTTGCGTCCATGTGTACGCCATATGCCCTTACTGGAATGCTGGAATACTATTCAAAGGGGGTTGAACCCAACCCCGCTGCCAAGCTCTTCTTGTAATAACTAAAGCTCTATATGAAGCAAGTCTATTTTCCCTCAGTTATCCCACTCTGAGGTCCAGAACGTCTGATCTCACTAGGTCTCCTTTTATTTTTAAATGTGATCGTTTGCTGCTCTCAAAATTACATATATTCAGAGGCTAAGAGTTAATGTTAAGGACATGAAAGCTTATTTTCTGGTGCAGCACAGTCCCACTATAACCGACTGCAGCGTGTTACATACAGTCCAATGTTACATACCCTTTTACCTCCAGAACACAGGATCACACTGATGCCCTTTAGCATCACCTCTATGTGCCTCAAGATTAGGCATCCTCCCACTTACAATGAAGACGTATGACCCCTCCACCCCTCTGTCCCCATGAGTTCTCTTCACTCCCTGCAAAAGCTACACTGCCATCAGCTGGTGTCTTGAACTTTCTACCGGAGCACCCTGGGGATGCGCAATATCTTCCTGTCTTCACATGACCACTAGACACCTATCTGTAACCGACGTAGTTTGTCACTGTCACTCTCGTGACATTTGTGTGTGTCCAGTTTATATTGATATATGGTATACAATGTAATTGACTATTGCCAATTTAAAGGTCAAAAGAAGACAAACGTATGCATATCATATATACTTATCACTTGACCTCTCTAAACACATTGTTTCAAATAACGGCTTTAACTTTGAACGCAATCTCATACATACAATATATCAATATTCAAGAGAGTGACATTAGACCATAGAATCAGGCCAAATGTCGTTTCAGTAGAAGTAGTTACTGAAAAGAATGTTTGAACTTAAATCGGAGTCCGGCATGCATACCATTCCTGCCAGGGTGTAAAATACATTATGATTCAGCTAGGCGCCAACGTGAATAAATGTACTGTCAGTTACGCTGTCAGTATACGCTAACCTATATCATGTTTTTGTCAGGCTCTGAAATATATATCATTCATGACAGGCTCTAACATACATACACCCTGTCAGGCTCTAGCAAACATGACATTCCTCTCTGGTTTAACATACATGACATTCCTGTCAGGCTCTAGCAAACATGACATTCCTCTCTGGTTTAACATACATGACATTCCTGTCAGGCTCTAGGAAACATAACATTACTCTCAGGCTTTAACATAGATATCATTCCTGTCTTTCTGTAACATGCATTACTTTGCGTACATAAACTTCATGCAGGCTTTAACATGCTTATCATTCCTGTCAGGCTCTACCGTATGCCTGACATATCATAAGATACACATGATTCCTGTTAGGCGCCAGCAAGAATAGTATTACTGTGAGGCTGTATCATACATGACATTCCTCTCAAGCGCTAACATTCCTCTCAGGCTCTAACATCCATATCATTCTTGTCATGCTCTAACATGCCTGCACATATACCGCCATGGGTGAGTTTTCTTAGAGAAAATAATGTTTTAGCCTATTCTGTTCGTAACGTTGATGTCAGAGTCAAACATATATAAAATTCCTGTAAGGCTCTAACATACGTAACATTCCTGTTAAGCTTTAACATACATATCATGTCATCTTTATGCCAGCGATCGAGACAGGATGATTGCTGTGTAAATTCGAGCAATGTGTTATATATGTATAACACATTGCTCAAATATACACAGCAATCATCCTGTCTGGATAAGGATGACATGACTCTTAAGCTGCTGTACATGATATCACTCTAAGGCAGTAATCCTACACACGCTTGGAATATTCGTGATTAAGGATTTTATCACTCAAACCTGGCTCCCATTGTAGTTATCGCTTGTGTAAAATACACTGTAGATATGGAGAACTGAAGTGTCACGGTGCTATTACATAATCAGTTATGGCGTCGCAGTGATTTAATAACGCTAAGAACATAGCCGTCAAGCCTGTGACGTCACATAGTTCATGGCATCACAATGCCATGATTTCATGAAGTTGATGGCGTCAAAATGCTCTGACCTCACTGAGATCACTGGTCAAGAAGACTAACGGATTTTTAGTGTATCTTTAATGATAAGTGATGCAGGAAGATGTTGGATTACACTCAGAGTAGATAAAAGTAAATTAAAGTATTTGTAACTTTAATCAACTCGTGTTGATGTATTGATATATGAAGACACTTGGGTAAGATTCTCTATCACACAACCAACAAGCAAATGTTACCTTAGTGCTGTCTAAAATAATCAAGGTTCGTCAATATCATATGGTATTGAAACCTAAATAACTTCAACAAGACGCATGTGTACCAATAAATGTGAAACAGTCATCACCTCTACTGAATCTCATTTAAAAGTAAGTATTCTCGAGGATCATACGAAAATACTACATTACACATTTTTATGATTTGCCATGTAAACAACTGGGTCGTGAAAAGAGCTTTACAGATATCAGATCAATATCACTTTATACCTGTTACTTGACGTGCTCAGGTAGTTAGTAGTACAATGCAAACATCTTGTAAAGGCGTAAGGATTCAAAAAACCTTCGACAAACGTTTATTTATTTCGGTACAATATCATCAGAATATTTCCACTTGATTCCGACTGACATCTTGTAACACCCACGGGTATAAAGAGTAACACTCAGTCTCACTTCGTCAGTTCGTCAGGGAATACTCTGGTAATAAAAGTTTGGAGAACTATGATTTCTTTCGAAAAAAAACCACATCGTTGTGTTTCTGTTGATTGACAGACACATAAAACATGTTTCTTTGCAACACCTACGAGTACAAAACAGTGATGTCTTGAGAATTGCATGTGACAATCGCTGTCAGTCACATTACTGTCAAGTGGATTCCGGGCATAACATCCACAATTGACGGTGACAATTGCATACGTGGATAACACGAAGTGATGACATTGCGTGTTCATCAATGGGTATGTGCCACATGGTAGATCTACATGAAAAACAAAGGAAATGTCTGTTTGTTGTAACAGCCTGTAGTAGCAGTACTTCTGCCATGCTACGAAGGCATGTCAATACAAGAGGCATGACTTCTACATGGTGGGCGAACTGGCTAAAGCTCTAGGCTAGTGATTCATTGAAGTGTTGGGGATCAAGTCCACCTGTAACCGGATGTAAAGACCACTCTGCCAGTGTTGGTACAGTCCGTAGTGTACAGTACACAACCCTGTGCACCCGAAAGGACCCATGAATCCGTTGGTATCTGACAGATAGTGGCCACATGAATGCGAGCAAACACCTAGTTGCGGGCCCAGTTACGTGCAGTAAACTTGGACAAAGTACTGTGACAATGTACCCCACCCCACCCATGTATGACCTTTACTTTGTAAGGATGAGAAAACGCAGTAAGCGCCGAGTGACATCCAATGGTCGAGCGACAAAATACCAGCGCCCAGTTGTGTGGATATGGGGGGGGTACATAAAGTTCCTATAATAATGATAGCCTGAGAATCAAGTGATCGACTAGACAATTCAAGGACACGATGGAGCATTGTATAAGGTTAAGTTTACCCTATGCACGTGTATGCAAGAGAAAGATGCTGCAACCTGCAACCTAAAATGTCACGTGGAAGAAATACATTTGAACACAATGTGCAAAGGCGAACGTTTTCAGAGGTTTCTCTTTTGTTTTAATTTGGTGGGGCTGCCTGTGTGTTTGGGAGGGGGGGGGAGGAGAGAGGGAGAGAGGGAAGGGGTGGTAGAGAGAGGGACATATTGGAATGGAGGGATGAAATTTTAAGAGGAGGTAACAGCATAATTGTTGAGTGCTACTCAATCAACAGTAAAACTCGAGGGCTTATAAGTTGTGTCTAATTTTGGCCCCAAAAGTTAGCGTACGTTAATCATGACAGTTTCAGAAAACCCAATGCCAATTGCTCATGGACGGTTACAATTGGGTTTGGGCTATTTCCGCCAACCATGGATCGGGGTGTTAAGTGCTGAGGGAGCTAAAAGATTGTAATTACTTTGCCCGCAGACACATGGACACTTAAGAGAGTTGGAAAGAACTGAAATTTCGCATAGAAACACAAGAAATTTAGATATTCACTAGAACATATGTAACATTTGACAATTTTCTCAATGCCGTTGCGTATACAAAGCTTTCGGCCGTGGGGACCGTACCAAAGTATATTTGGAAGGGATGTACACAAGGTACTAGTTGTCAGACTCCCATTTTTTGTGGACAACGGCGCAATGGTTGTGTGGGTTAGGTCGCTGACTTTGACAGTCTTTAAAGCGTAGATTCGAATCCCGCAAGGTAAATTACACTAAGTCAGTGTCATCAGCCTAGTCGTCAGTCCTCTTAAGACGATGCTGTCCAATACTTTGTCACTTTGATTTATGAGCCCATATTCGTCATGCAATCGGAACTGTTTGCTGTGTATAGTTTATACATTCCCAGCTTTAATTATGTCATCGATCTTTTATGAACATAACCACCAAACATAAACTCTGATTTCTATCTCTAGGAATTCTCCCAGATGATTCTGCAAACAAAATCATAATATATATTTTATGTTTCAGGACGACGGGAAAGAACGAATTTAATAATAAAGCCAGTACATGTACATGTACTATATATATGTATATGTATACATGTTTATGTA
Organism: Haliotis asinina; assembly: GCF_037392515.1. Lineage (NCBI taxonomy): Eukaryota > Metazoa > Mollusca > Gastropoda > Lepetellida > Haliotidae > Haliotis > Haliotis asinina. The sequence continues at coordinate 38,712,237 of NC_090284.1, read as the reverse complement.
CATACAGAAAGGTGCATTGTTGACGAATCATCTTGCCAACGGGCCTCTCATATCCTCTGAAGCAAACATAAATAGACAAGCGGGAGTAATGATTATACAACACTGAAACACGATACAAACAAATCTCGAACAGGTCATGGTGTCCAGCTGAGTCTTACTGCACGACCCTATTAGATCACAATGCCGTAACAAATCTTCACAACTTGAACCATGCATATTATCTTTATCCCCTGAAAATATTGCCCAAAGCGGCGTTAAAGCCGCCAGCTCAACCTGCGGATCTACATGTCGAATCATTAATTCACTTAAGACAATAGGAACAAAAGAAGTTTTCTGAAACATCGCAAGTGATTATTCAGATGAAACTTGATAAAATGTTTTATTGCTACTCGTAGAACTGTGATTAGTCACGATTCAATTTGGTATCTTTTACATATTTCGGAAAAAATACTCTTACTGATCGGAAGATACCAGACTGAATGTGCTGACTGGTGTTTCTTAATCTCAGGTTATCATAATTCAGTTTCTCATTCCCATCCAAGAACCCTATTTGAATGTCCAAGGAAAAAGTCAGTCAGACTGAAACCCAAGATTTCGACATCTACCAGCAGCTAATCATGAAACTGTAAGCACACTTTGCATAACTCCAATAACTGAAATGGCGGTAGTCTTAATTAAAGAGACAATGAAAGCTAATTTTCCAAGAAAGATAGTGTACATTAAAGGTATTAGAGTTAACCTGGTGTAACCCCTTATGTTGCAATAATAGTAATGGTCTTGTATGGGATTCATATTCAGGCACATCGCCTGCTCATGGGGCGTGTACATTACTATCCCCGGTCATAGGATACTGTCGTACTATCCGATACTTTTTAAACTCCCTGGGGATCATACAGCCATGCTGCCTGTTACTCACATTGGCAGCACATCCTGACCCACCCTGACGCCCACTTTACATCTGGGAAAACCGAGAAAACGTGGATTTAACTACCTTGTGCATGGATACTAGCTACGTCAATGTGCCTAACTTAAGACCCGAACCAAAGTGCCTCTACTAGGGCTCGAATCAGGACCGCCAGGGTAATAGGCAGACGCGTCACCACTGCACTATTGCGCTCCAATATACCTTGTAGATAGATACATGCACAAAGTATTGACAGCAGGTCTTATATCGCACATGGAACAGTGGTTATTGTGAAATTTTCTCAAATGAACATGGCTCGGACGACAACAATCTGCTATCATCTTCACCACTATGTATATAGTTTAACGTGAGATATTAAACATCAGTGTGAAACAACTTCCAGATAACTTGACCACCCTTCACATGAGAAGTCAAGGAGATATTTAATCAAACGCACCGACCCAACTATTCCAACGTTGTACCTGGCCTACGGGAAGAGATTCTGTGACAGGTTGTATCACATTGTTAATTAAAAGATGAAGGCTGCAAGGAAGATACGGTCTTTGTCTAAAAGTCTCTCTTTTCGTTTCTCATTGTGGATTGAGATGGTGCTTGTAGCTCCAGGAGCACAATCTCGACATCAAACATCTCATAGGTTCCAGCAATTGATGTTTACTTTCTGGTTTCGAGGTAGTGGACAATATGGCATTCAGCCACCTGATGAACTGTATCAAGCATGAAGGTACAAATGTTCGGATGGATTTATGTGTTTCTAACTTTACGTCTTGCTTGTTTTTTCTTACGTCCGTGCTCCAGGTGTAAGAACTGTGCCACATTTAAGCATATTCATCACTAGGCCGTTATGGGAAGTACCGACAGATGGTGGTCTTTCCGAAACGTGAACGGATAAATATCCTAGCACAGGCATACCAAACCCTGTCTACTTTTCATAGATATTATAGTGATGTCATAGTTAAAGCGTTCATAAAATAGATTATTTTTCATATTCTCATGACAACTGTTTGAATGGTGCTTTTTCACTATCTGTATTGTATTTATGCTAATAGTATTTGTTTGTGTTCATTCGCGTTTATGTAAGCCTTCTGTGAGAGGTTTGTTAGACAAAACATGTACTTTGTACTGGAGGCCTCGGATACCGTAATAAAAAATCTAAAACCTAGATAGTATGGTCTACGTAACATCAGTACACTTTCACTATGACCATATTATTGATGTGAAGATTCTACACTATTACCAGTACCAGGCGGTTACTAATGGTAAAGATCGTCGGCAACTGTTTTAGAATTACACGTTGTGTTCATTTTGTGAGCACAAATGACATTAGGCAACAGAATACATGAGACCTATGCCCGAAACACCTGCTACTCGTATTTTTCTTCCAAATGACCAAATGATGTTAACGTTTGGTGCAGACTCTTCTTATCTATCCCCACATATGTTTTTTAGTCTGGAACAGCAGCGTTGCACAAATTGATATCCTGTTTTTGGATTGGTATAGTATAATGTGGTTGACATGTGGAAGACTGTGCATTGTTGTCCGTTTTATTGTCTGTCTGGTCATGAACCATATGATCCCTTCTTTGTTTCAGGCGAACAATTGCTTTTAGTAGCGAGTGTTTATGACCAGGTAAAAGCCTGTTTCGCTTTTATTTGTGTGAACTGCAACATCAAAATAATTCTGAAAACAGAGATGACATAAAGCTGAACTTAGGAATTCGGAATAGCTTTTAGATGCTGTTAATGCATTGAGAACTCGAAGTCTCCTCTCGAATGGTAAAAGAGATATAGAATACTACGCTACTAAACACTGACGTCTCAGAATACAGAAGCATATGAACACTGGTGTTCTAGAATACTGAACACAAAACACTGATGCTCTAGAATACTGACCATAAAATACTCACGTCCTGGAATTCTGAGCATAACACGTACGCATGTCCGAGGATACTGAGTAAAAAACACGTATCTCCCAGAATATTGAAGATAAAACACATGATTGTCCCAGACTACTAAGCGTAAAACACATGCATGTCCTAGAATACTGAACAGAAAGCACATGTATGTCCCAGAATAGTGAGCATAAAATACATGAATGTTCTGGAATGCTGAGCAGAAAACATGGACTACCTAGGAAACTGAACATCTAAATACTGGTGTCCAAATATACAGAGCACATATACGAACACTGACGTGCCAAAATACAGAGCATAAAGCACTGATCTCTTAGCATACATCACGGGTACACACACATATGTCCTAAAAAGAGATGTCAACACTAATGTCCTAGAATGCTAAGCCTGTAACATAGATGTCCTACAATAGTGATACTGATGTATTCTGCATATACTGGCATCGAGCTTGGCTTCTTGTAATACAGAAAAATTAATATGTATACATATGTCCTAGAATAATGAACAAATGATGTTGATAAATTGGTTAACGGATCCCTATGTCCTAGAATGCTGAACTTATTTGTGAAATGAATGAAGAACACAAGACGAAGATTGAATGAACAATCAATAATAATAATAGCAATCAATAACAGCAATCAATAAGTACACATTTTACAATCAATACATTAAAAGCTTGAGACAACTAAATGGTATCAGTAACAGTTAACAGAAACAGTAGGAATGACAAGTCCTCATGGATGATCAACTGCTTTTTTGTACAGTAGGGACGTTTCGGTTTAGGTGCTTATTCCTATTTCAAGCTTGAGTATCTATACCGAAACGTCTATATGGAATGTCAAGTCTTTATGGATGATCAACTTCTTTATTGTACCACAGGTACGTTTTGGTGTAGATACTAATACCGATTTTGAGCTTGCCGATTCCTAGAATGCAACTCAAACAGCTCCACACTGTCAGTGTTTGCTTGAAAATGCCACTGTGTCTGGTCTGGAATTGGATTCCATAAGAAGCTGATATTTTCAAGCAGGTAACTTGGCATGTAGACAAGTCAAAAGTCAGGTATTAAATGACCAGGAATCGCTCACCTGTCGCCTTTATACAGATATACTGGTGTAACATTTGAGAAAATGTCACATCACATTAATCCTAGCGAATCGGCTTATGTTATGTTGTTTTCTTTGTATGTTAACACCCATACATCAACACCCCGACAGTCCACACACCCACCTTCACTCTTGGTTTAGTCACTGCAATACATTACCTTTGTACATTAATCCTTCGTCATTAATATTGCTATCTTTGTACATTAATACTACTTAATTGGCTTCGTCATTAATACTGCTATCTTTGTACATTAATCCTACTTAATTGGCTTCGTCATTAATACTGCTATCTTTGTACATTAATCCTACTTAATTGCTTCGTCATTAATACTGCTATCTTTGTACATTAATCCTACTTAATTGGCTTCGTCATTAATATTGCTATCTTTGTACATTAATCCTACTTGATTGGCTTCGTCATTAATATTGCCATCTTTGTACATTAATCCTACTTAATTGGCTTCGTCATTAATATTGCTATCTTTGTACATTAATCCTACTTAATTGCTTCGTCATTAATATTGCTATCTTTGTACATTAATCCTACTTAATTGCTTCGTCATTAATATTGCTATCTTTGTACATTAATCCTACTTAATTGCTTCGTCATTAATATTGCTATCTTTGTACATTAATCCTACTTAATTGCTTCGTCATTAATATTGCTATCTTTGTACATTAATCCTACTTAATTGCTTCGTCATTAATATTGCCATCTTTGTACATTAATCCTACTTAATTGGCTTCGTCATTAACATTGCTACCTTTTTTTCTTCTTTTTTTTTGTGATATTTTTTGTTCACTTTACTTGGTTACAGTTCAACGGGATATATGGGTAGAATATAATGTAACAAATCGCATAGTAGAAAGGCAGACAGTACAATATGTTTCGTATTGGAAATATCTGGTTTGAACAGTATAGCTGATACATAGATGATACAGCAAATACTAGAGGCTCTTTTCTAGTTACACGATTGCAGCAATGACATTCCATTTTCTATAAAAGTGTTTCATGTTGACGTTTTTCTTATCAATAAATTTCTCTGTCTCATAAACGTCCTTTAATAATGCTCTGTAGATAGTGAAACTGGGTTTGTGTCCTCTTATATTCATAACGAAAATGTGGCGCTTTGCTAATAGAATCATGTGGTTGAGTAAATGGTTTCAACTGCAACAGAATAAAATATCGTGGTTTGACGTTTCGTGCGTTTTGCTAAGAAACTGGGTTGTGAAATTGTTAAATTTAGCCCAGAACATTTTGACGATTGGGCATTCAAGATATACATGGTAAATATGCTCGCTAGCTGAGCCACATGATGTACATAGGTCATTGTCTACCAATTTCATTCTTAGTACCTCTCGCTTAGTGTAACTGGCTCTGTGTAAAAATGTATATTGAAAATCTAAAAGTTTCGTGTCTTTCGTGGATTGTCTATAGTATGAAAATATGCTTTTCCAATTCAGCGACTCACTAAGTTCCCCGTTCCATTTGAGACACACGTTCGGGATGTTATAGTCAGATATGAGATCATCGTAAAATATCCTTGAGCCTTTTCTAGGTTTGATCAAATCGTTCCAAGGAGAACACATAGATAACTTCAATATATTCAAATTGTTTGTTGTTCATATCACGTCTTTCCATTGTTTGGATATACTAAAGATAACACGATTAAAGTCAAGCACAGTACCCTTGATGCCAGAATTTCTTTTAAGTTCTACAAAAGTTAGAAAGCAGTGGTCATTACAAATATCTTTAATATAAACTACTCCACATTTAATCCAGTTATCAATGATCAAGCTTGACTGGTTACACTGGTGATTTAGCCATGGTGGTTGCATGAGTATTTCGTTAAGATCGTTTTTATTACACGCATATCTATGCCAAGCATCAAGAGAGTCTTACCAAAATGGATTTTATACTTTACAGTGTGTAGAAATATTGGCTCCGAGGAGAGAAGGTTTTGCAAAGGGAACACAGTTCTTAGAATTAGAGATGTATCTCTTCAAGCATGAAAGTTTTAACGAATCGACAAAGGTTTTCACATCGACCATTCTAAGACCACCTTCTTCGTACGTTCTCACTAAATTTGTTCGTTTTATTTTGTCAGTTTTGTCATTCCATATAAACTTGAAAAACAATCTGTCCATTTCAGTGATAAATGTTTTGGGGGGATTAGGGAGAGATGAGAAGATGTGGCCCATCGTGGATAAAGCTAAAGTTTTTACGACGGATATTTTTCCAATAAACGTTAAATTACGTCTTCTCCAATTACATAAAATTCATTTTATATGTTCAAGTCTCTTCTTTGTATTGATTACCCATGGGTTTTCTAAATGAGCATTTAATTTGATTCCCAATACGTCAAAGTTCCCGTTATGCCAATCTAGCTTATAATCGTGAGATAAAACTATTTGACTACCTGCCATTGCACCTATCCATACCGCTTTCGTTTTGTCTATATCTATTTTCAAACCTGACATTTTGTAAAAAGAGAGCAAAGTTTTCATAGCTTCATTAAGAGAACTTTCGGATCCGTCCAAAAACAATTCAGTGTCGCCTGCGTATTGACCAATAGTATGTTCGATGTCGTTTAACACAATTCGTTTTATTTTGTTGTTGTCTCTGATCATTATTCCTTTCTGCTACCAATAAGAATAAATATGGAAATATGGGATCACCCTGTCTACATCCTCTTTCGTTATCGAAAAACTCTGATAAATGACCATTTTGTATCATACACGAGGATGCATTAGAAATCAGTATGTTAACCCATTTTTTGAATGTTGCGTCCAAACCCGAACTTATCCAGGACCATCTTAATGAATGTTTTTGACACGGTGTCGAACGCTTTTTCAAAATCAATTAAAATGAGTAAACCTTTTATGTTTTGCCTTTTAGTTTCAAACAAAATGTCATAGAGAAGTCTGATATTTTCCGAAATACATCTTCCAGGAATGAATCCAGTTTGATTTTCGTCTATGAGAACACTCAATGTTTTTTTTAATCCTGTTTGTTATACAAGTACTTATAACTTTATACAATGCATTTAGGAGAGAAATGGGTCGCCAATTCTTCAGAAACCTTCTATCTTTGCCTGGTTTAGGGATACATGTAATTACACCTCTATTCATTGTGATAGTCATAGAATTATGATTGAAAGTATCGGTGGATCCAAATTTTGAGATGTTTCCAGAAAAAATTAAAGCATTCGATAGGGAATCCATCTAAACCTGGACTTTTGTTATTTTTCATTGATTTAATAGCATGCGAAAGTTCATCAAGACTAATGTCACACTCTAACTCGTTTGACTGTTCTTTAGTTAGAGATGGAGTGGTAATAGTTTCGAATACAGCTTTAATGTCGTCGTCTATATCACAATTTGATTCATACAGATTTTCATAAAATCGTTTTTGTTCCGCTATTATTTCTCGTCCATCTGCTATTTCTTCACCATTATCAAATAATGAGAGAGTTAATAAGTTTGTTTGTATAGTTCCTATTTTCTAAATGACAAAAATAGCTTGTAGGTTCATCCCCTTCTTCATACCACTGGATTCTATTTCTAATTTGATTCTTCTTCTTTTAGTTTTTCCAATTCATTTTTACTTTTGGATAAATTAGCAAGAACCGTTTCGTTAACGTTTTGGAAGTTTCGTTTTCTATTTGACTTATGTTTTCCTCTAGTTCTTTTTGTCTTGTAGTTCCACTTTTCTTAAGATATGAAGAATATGAAATGGATTTTCCTCTAACTTTCATGAAAAATGTCTCCAGAAATAGAGTGTCAGTTATAGTTAAACATAAGTGTTCATCTTTAATTTCGTTTAATTCATCGTTTGAATACGTAGGGTCTGAGTATTCACGTTTGGTTTCATTAAGTAAGTCGGTTACTAGAGTTATATACTCCTCTCGTCTCAACAATGATGTGTTAAACTTCCAATAACTGCGATCCTTTTGCTTACTTTTTTGTGTAGATAAAGATAGAGTTACGGCAGAATGGTCACTTTTATAATGTATAATGTGTATATTACAATTTATGTTAAAGAGGTCTTCGGATACTTTGAAGAAATCTAATCTAGCTTGTTGGCGAGGATACTTTTTCCACCATGTATACTTTTTTTATTTTGGGATTTTGTACTCTCGTAGCATCTATTAAGGTTAAGTTTTCAATTTGGTTCAAGACAGTCTTATGAGCCTGTGGGTTATTGATGTGTTTATAGGTTTCAAGGTCTCTCTAGGGGTCCAGGACTAGATTCCAATATGCGCATACTACAATTGGATCATTTCCCATGTTTACAGTCTTGTCAAATAAAGATATATAAAAGGAAGGACTATCAGAGTTAGGTCCATACAGATTTGTAAGTGTTAATCTTAGGTCATCGACAGTTACATCTAAAATTATGTAATTTCCATTTTCGTCTACAGCTACATTGTGTATTTTATATTCGAAGTTATTGTTTAGAAGAATGGCTACACCTCTTGAATTTGACTTATATGGAGCAATGACACAATCTAATCCCCATTCATTTCTCATTGTGTTCTCACGCTCTACGGAAATGTGTATCTCTTGTAAACATATAATAGAGAATTTCTTTTTTCTGTATAAACTCATGATTTCTTTATGTTTACCTTTTTCGGCTAGGCCCCTGCAGTTGGCTGAAACTATGCTAATATTGCTACTTGTATCCATTGTTGACTAATCTTAAGTAGTCATTGCTTGACTGAACCGAAATGGTGTTTCTGCATCCATGTGAAAGTGTTTTTGATTTTTTAATAACGAAGGGTAAATAAAATAAGAACAAAGAAAATTCCGTGGTTGCCATGAGCGTTAGATAGTTAGAGGGCTCTGCCTCCCCTACGGTTAAAATAAGAACTAAGCAGTGAAAGAGTTTTAGTTCCACGCCGCAACCTCATGGCGGGGAGATTCCAGGAATGGGCGCTACACGCAAAACCCACGCTGCGGACTGAACCCAGGCCTTTGGCCTACGTAAACCTAAATCGGGTTATTGCCTTGGAAAATCAGTGTAATGTTACCTTCGTTTAAAAGTTACCAACAGTTTCTTAGTGTATCGCATAAGTATTTTCTCACATTTGAGAAGTCAAAATAAACACAACCACGAGCGTCAATGACATACACAACAGACATGATTCTCGAGCTCTCGTTAGTGCCGCGCACTGAGTGAACCCGACAAAATGCCAGAGGCCCGTAAATTCTAAAAATAGCTCATAGGGCATGGCGTACAACTAAAGTAATCCATGTCATATAAACCTAAATGAAGTTCAAACGTTATCTTTATGCTAGAGTTAAAATACAAAAAATGGTATCTATTTTATAAAAAATAAAGTACAGAAATTATTCTTCAGGAACGTATTCTCGTTGCATAGCATGACTTATGAGTATTGCAACAGAAACGTGTTTACACTCTTTTGCTCTGGGTAAATCAGTGTTATAATGCATAAGAACTAAAGTAAGTTTTTAAAAGTTACTTACAGTTTGCGAATCCTTGATATGTCCCATAAATATATTCCAGTATCTAATGATCAAAACGAACACCATCACGCGCTTCAAAGTCGCACGCAAAGGACACGATTCTCGTGCTCTCGTTAGTGCCGCGCACTCAGTGAACCCGACACAGCCAGAGGCGCGTTGATTCTAAAAATAGCCCATAGGGCTTGGAGTACAGCTGGTTAAAGATATTTTTGGAAAGTAAATCATATATTGCAAAAATGCAGTTTGTGAATAGAGATGTTAGCTTTAAATTTATAGAGAAATACGAAATTGTCCTTGTTACCGATAAGGATAGTTCATTTTGGAAGAAAGTATGCTTCCAGTTTGTATTAACAAACTAACAGTAAAAGGCAAATAGTATCCTCCAGAATGTCAACAAAAACATGGGCTAATTGACACTGATGATCTATGAATTGTCATATCTGGTCCATGAAGATCCAGCTTCTCGGGGTCACGGGTCTCCAGAACAACTTCGGTGGACACAACTCTGACTCGTGTCCAGACACCAGTGTCTTGGCGAAGAGAGGCAGCTTGACAACTCAGAATCGCACGTTCTTTTACGAGAAGGGTGGCAGATCAGTCTGAATACTTATGTCGAACTTTCTAAAGACTAATCTGGCGTCATAGACTGCGTCACGGTCAGGTATATATGTAAAAGCAGCAATAATACTCCTGGTAGGGTTTATGTTGTGCTTCCTCTGGTGCTCAGACACTGGGAGTCGATGCACAGTTTTGAAAAACACATCAAATGCTCGTTGCTCAGTAAAGTTCAGTTTTTCAACCATGAACTCTCGCAGTACTCTCTCAGTGTTCTCTTGAGGGGATTCCGGTATGCCATAAAACAGGAGGTTTTGTTTTCTGTCATGAATATATCTCTAAGGATGTGCTGACGCTCAAGTTGCACTCGCTCCTCTACACTTCACGTAACTCGGTACGAAGATTTTGCAACTCCGTGTCATGTTTCGCTAGATAAAATTCGATTGTACTTACTTCATTTTTCATGTCCTGAAGTTCGCTTTTGACGGAGTCGATTGAATCTTGCAGCTCTTGTTTCGTCGCTTTTATGAGGTCAGCTATTCTCTTTTCAGATGCAAGTATAATACCCTCCGCTCCGGAGATGGTGCGTGTGACACGTTGTGTGTCGGCCAAGTCGGTTTAAAATAACCAAAATGAACGATCCAGTTGTTGATAAATGTTTCTGTCATCTTGATTTAGCACTGTATTTGCCACTTACATAGGTTTGGAGCCGTGAAGAAGTGTCCTCATTTGGCGATTAGATGGATTTTCCCCATGGAGTGGCGAGAGCCGGTGAGGCACGTCAAGCTCGTACCATGAGCAACCGGAAGTTTGTCCAACATTGCTATCTTTGTACATGTTTCTTTGTATATCTTTGCTATCTTTCTCCCAGCTATGCTCTGATTCAGCATTCACCTGACGCAGGACCAAAAATTAGCACTGAAATGTCGTATACAGAATAAAAAGATTAATGTTCGCCCAACTTCTAAATGCCCTTCTCGAACTTCATGTCACACTAATTTGCAGTCACTGATGATTAGCACAAATGGATTTGCAACAATAATGAAGCATGAATAAATAGATCGAAATAGATACGCGTAAACACGTAAGACACCAACCCAAAACAATGATAACCAAACTGTTTCAGTACCATAACCATATTATTTAAATCGGGAAGGTACATCGGATTGTGCAGGCCTTCACGGAACCAAATACTGTTTATTCCAAATACATGTCATGTTTACGATGCCGAATCTTGTTATGGCACAATGTCAATAAAACATTCAAATGCTAAACTATTTTCAATTCACTGAAGTTATACACACAGCATATTTTGACCGAAGACAGCCAATCTTTTGCACTGATATTTTCGGTTAATAACGACTTCTGTTTACTGATTCACATTCACACCAGGAACATATATAAAGCATGCTTCCCAACTATATTTGCATGTATATATATATCTCGGGAATTGATATCCGGTTTCATCATTAATGGCACTGACATGATGGAGGAAGTGCGCATGCTCACTACCAATTATGTAGCTTCAGAACACAAACGTTGACTAAATGCGGACCCAATATTATTGGGTTTAAAAGGCAAAATAGATTTAGTAATAGAACAGATTGCAGACATGAAATGACGACACTGGGTCCTACTTATAAGAAAGCGCCAGCAACAAGCTGGACTACCTCTACGCCAGTTACAGGGGCGGTCGGGTAGCCTAGTGAATAAAGCGTTGATTCGTCACGGAGAAGACCTAACTTCGGTTCCCCGAATGGATCCACTTTGTCGCACGTACAAATACAAGTAGAACGTGTCAAAAACAAAGAAAGAAAGAGAAACAGGGCAGTGTTTTGGATCATAATATGCCTCATCGCCGCTCTGTTGCTATCGGTTGTCCCTTTCTTGTCTCGTGTTATCGCTCTCTCGCTCTCGCTCGATAGTTTCTATGTCATTCATCGATCGCTGAACTGTCAGAATGGACACTTAATCTCTACATTTTTAAACAGATTAAGCATGCATTATATATGAATGTGATATAATGATACAACCAGTGTGATGAGTGATTGAACTAGTGCTGCTGATAAAGCATGACAAATCCTTTAAAAAGTCCCCTGTAAAGGCAGGTATGGGGGATCATCAATTTTCTACACATGTGGCATTCACATTATACATGCATCTCAATAAAAAAAAAACATCATCGGGAGATCATCAGCCCCCTAGTCATAAATTCTGAACAGCTCCTAAATTTTAAACATTCTTTGACTTCATGAGGTGTACTAATGCTTTGGGGTGAAAACAATTAGATTGCTGTATGTATAGTATTGTATATATGAAGATTTGGCACGTACATACCAAATGTTTAGAAGCCACACAATTGTAGGGGCGTTTCTTTTCAGTTTCTTGCTGTGTCATCCACATGGTATTGACATTTAGGCATGTAGAACATGGCCTTTGAGACCGATGTAAACAATTTGGTTCAGATGCGTGAAAAACAACAACCACGTCTAACGAATCAATTGACCTCCCCAGAGGTCGCTGGGGCTTTAGAACGCAAGCACACAAACATTGCTGGACAGGAAAACGCATCAACATTACAAGTTGAATCAAAAGGCGAGTATGCCGGCACTCAATGTAGCAACACGAGCATGCCACGGATAAGCTTAATACTGGACGATCTGTTGCTGTAGTTTCATTAGCCTTGGGCTATGGTTGTCATATTGGGTTTCTTTGTTCTGACAAAACCTGCAAGCTTTTATTTCAGAAACTGAAACAAGCTTTATACCGTAATCGGTAATTATGTGTTTGATGTTATATATGTATAAGTATATTTTATTGTATAGAATATTTTACTAACATTGGGTGTTTACGTGTGTATTTAGTCAATAATCTTTAGTAAATATATTCTAGTTAATAGTTTCTCATAACCCTTAATGGGTAGCTCACCTTATCTTGTATTTGCTGATTGTTTTGTTATCATCTACCTGTGAGGTCAGACTGTCTGTGTGTCTGTCAAATAACACCCATACCGGGGTCCCCGAGATTTGTCACCGCTACCTATCAGAGGTGGGTCTGTGTTCGGGGATAGGTTCGACCAGAGACGATGAAAGAGTGTGGTCAACAGTTATTGACTTCATATGTTTATCAATGTGAGTTCGTGTCGTGGGTCATGGAACATCATACATCATTTTCCAATGACTATAAAAAAGAAATCCGAAATCCACCCTTCATGTGTAATGTTACCTCGGTGATGGCAGGAAATTAGGCCTACGCATAGTCTACTTTCATTGCAAAACTCATTATAAACTAGTGCCTTTAAGTTCTTTAATTAGGTAGTGTATATTGCTACCATGCCATGAAAGAATAAGGCACTTCTCTGCAAACTACCTAGTTGACTTCCTTTCAAAGAATCAACACAAGAACATGTACAAAACGTTTAAGCCTAAAGCTGCACCAAGAAAGACTATTTTCTACCACGATCGAATTAAAGCCCGTTACTTACAATGAACATTTCCACATTCCTTTGGCAGTTTAAATGCTAATTTTATTATGCGATCAAACACATGCATATGGTCTTATCAACAGAAGTGAAACCAAATACCATGTTTTAATACTTAAGTGGAAATGTTCTCCATGTGCCACGAAAATTGATGACTCAGTTGACGAAAGCTATGTTTGTAAATGATCTCATTTCAGAACACGGAAACAGTTCACAAACACATTTACCTTTTAACTAGTGATCAAACGTAACAAATGTACTTAGGATTGCAGTTTTAGTAATGGAGCAGATCATTTTTGCGGGTTGAAACCAATCCTGCATTCGAACCCACACTCTCAGTGTTGAGCTCGTAATCGCCAGCACACAGAGCCCTTGTGTACTACTCTGAAATGTGTAAATTGGTACAATGCCCGTGATGAAAGCTATCATGAATACCCAATGTCTTCTTAAAAGTTGTCAAATGAACTGATTCTATACTGGGCTGCAAATTGTAATCCTAGGAATAACAGTCGCTGAATTCGCAAACATTCGGTAACAGTGCATCAAGTTGTGAAAAGCTTCAATAATTGTTAAAGCAAAAAAACTAATTTTAAGGTCGCTTTGAACAGAATGTTAGCAGTTCACGGCGAGTCAGATTGCAGCAAGAGGAATCCTTCAAGATCCGGGAAACATGGTCAAGATCTGGGAAACATGGCCGAATCCGCGTGGCCTTGTGGGTCAGTTCCGCCAGTTCCGCCATGCAAAGACGGAAGGCAGCAAAATACGTCGGCATTGAATAATGATTCCCTCTCTTCAGATCTGCTGACCTATATATGTCAGGGCTATTCAAGGGATGGTTCGTCAAATACTAGCTAAATGCTACTCGTTCGGTCAAGTTCTTTGTCACGCTGGTTTCGTAATCTTACCCATTTTCTTATCTTACAAATGTAAACCCTAATTTTGAAGTTGTTCTTGCTTCATCAATTTACAAGATTGCATCATCCGCAGGAGGAAAATAAGAAATATATGAAATTATTGATAGATGCGGTAATGCCATTGTCCTTGACATCGCTGAAGGACAAAGACAAAATTTTAAACGATCAATACTTCGAAATGACAAAATCAAGCAATAAGGATCATCGTTATTTATTAAACATTGTGCTAACCATGGCAACGTCAATGGAATTCTATCATATCAGGAACTTGTTTGCACCAAGTGTATACATAACAAACTGATGTAAATTCTGCGCTAGGGGAAGAGGCGGGAGCAGTTTGTAGATGGTATAGAGGTGGCCATTGTAAACAACAACCGTTATGGTTTGATGCAGAGTGCTGTCAACTTATACAAGATTATTTTATCTGCGAAATCTGGAGTTAGAAAGATATGCAAAACTAAACAATACATATGAACCAAAAATTAGATGAAGCTGCAAATATGAGTGACTGTAAAGGGTTCTGTGTGATTATTAAGAATTATCTAACAAGTAACGAGATATATTTCAGCGATATCCTGAATCCATCATCTGTCGTAAATGCATTTGATAAATCTGTTCATGACGTTTTGGATTCACATTTCTGTCAACATGGTAAGGATATGACGTTTACTGACCAGCTTTTATCAGGCGAAATCACTGAATATGAAAACAAACAAGCATTAAATTATTTAAAAAGGAGTAAAGTAGCAGGTTAGTATCTCAAAGATATCACTATTTTTATCTTAATCCTTTTCTTAAGAAACATTTTAGTAGAAGTTTAGATATTGGTGTTTTCCTTGACTCCTGGAAAACAGGAACATTTATTTCTCTACATAAATCGGGAAACATATCTGATCCACGTAACTGTCGAGGTTTTTCTCTCTTGATCGTGGCTGACGAAGTGCTTCTTACTGTGATCGAAAAACATATCACTACACAATTTTAATGTTAAGTATCTTAGAAACAAAAATGTGCATGATAAAAATAATAGTTTATGTAATTTTAGTACTGAAGGCTGTGTTGAGGATGAATTTCGTGTACCTGCTAAGATCTCAACTGTGTACAAGGATGAACAACAAATGAAAAACGTGTTAAACTCAAGAAATATCTAGATAATATTATCTGTTCACTATTCCTAATATGATTTTTGAAATTATACCTTTATATATAAATTGTTAGGAGAGTTTTTTCTGTAATTTGTATTGTCATTGATTACGTGATAGTTAGCTTTGGGTTATAATGTTTAGAGTTTTGAGTGTGGATTGTTGGTCACATTTCATATCATGTATGTTCAATGGCAATAGGTTTTTTTAAGCGGCAGGCCTTCTTGATAGCGCTCCAGTTACCTCTCCTTGGCAATCAATGATTACTTCCTGAAGATTCTGAGTGGGTGACGATATGGAGAAGGTTTTACTGGAATTTTTTCGACTGTGTGTTGTATATTTAAATACTGGTTGTGGTCGCAATTGCTGGAGCTGGGTGCCTCTGCCTATCAACGACTCTCTGCCAGCAGCATCATCTGCAGTCAAGATTCAAGACTGACACCCTGAGCCTGACTGGAAACAAAGTCCATTTAGTATATCAGGTCTAAATGTAATACCAAGATTCTTGTGAGTTAATATTTGATATTTGTTACCCATTACCTCAGTCTTGTTACTCAAACGCAAATGTGTATTGTGTTTCATTGTAACTTGGTCATTGTTTGCTCGATATATTATTGAATATTTTAGACTTGTCTGTGTCATATTTTGCTGGTTCAGATGGGATTTCTTATATGTCACGGCATTTTATTAACTTTAACACTGTGTATATTTGCATTTCCGTTTGACTGTGCAATGTAAAAATGTAACAACACAACTGTACTATAGGTCATATAGCCTGAAATATTGAATAAACGCCTCTCTGTCGTAACATCAATGGACATTCGACATTATTGTTAGCATGGACAACAGGGACACACTGGGCCACTGATCCAAAAGTAGTAACTAACGATCATATGAAGTCTAAATTACAATTAGCATCGTGTAATGAGGATCTTATTATAAATCACTGTGGTACAGTGGTGAAAACATAAGCACTTCCTGCCCCGTCAGAAACACATAAAATGCAAGGCAACTGTTCACTTTCAAATGAAAAGAAACAAATGTGATACACGTTAATTAGGAAAGGACTAATTCGGAAAGATCCTCCCCATATATGTCTTAAGAATAATAAACTTTGATCGCATGTTTGTAAAGACCATGGGCGAGTGTACCTCTCTAGCAGTGAAATGAAGACATTGAAGGCTTGAGCTGTCTGGGTACTGCTCACCATTTATTGGAGCACAAGTACTTTTCATACAGTCTTACACTCAGGCTTTAGTCATTCACATTCTTTGTGCATTAATTTGAAACAGAAGTATCGGTTTCACTCTGTTTTGGGAAAATAGGGGAAGGGAACTGGCAAACCAGTCCTGAAAACAGTACAAGACTATTGATATACCCGAATATTCAATTAAACATCTTAACAAATTTCCCCTTTTTATATTTATTACTCGCCCGTGGAAGATACCTCATTGTAAACCAAAAACCAGTGTTGTGTAATCTGATTGGTTGAAAAACGTGATCAAATAGGATTTGATTCCCGGTAATTGCAAGACTATTCGTATTGACATGTAGAAACATCGCAAACAATTGTTTTGTTGCGTCATACACAGTGGTGACGTCATTCAAATCATATTGTGACGTAAAGTCAGAATGACGTCAGAAATGAGCAGCTCCAGATGCTACCATGGGAACCAGTTGAAACCGCTAGTTGATGACACTTCACCGCTGTACACGTACTCGACGTAAAGGAGTACAGACAATAAAACCCTTTGGTTTACTTTTTTGTTTACATTGTCGATACACATCATGATGTGTTGGCCAATTTCCGGATGTTATTGTGTATTTGAAGCCCGGAAATACATTTGGAATATGGAACACATGATGTTTGTCTCCTGAGTGTAATATTTTTGCGGCAATATTACACTAGTGTAATACCGCTAGATGTATGACGTCATAAGGATTCAGAGTTATGACGTCACGATGCTAATGACGCTGCCACAGTGGTACTGGACCTTGTTTGACGCGAGGAAAACTGGGAGTCCTCACACTGTAGCCGCAGTTTCTATCAATTTGTGTTGGAAGTAATAAACAGAATACTAAACTCGCTTCCGTGAAATACCATTTTCATTAAACCCGTGACAGATTTTGAATCAAACTTGCTTTCGCTCGTTTGATACCAAATCATTCACTCGTTTAACAAAAATGGTATTACACGGACGGTCGTTTAGTATCCTCTATTTATCAGCCCTGACAGAAATTCTGCATATCGAGAGTTCACATAGCGACATGAAGAAGAAATGTTTTGTTTCTGTGACATATATTCCAACACAATTGGTTACTTGCTAAATCTGGAACTTATTTTCATTTAAACAGTCCATGTCTTCACTGGTCTGGTCGACTGCTTTTCCAGTCATTTCTTGAATTGTCAACGGATGTTTACTGTATGGATAGCTCGTCAGATTTAGTTCTTAAGCAGACTATCATCTCTGTGGCGGACAATTTCACCTCATGCCATAAACCTGTTTAATTGATGCCTTGATATCTAAGTTGTGTTAGGGTCAGCTTTCAGTTATGAACCCAACTGTAGGATTTATGAACTTCAGGTTCAAAGCTAATTATACTATTCAAAAAAGAAACGCATAGCTGAAAATTGTTATCAATTTACACACGTAAGGTTCAGTAATACGGGGCAGTCATGAAAAACAACTGAATGAACATTAACTGCCCAATGCTACAAGAAACTGTACGACAAGTGTTCCAAGGTCAAGGTCGCAGAGAGAGTATCTTGTGTGGCCACCATCAGCATCAATGGTTGCTTGGCATCGGCGTCCCATAGACTGGACCAGATTCAGGATGAAGTACCTGAGAATGAGTTGGTACCCTTCCCTCAAGGCCACAGACAGAGCAGGTAACGTCTGTGGCTGAGGGTCATGCAGTCGCACACGACGATCCAATTCGTCCGACAAATGTTCAGCAGGGTTCAGATCCGGTGATCGTGAGGTCCAGTCAAGAACCTGAACGTTGTTCTGGGCAAGTATGTTCTGGTTATTCTTGCTGTATGCGTCCGAGTGTTATCATACTGAAAAATGACGTTCTGGTGGTTCATGAAAGGAAGGACATGAGGCCTGATGATTTCATCACGGTAACGCCGAGCTGTCAAATTGCCCTGGACCTGAATGAGATGTGTCCCGCCACTGTATGACACATCCACCATCAAATCTCTCCACTTCCTGTACACAATTTGCAGCGTAGCGTTCGTTACGACGTCGCTCTTCCGTCGGTACCTCGCAGCATATAAAGTGACTCATTACTGAAGATAACAGTTCGCCACCTTTGCAATGGCCATGGGAGATGTTGACGACACCACTGTCTGCGTTGTGTGTAAGGAGAGGTCCTCGCAAAGGTCTTCTGGAACGAATACAAGCTTCACGTAAGCGGTTCCCCACAGTCTGATCAGAAGAGTCGATGTTGTGGAGAATGCTGTGGTGAACCTGTTCCGCCAATGTTGAACCGAATAAACCTGTCCTGAGCGGGCGCGGTCACACGGGGTCGACCTGACGGGTCGATAACGTGTTGATCCTTGCTGCTGGTATCGATGCCAAAGTCTTGCTATGGTACTCTGTAACACATTCAGTTGCCTTGCAATCGTAGACTGAGACTCCCCAGCCTCCAAATGACCGATCGTATTGTTGCGCTGAGCCTCAGTAAATCTAAGCATGACTTTAACACCAAATTCAATATTGTCAACTGGCTGAACCAGGTTTTTTTTTATCAGAACCACTGGGTTACAAGACCAACAAATTGGAGACGAGCTATATATAACTACAGGTGTTAAGGTAAGTGGATAGGCAATTCTTAATTGTCGACACTGTTGAAACCTGCATGTCCAAGTGTTAGCCCACGATCGACGTTAGTGCAAGACGTCGTTGGTGTCAAGAAAACCAGCGTTGATACAATTGTCCTCTGTTTTCGAATGAACCACCGTTCAGTCGGATCTTCTTCACAGGCGCCACAGAGTGTTGCGTGGACGTAATGAACGTTGACATGCCATTGACGTTAAACAGAAGGAGAGTTTTGAGGGTGGTGTAGGATGGGATCACTGTAACTGGCAAAATACTTAACATGCTATATACGGACGTGTCACAGCCGTGATAACATCCCGGTGGTCATTAATGCCACATGAACGTTATATATGATATCAAGTCTTTATAGAACATCCCTTACGTCTTTTAATAGCTTATGAAAAGGATTGTGTGAATAACCTACACGACACATGCGTCTCATGTAATCACGTAAAAATGTTGTGGAATAGACGTTACTTCTTCACGTAATTATATCTTAGCTTTGTAATTCCCGCTCTTACTTTATCTAGATGTATTTCTATAAAATATTCACGATATGTAAATGTGTGTCCATAGTAACGTGTAAGTACGATGATTACAAACAGATAATGTCTGTGAATTACCTGTGCCTGTAGATCAGGGAAATTCAACAAGGTGTTACGGTTAAACATTTGCCGTGACGAAAGGTGTGGCAAAATCCCCTCAGAACTAAGAAATTATAACACTGAAAAGTTTTATGTTTTCAGTGATACTTTATAATGAGCAAAAAAAGTAAAACATATACAGATTCACAAGAGAGGTTTCATATACAATACAACTGAGTCTGTTCTAAAGTAACGGGTCACAAGTATAATGTCAACTCACCGAAAACTTGGTGGGAGAGTGAGAAACAGTTATGCAGACACAGCGAGCGGTCATAACCCTAAAGAACTTCCTTAAAGACCTGCAGCCAAGCTGCTAAAATTACTGAACATTTACTGACCCATAATAAGTATCATTCAAAACACGAAACGTTGTGACCCAATTATAAATTATTACTTAATTAATAATACAATGTACAGAAAATACATTCTCGTAACAAAAGTAAACTCAACGACGTCAACATCTACTGATACCTACCAAAAGGTGACACAAAAAGTATACCCTCACCACAGGATGTATTTTGATTCCATCCTCATGTATTCAGAGAATACTGATCGCCTCCAACGTCTTGTTCCAGTGAACTCCTAATTACCTTGAAAAATGAAGTTTCGCAGAAATCTGTGAATGTTTCCTTTTTGTTAAATAACCTCCGTTGATACATCACGGCTATCATGTTTCAGTGAAAAGTAGGAAACTGCAAGGGGTTTTAGAATACTTTGTCTTTTCAATCTCCCAAAGCGGCTTTCTTGTCATTTTCTGTTCATAAATAGTTTCTGCGACGACATCTAAGGAGCACTTTGTCACAATATGGAGTTTTGTTTTCTTATTAAAAAGTCATGACAAAACATGGAGAAAGGGTTGAGGAGAACAAATTCTTAGTGTTAAAATCTTAAAATAATAGTTTACGCAAGATCACAGGGAAATGGCCAAGCGTCTGTCTGGATTAACAGCTACTAGCATAAGAAATATCTACATATTGCCAGCGGGGATTAGGTAAAACGTAAAAAAAGTACTCAAAGTATGTTATGACATCCAAATAATACGTATGAAGTCTTAGGTCAGTCATTCACGGGCATATGTAACTCTGTGATCCATTTTCTTCAGTGTCTTTGTTATGTGAGTTCAAAGCCGTTTCGCATTTGTTATGCCGATGCCTGGTAATGCTTGTCAGCAAGCGTAATGACGCATTGTTGCTTTATCAGCAACTCTGTACTTTGAGTTTCTCTCTATAACCACCGTCTATGACGAAAACAATGGCATTATTGTTTGGTCACACGAACCAAACAAAAGAACCCGTGATATCAACAGACATCAAAGAATTCTTATTAATTCAACTTGTTTTACGTGTTGTGATATATGTGCTGTCAATACATAAATAGCATCCCTACACTGCAAACAGAAAATTGGTAACCACGTACTAAATCAGACACATTGCGTGATCGAATGTTTTGACTCTCTCATATCACCAACTAAGTCTGGGCATCGTGGATACTGGCATCCAGTGCATCTAAATGGAAGGTGTAGCTGTCAATTTGTCCTTGCTGTATAGGGAATAATTGGAAGGTTTATCACATGCTTCTTACGTGGAATCCGTTTTTGTCCAAATCTCTCTTTCATCTTGCCCAATGGCGTTGTGCAACTCTTCAAGGTCTCTTCAAGGTCTCCTTCATAACTGCCCTGGCATATGGATAAATAACAATGATTTGTGACTATGCAACACTCAGGCATGATTAATTGTGATATTTTACCAGAAACGGGTTCACTTACAATGTTATTGTTTGCATGCTGGCATCAAACAGATATAACCTGACGGGATAAAGGAAAGAAGGGTCTTAGAACATCTATATAATGAATCCCTTCATCAGCTTAAAAGAAACTGGGTGTGATTGTCTAACTGTTGTAATAGGATTGTAACGGAGATGTTCCCTGAAATACCTTTATGAGGCTTCTTGAGACCTTGGCATCGTTCATTTGAATTAAGATATATGTTATTGACTGTCAAAGCGTAATGTCAGCTTCCGCATGAATAACTTTCGTTTTGTCCTTTTCTGACCTTTTCTTTGACGTTAATTGGAGTAAATATGCAGGACATCAGGAGTTTCGAAGTCTCCTTCTCACTTCTTCTCACTTTTTGTGTGATCACCACTAACGGAACCAGATGGAAAAACGTATATAGATGTAGAGAGAATGGACAGCATGGGTAATTTGCTACTGTGTGTGTGGTGGCGGGTCATATTGGAACAGCTGGTAAAGAAATATCAAGGACAGTAGGTGCAGTTCTTTTGGCAGCCACTGTGTATCGTGTTGTGATGAATGTAATACATGGACTTACACTAGGTAACATTGTATGACACGGTCTGTAACACGAATATTTTCCCCGAGGCCAGGCACAAAGACTCAAAAGACATCACTGAAAAGAGAGTTCTTAGTATGGAATCCTAGGTCAATACTTATTGAGTTTCTGACATACAAAGTCAAAGCTTGTTGAGTTTCTGATATACTCAGGTCAATACTTGTTGAGTTTCTGACAAAGGTCAATACATATTGGGCTTCAGACACACAAAGGTCAATACCTGTTGATCTTCTGACATACAAAGGTCAGGTTAATTTATGAGTTATTTGCTATATCTTTATTCCTTCCTTTAAAACAAATCTTTCAATCTCCAAGTACGAATAAAAGTGAACAATAAGATTCGTACAGCTGATGTACATGTATAAGTTCCATATCCACAGAAGCACATTCAAAGTTTTTAGGAGTGTTGTCATTGTGTATTTCCGTAGCTTGGAGGCCGCAAGTTTTATACAACGTCAAAGTATGTTTATACATTCTTTGCTATTAAAAGGTTGCCTATCCCTAAAACTTGGTTTTCTTTCATCCAGAACATAATTATCACTCAGATAATAACCAATAACGGTTGCCTTTTTCTGGTGTTTTAAACCGAATGGTTCACATGGTCGGTGTGTCTATAGCTGTGATGCACAGAATGTATATAAACTACTAAAATAACACACGGACGGATATAACGAACTGATTTGTGCCTCGGCCCCTCTCTGTATCATGTAGTCGAAATGCGCACGGCGGGGAAAACAAGAAATGGGTTTCACATATTTCACTCGAATCGAACCCTGGCCTTCGGCGTGAGGAGCGAACGTTGTAACCACGACTCTACCCCATCGCCCCATTTATACAAGCAACATTACCATTACCTTTGTAAAACATGATGTGTTGACTGATATCAACATCAAAACAACGTCATCAACTCCACCAGCACTCATTTGACCTGACTGCGAGGATCACAACTGTGCCGCCACTGTAACTGGTCCTATCGTGCGTTACACTGCCTGACAGAGATGTATGTGATAGTTCTACAACTTGACAAAGCCTGGCCTTCGCTCCACAATCATCAATACATGAGTTCGTAACAATCGAGAGTATTACTAATCTGTTCAAGCCACAGTAATCAATCCTAGCGAGAAGCACTGCATATTCGTAATTTTTTTTTAAACTAAGGATCTATTTCTGGAGGGTGAGAAGAGAATCTGATTCTCAAAGCAGCATGATGTGTAGACTGAGTCAGTCAGTTGCAGCCGTTGACGAATTATCCCTTGAACTGACCTGACACATTCCCTGAAATTGGCTTAAACCAGACGCTGAGCCTAAAGGTCAGCTTTGGAGAATGAAGACTCATTACACGACAGTGGGCATGATACTGACTTGAGCCAGCAATCCAGATTACTTCAGTTTGACACTGCAGAGCGTAATGGTGAACATGATACCACAACAAATTGACTATTTGTTTTTCGGTTCATTTACATAAAGTAAAGAAGATGAGGAAGAAAATATTTTTCGGTGACATTGTTAGCCATACTGATTACGCTGTGCAGTATACGTGAAAGTGTGTCGGTGTATGGAGGCGAGTGTAGATAGGAATACGCCTAGGAATGGGTGTATAAAATGGTGCACGGTCTAAACATGACGTGTTGTGTCTTCGTTTTGAAAGCGAGTGAATTGTCAGTCTCCCGTGGATGTTAACATGGTGACAGAAGTTTGAACTTTCGTTCACAGGGATCAGCAAAAATAACTGTGGGTTATTTTTGGTACATGCTAGAGAGAAAGACGTTATTAACAAAGAATTTTCCTGTGCCGACTATGGTGGAGGTGGCGGACGAGAGGGAAGCTCTCATGACTTTTGTGACTGATTACATAGGCTATTGCACTGTGCAACAGTGGTACTGGCCTAAACGTAACTATACACATGGCGGTGAATCTCAAGATGCCAAAGCACAAAGGGTAAACACTCCCACGTGTATCGCCACACGTCGTGGAATGCAGAAACTAATTAACAACATGTTAAACTTGAGTGACGAGGATCTGGAAAAACCATGTCCAGTCATCAAAGCATTAAGTACTTTTGTGCGAGTGTCAATGTTCAGACAGAAAGAATAAAACGTGGCAGGATGTATCAATTTGAGGGGGAAAGCATAAGTTCATAGGAATCTGGAGTGAGAGAGAGTATGGTGAGTTTGAGGATCAGGCAATTAGAGACAGGTTCATTGCGAGACTGAATGATGAATCACTGCAAGCAAAGTGTTACAAACGGCCATAGAGACACAGATGATGACAGTGTGTTAATGAGAACGGTATCTTAGATAGCAAAGAACTATGAATCATCAATGGACACTAAGAAATTAATGAGGTTCGCGCATAGAGATTAGTAACATGTAAACTGGACAAATTCAAAATCTGAGAAATCTGGTGGCGGCTTTCCAGGGCACTCGAACAGGGAAAGTTCCAAAAGCCTCTACATTCCTGTAGAGTGCGTATACTGCGGTTGTCCCCCTCACTCAAGAGATAAATGCAGGGCTCATATTCATCAGTACATCAGTATGACAAAGGTCATATTGCAATGAAATGTCTCTCACGATCAAGGGTGGTACATGCAGTCAATGAAGATAACCAAAGTGAGTCTTATGTATGACACTGACTTGTCTACTTGTTGTAGAACATTCCATAAGCACCGTCACTGGTCAGAAGGTAGAAAAGTTATTTGCAGAAGTAAAACTGTCTTCACAGGGAGGCCCTTATAGCTGAAAAAAACTTCAACTGGACTTGTAGTGGAATAGTGATGAGATTTATGTCATCTTCCGAATATGTGTGCAAATGGGTGCAGATGTTCAATTGACTTACATGTTAAAAGTTACATTTTCAGTGTTTCAAGGAATAGTGAATTTAAATCTTCAGAGTTGTTTCGTGAAATCGAGGAGTTACAAGGACTTTAACGGCACTCGTGTATATTTTCGGCAGTTAGAATATTTATTATTTTTCTTTGAAAAAGGAGCATGTTAACCATACCAATTAATCTTTGCACTATAGGTGAAAGTGTGTTGGCGTATGGAGCCGGATGTAGCTAGGAATGCCGGGGTGTATTAAATGGCGCACGGTCCAAACATGACGTGTTGTGTCTTCGTTGTGAAAGCGAGTAAATAGTTCACCTCCCGTGGGTGTTAACAGTATCTGTGGTTTGTTTTCGGTTTTGAATTTCTTCATGTGTTTGTTTGTTTTTCGTGGCACATGGTTCAAGAACTTAGTGTTCAGATTGCAAGAGCTTCTCTTTCTTGCACATACCTGCTACTACGGGTGTCTATTGAAAGGGAACAAATATTGCAATAGTGACACTCTACTAATGCGATAGTGACAGTCTATTGCGACCAACTATAGGGACACAATGATAGTAGTTTTCGTCTCCCTGAACTGTCTCATTTTAAGTCATTTCCCTAAGGAATGCATACTATAAATACTGAAACACACGATAAAGTATTTTCAGTCTTACTAACTGACAGGAACATGAATCCCAGGTCAAGTTAACACTCATGATCGTCTAAGGGTCAGGGGCGGATAAATCTAAATCAAAGTGAACAAATCTAGTACTTCCCGTAGACCCGTGAAGGTTCCGGAGTAGAACAGGCCTTCAGCAACCCATGCTTGCCATAAAAGGCGGCTATGCTTGTCGTAAGAGGCGACTAACGGGATCGGGTAGTCAGGCGCGCTGACTTGGTTGACACGTCATCAGTTCCCAATTCCGCAGATCGATGCTCATGTTGTTGATCATTGGATTGTCAGGTCCTGACTCTATTATTTACAGACCGCCGTCATATAGCTGGAATACTGCTGAGTGCGGTGTAAAACTAAACTCAATCATTTACTCACTTCCCGCATTTTGCACTGCGCATTTTATCATCGGACGTCAGTTACACACATGGCCTCAGACCACAATCATTTTATTTCTTTGCCATCTACAGTGACATGTCATTTCACCATAATTAATATAGTTCATAGGCTGTTCTCCTGCTACATGCTGACCAACCTGCCTCTTGCCACTTAACCAGCAAAATATCACCCTTGGTTGACCAGCTTCATTTTGTTGTATCCACTGTCAACAATGGTCACCGAAGGTTTCGAACCGATACACGCTAAACACCCTTGAACCTGGGGTCACATCATGGTAGGCTACTGTCAGTACCATATGCAGACTGGGGGCCAAACAATTGTCAATAAAGTACAACGTCTGATCTTTCATTTAAGTTATATCACTAGTCATTCAGGAAACATTAGCGCAGGCAGAACAGTCCTTTAAACAGGGCACCATTTTCCTTCCGGATCATGGTAAAGGTTGGTCCAAGGCCACATACTGTCAATGCATCGATAGTATTTCGTCTCTGCATCGATTAATTGCTAACAAGTTCATTCAATCGATAGTTTGAAGCATCGTTACAGCCTTACAAAATACGTATACAGTCTCACAATCGACTAAGTGTACATGCAAAATATGAACAGGTGTTAGACACGGGTACCTGCCTCCTTGTCCACTCTCTCTTGCACACTCAGTCGTCTGATACAAAATAAGACCTACCTGGAATATCGGTTAGATAGCATGCTTGATTATGCCTTCTTGTGATCCGTTTTGCTTGCGATAAATCTTTGATGATGGATAAATTATATAGCTTCCCATCATTTGTGCATGAAAGGGCGTCAGTGATCTGTGATGCTGGTCTTTTTTGTTTTCAGTATTCTTTGGTAGCCATCGTATATGTTTCAAAATATGTAATATGTATTAGTTATATACGATATGTCTGTATCAAGAGCATTCTATTGTCGAACAAATTGTGGTTCAATGTAGGATTGTACTAGAACTGAACTGTCATTCTTTAAGAGTTAAATCGTTTGAAATGTAAAGGTAATAGAAGCGGTATTTACTCGTGCTTGTAATTAACAACTAAACAACAAAAACAATACAGACTTATACAGAACGCTTTCTGAGATAGGTCTTACAAATCCTAACAGACTATAAGCGTGTCTTCAGTGGTCTGGAAGGTGGATGTCATTGGCACGTCAGTGATAAAGAACATCCGGACTTGACTGTTGAAAGGAACTGACGTGAAACCTATGTGAATATCACTGAGAATTAGTGATGAAAACACAAGAGATCATTCTTATCATTTAAAGCGTATAAGATACTTAACACATACATGTTATATTTGAGCACATTTTCTCAAGTACAAATTCTAGTACTATGTTGTTTGCTAGTGACTCTGAGAGTGTGTGTTCGAATCACGGATGGTGCTCAACCCTGCAAAAGAGAAAGTGTAATCCTCCCTAAAATATGTGTTACATCTTACCACTTACTAAATGACATTGTGTATTCAATTAAGAAAAAAGTGTCTGATTTTGTTGTTTGATGTTTTCGTTGTACACATCTCAGTAACAACTGAACCGTTCAAGTGTACCAACTCTGGTATGGTCTTGGCAACTAATGACATCCGCCTTCTGTCTTCGGGCGTCTTGGTCGTGCTTACACCACGTGGATAAATAAGTCGTAGCATCCCTCTTAAACCCAGGAACCACGTAGGAGGACTAGAGCATCATCGCGTAAATGACTTGTCAGTGATATTCATAAAAGATCAACAGCATCGTGAAAGCTGGAGAATCCAGGTTTTAGTTCTTCTTAAGCTGTATGTCAAGTTTCATCAGCAAAGTGATCACTCTTAGTTATCAGAATCATGTCTTCATAAACTTCACAAAAGAACACAAAATGTAATTCATCTTAAAGGATAATGGACATTTAATAACTTTCCTTAGGGAAATCTTCCTCTTCCTCTTCCTCTATCAAGAGCATGGTAACAAAGCCCACTTGTTAACACCAGGAACCACATGTGAGAAGTTCAGAAGCATCTCAGAGAGGTTGTTAACTAGGCTAGTAATATTGATCTCAGAGTAGATTGATAACAGTTTGCCGTGATTAGAAAGATTACAGTATTCCGAGATTAATAAGAAGATGGGGTTGGTATGCCGAGGGATTAGTCTGTTGGGATATTTCATTGATCCGATCACGATACTTTAAGGAGTCGGGGCTGATATCAAATGGTTTCAGTCGCTTTGAACCAGATAGAACACAAACATTTGTTCTCAGAGATAGTTTCCACAAGTAAGAGTGTATGTGTCCTGATGGCATAGCTTCTGGCTTATAGTCATACTCAGGTGTTCCTATGTCACCTGATGGTCAACCACAGGATTGTTTCTCCTCCATACCTGAACAATTGTACAATACACACAGACTATCTCTGCATGATTGCATCAATTGTAATAACTTCTTTTAGGTCTGAAAAGAGTCTTCAGATATTGCTTTAGCCAAGTAAATTTTGTATCAGAAACTGAATTTGAATTGTCCTGATTAATAAGGGCAGTTCCTCTGAGTAAGATATTATCCTGGTTGAAAATATCACACACGAATTTCACTCCAGAAAATAAGGCATAAATGCTTGCGCAGTGCTAAGGTTTAACCATATATCACAACTGGAAATGTTCGGACAAATCGGTGATATGGAGAGCCAATACATAACCAACAAAGAGAAACAAGAGTACGCTCGCACATTCAACCCAATAGAGACGGCATGATACCTGCCCATGGTAGTTTTAGTTTGTTGCTTGGGAATAATTGGATGGTTTGTCAGACCGGTTCTTCAAAGGAATCATGTGTTGTCAAGTGCTACTTTCGACCCCACCTACCTGCTTTCAGTAACTGATCCTTAACTCTCAAATCTATCCATTCCGTGATGCCAGAACTGACATGGTGACCGTGGATCGTGGTTATGAAAAAAAGATGTATACTCGTCAGTGCTTTGGAGTAAGTGAGTGAGTGAGTATAGTTTCACGCTGCATTGGGGGTAATATTCCAGCAATATCAGGGCGAGTAAATGAATGCAAACATTTCCGTTCATTCTGTTTGTGCTTGTCAGAAAAATATATTTGTATGCCGGAACAGTTTGGGCACATATCTTATCTTTAAGATCACAGTTGCTCCTGAGTAATTGCAAACCATTCTGTAATCGATTTCCATTGTGAGAACGTTTACGTAGGTGTGTAGGGTACTGTTATTAGGATTTTGCTCTTTGACTTGACATTTTAACATTTTAATGCAGATCCACAGGAAGTCCACTGCTCACAGATAATATATTGTGATTCTTGACCCACGAGAAGATGTTACTCGGTCTTATCTGTTATTCATACTGATGATGAAAGATGATCAGTGAGATTCCGTATAAATATTTAGGAGGAGCAACTTCTCTGTAATGTTTGACCCAAATCACAGATTCAGTATAAATATTCAATAGAGGTGCCTTATATATTTAGTCCTAGGCCAGATGCTAGAAAAGTCCCTATCTTTTAGGATCTTTAAGCAGCAGTAGATGCCTTATTCAGTAATTGGTATGACACCTCCCACCCTCCAAAAATTCTTGTTGATGTGGAACTAGCTACAGGAGGTAGCAGGTTACTAAAAACTAACTGGGTTCAGTCCACTGTTGAAACAGTGTCCACATGTTCATAAACAAACTGCTTGGGAATTGATCACATTGTCTAATGTGTGGTGACAAGCACTGGTGTTCAACATGGTCAAGATATGCAGTATGGTTGATAAGGCTGGGTGTGTCATATTGCCTGATTTTCATGATATCTCTACATTTGGCCCAGGAGTATATTGGACTGAGTCTGTAATTTTGGACAAACATTACAGGAAAGGTACTCCTCCTAAATATACTCTTTTAAAAAATATCCGTTCTGTTTTTGGTGTTTACCTACTGAGTGCATATAGCCGATTCAAACATGACATCGCTCATTACTTTACAAATTTACAAAACATAATTATCCAGAGAGTGTTTGGTAAAACACAGACGGCGCAGTCCAGGGATTAGGATTGTTGTAGATGGTACGGTTGTGATGTTTGAACGAAGATGTCTCAACAGAATGCAGCGATCTTGGGCGGCGGTGGTAACTCTAGGTCGACCTGACCTGTCATTAACACTCTCAGTATTGTTGCATCGAGTCCACAGGTGAGAGATGGTCTGTCGGACACGTTGAAGTGCCTTGCCACCTCATACTGCGTTCTTGTAAACGTGCCTTCTGCCAGTCTTTTCATTCCCTTGTCGTCTATAGTGGCTTAAAGCAATACATGTGGAGTCCCATTGATGTGGCTTTGTAAAGCCTATAGTAATAGGCTCCAGCTCAAGGTGACCCACAATTTCACAATTTCCCGATGCACGTGCATTTCATGTAGGGTACGTTTTAGCGATTCACTACAAACGTGAATGTAACGTTGCGTTTTTGCTTTACATTTCCTTGTACAAACGTTTTTGTCCACGGCAACCATTCCACCACATGGATTGATTTGAGTCACACATTTTATTCTATGATTAAATTGGTTTCCCATTTACAGTTCTTTTTTGGAAGAGTTTATTTATACTGAATCCGTGATTTGGGTCAAAGAAGGTACACCTAAATATTTATACTGAATCTCTTTTTCCATCAATATGAATAACAGATAAGAGTAAGCAGCATTTTCTTGCAGATCAAAGGGGACACAGTACACTCACCGAGGGCAGGGGAAACTCGGAATGTCAACTATACATATTCAGTCATTATGGTATAAAGATGTATAAATGCAGAGAAAATGGAAAATAAACATATCACCGGTTATATTACCCCCAGCGTTACATTCTTAAACAAAACACCATTCCTCCTTTCATTCCCCAGTGCTCAGAAGAAATCTATATCGAGACTGGCACGAAAGGGTGGACAGTGTTGACTCGGTTTCTGGTGAGAGAGATAAAACGAAACGATGTCCCCAATTCAATCCACTTCGTTTTACACCTATATTGACTTAGGTTTGTACAACTGTCGATAGTTAATAAACATGGCTTGTCTGCACTTTTCCACAATCTCACTGATATCAAAATAATTTCGCAGAACATTTTCACTCTTAGCACTAACGGCGGAGGGTAGACTGGCGGTTAAAGCGTTCGCTCGTCACACCGAAGACCTTGATCTGATCCGCCACATAGGCACAATGTGTGAAGCCCACTTCTTGTTTTCCCCGTCGAGATATTGATGGAACATAACTAAAAGCGGCGGAAAACTAAATTCACTCATTCTTGGCACTTTTATAATGTATATAACGTAGAATCCAGGATACAGTAAAATATTACAGATGCTACGAGTTCTTTTTCCACTGCGGGTCTTTACATTGGCACTAGTTTCCAACGTGGAAACGAGACTGTTTCAGAGTAATTATCTCTCTTACTATATCTAGCTCAAGACATTCTACTTCAGTCGAGCTGAGCTGACTATGAATGACTGTGCGTCGAGTCAATCGTGCCCGTTCTGACATGTTCCCCCAATCCGAGCTCCCATCAGCATGATTTCATTCGTTCAACTGGCATGTCATTGTCTGTTTGTTGTTTAAAGCGGCACCAAGTAATATTCAAACGGCTGTAAATAATCGAATCTGGACCAGATAATTAATAGAAAACCTTCAAGATGTTCAGAGTAGAGACGTTTTAACAGCATACTTGACAGGCCTCAATTGAAAAATGTAATTGGATTACGCCCTTCATCCGGACGGACCTATTTCAGTGAGTGACTTTGATTTACCCCTGCTGTGAATAGCATTTCAAGACTGCTTGATGCAAGGGGAAAGCGAGAACTGATGCCGATATTTACGACTTCGGCTGAACCCAAGAGTATGACAAGGCTAAATATCAGACGGAACCGGAATTGAAAGCTACGACCCCACATTTCTGGTCCATCAAGTGTTGAAATTGGCGCTGGGGATTGTGATGCCTTTGACGAATGGGTTACACAGTCGATCTGTTTAATTGGCAATAAGGTTTGACCTTATGCCACCATATGGTGAGCACCGCTGTAACGTTAATCAGGAACGTTAACGTTTGACAATGTGATATCTGCTTTCATGGCAGGCTGAACCTTGTGCCTTCGTCAGGAATGTTTGAGGTTGTGATACCATAAGCAGATTAGTTCAATGACGGACACGTGAAGATCCGCTTTAGGATTGATCTTCAGTAAGCATGCTTGTCGTAAGAAGCGACTGACGGAATCAGATGGTCCGACTCTGTCATCCTATGCTAACTGCGTACATCCAGGATCATGATGATGATCGTTGGATTGTCAATCAATTATTTACAGACCGCCGTCATATGGTTGAAATAGTGCTGAGAGCAGCATAAAACTCATTCCTAACTCACTCACATGCTCCTTTAATGGTAAACATGGACATAGTGTACCACAGCCAGTCGTCAATAGTAACATTTGAGGCTGTGATATCATATGTTGATTCCTTCCATAGTATACATGGACACAGTGTACCACAGCAAATCGTCAATAGTAACATTTGAGGCTGTGATACCAAATGTTGATTCCTTCCATAGTATACATGGACACAGTGTACCACAGACAATTACGTAATAAGAAGGAACATGACAGTGTATTGATCTTTTATTTATTTATATGAAAAACAGCTCATGCATTGTTCCATTCTCTCAAGCACATTTTTCACAACCACCAGTTTTCAATATTACATACAAAAGGTAATGCAAACAAAACACTACTATGGGTTATTCTAGACAAAAAAAAATGATATTCTCAATGAAAACATATCTGCCTCCAATCCCTACAATGTTCTGACTACTCTATATTAATACTCCTAGGCTGTTGTATTTCAAAGGAAGCTTTGCCCTGGGAATGGAATGCTGATTTGTTTTGTGGAATCATATTTGAAACTTTTCTTGAAACAGACTCGAATGGACAGTTGTACAGTGATCATCATATTGCACTAATTAGGAACATGTAATTACTTGCTAATGACATATTTATGAAGACATTTTCACTATTACAATACATAAATGGCTATGGGTATTTGGCATTACCAAATTTCATTTTACTGCATTGCTTTTTATATGAGAAAGTAGCATTTAACAATACACCATCTCATAGAAGTATATCACACATCATGGATTATTGTTTAAGTATGGTGTGCACGTTTACAAAATATCATACAATTAAAATCTGTTTAAGAAATATACTGGATAAGAAAAATGCCATGTAGCCATGCTGATACAAACATAAGTATGTCCTAGAATAGGCATAAAGAACCAGTCAAAAGGTCTTTATTAATTACATATTACTAAAAGTTAATAAGATAAAACATATTCACTAACTTTTTTTAAGGTATGGCCCAAATATAAAAAGTGTTTCCAAAACATAAAAGTGTACAGTATCAATGCTATATGAAGAGTTCCTTGTGCACAACCATATCTTGGAAATGCTGAGTGAGTTAAAGGTAATGCTGCATCAAAACTGTTTCAGGTAAACAGAAACATGAAAAGATGAGTTGGGAACATTTTACACATATACAATATATCTGCCATTTTAGTTCTGTAACACATCGGAACCATACCAGACTGTTAACAAGCATCTTCATTTGAAGGAGAAAAAGACAATATAATGATAAGGATCATTAAAGGTACATTTACATTTGAGAAAGACATCAATTACGAAATTCTAATAGAAAGAAGAGAAATAGAAAAACACCAGATAAATATATCTAAAACATGCTCAGTTGAGCATGTCATTCACTCAAGTTCATATTTCATGACTGACTTCAACTGATACAAGTCTATTCATTTCATCTAATTTGTCAAGTACGCATCTGACACCAGGAATGAAACCTGATCGTTCTGTTTGACAAGCACCCTAACCACTGTGCAACCACACAGCAACTCATGATAACTGTTATCATGTCAATCACATCACACTATCTGACCATCCACACCTACTGTCTTATGTACAGGGTTTATTTATTGTAAAAATATTGCTTCGCATGGAGCATAAAAATATTACAGTTTCTATCATGTCTCTGCAACTGTCAATAAATCAATGACACAACATACATTATCACAAATAAAACAAAGTCATGAGAAAATTAAATAATTGTAATAACTTGCTGTTCAAGCAAGATGGATGGATATGAACAGTGAGAAGGAAAAACATACTCACTATAACTATTCCTTAGCAATGTGAATTAAAATGTATCCATAATAGTCTTGGTAGGCAATTGTTAAAAATTGTTCACTTCTCTTTTCTGAATAAACTGCATCTTAAAAATGATAACATTTAGCAATCTTTCAATACTGAACATCATTCTTGCGTGTCAAAAACATTTGGCATCACAGAGAACTAAGGCCTGTATTTATTGCTTGGTGTACACATTAACTGAAGATGATCACTTAAAAGAATTGTTGACTGATTACTGGTTAAATCATTACTATTTAACTTATTGGATCATTTTGTAGAGGTTTTAATGACGGAAATAACATGATACGTCTTTCAAACTAACTTTAAACAACTGTTAACAATAATCCTATACACAATTCTCCATATCATAACTTAAAAGTTTCCTAATTAAATGGGTTTAATGCCACCTACTTGTTTGTATCACGGTGTGTCCAATTAATTGTGGAGGAACACCTTAAGTGATGAATGTCTCAGACACTTAGCATTAAGTTTCTGACAAACTGAGTAACAATCAGAGACCTATGATTCAAACCCCCAATCACAGGTTTCTGGCAACAGGTCACACTAAACGTGTTCAGGGAAACATTTTCCAATGAATGTTTAATCTCAGTGAGGTAACAACGACCATTTCACATTGGGAAATGAACCAACAACCCCTGTGAACTGCAAATCAAGAACAATCAAGGAACGCATGAGTTAATGCAATACCATAACTATTCTCACTGTATGTACCACTATAGGTGTATCTGTGGTTATATTTGAGCAAAACACCATATCAGTCTTATCTAACTAGAATTGGACCCTGATAGCATGTAGGTCAAAGGGAGACTACTCAGAGAAATATTGCTACTGCAGGGTCATTTCTGGGTATCCCTAACTAATCATAGATAAGTTCCATTAGAATTAAATCTCATAATGATTACAGATTAATTTCATCTTGCAGACATGTAAAACTACATTATACATCACTTAATACAAATATCTGGCTTACATGAGGATCATCTTTGAGGGTAATATTCTGATATTCAAATTCACACAATGGGATACCCAAGAATAACCTCTCCTCCACCTGCACTGAGACACTTGCTTCATTCTCTCATAGTATCACAGGCTGACTTGATACAAATCTTATGAATGTTGTGAGATCTAAAATGTTTAACATTGGTATTCTAAAATTAGCAATCTTAATCAAACTGCCATTGCCTTAAACCTATGGCAACCGCTGTTCTATGTGCAATATGCATAAGTAAAAGCAACAATGGTATGAAAAAAGTAAAATCACAACCTTGATGAGTGACTCAATGGTTATTTACAAATGAATGAATTAGATGTCATGTAGTCATAGTCCTGGGAACATGCATGTATGACTGTTCAGGACACACACATCATATGCTGTATCCTAGCAACACATCGCCCAGAAACTGTTTCCTGGCAACTTCCATGGTCCTACACTTGCGCCATGAATTGGTCTGAATGATGATATCCACTGAATGGGTATACACAATGGCTAGATATTTACAGGAGGCACAGATGGTTCCTTTATCTTGAATGGATTTGCATACATTTGTGAGAGTAAGTATCCACATGGCACACAACATATACTCAAACAAATGCAGTAGGATTGTGATGTCTACAGTGTCAGATTTTGTCCCTACACAAAGATCTGAGGTCATATTCACACATACTTGTTTACTACGTTGCAGTTTGGTCTGCTATCTAAAACATGGTCTATTCTTCACCTTCTTCATTGTGTCCATGTTTTTTCTTAGCTATCTTACATCTTCCTCAAAACAGTGTCCATGTATCTTCTGAGATCTTCTTGCATTTTTTTAAAGAGTCATTTGTGATGTCTCAGAATCTCTTGACAATGTTTACAAGTGTTCAGTCCTCTTCTATTCTGTCTTCATCAAGAGCACCATGGTCTCATATATAAATAAAAACTCATTCACTTTTGATCATTTTTTGCCATTTGCTAGAAGGATTCAATTCCTAGAGAATCAATTCTAATGACTTCTTGTTCACTATGTTCTCCTAAACAACTGTCATATCTTGTGACACAACCACACATGACTGAAAACTTCATCAATCCACTGAAGTGTGTACTTGACAGCCATAGCACAAACACAGACTGATGAACATTAACAACACCTTCTCAGTAGCATGGCTCCTCAGCACATTATTTAGGACTGGCTTTCATCATTTGGCTTTGTGAAGCACACATCTACATATGTACACAAGTGTTTGATTAGATATGTTTTCGTCATACGAATGAGGAGAATCCTGTGACAGGAGCACGAGACCCAGCACGATTGCTGAGTAGGTCTCTGTCTCTGAGAACATGTCCACCTTGTAAACTGATGCCATAATGGCTGCTCTCTGCTTCACTGTCAGTATATGCATATGCATTGGAATTGGTAGGGTATTTCCAGGACTGCCGCACATCATTGTTGATGTAATGGGCACCAGCAAAGGGCGGAGGAGGGGGAGAAGATGGACTCTTCTCACTGTCATCAAATTCACTGTCATCATCCGATGGCTTGAAAGGGAACACAGATTTTATCATTTCAAAACTACAGAATAATGTCTACAATTGACTCCTTTTTACCCACCAAAAGAATAAACCCAACAGACAGCCTGCAAATTCACATTTTCCAAAACTTCAAAACTGCAGTCACCAGGAAAATAGTAATGAGTTCTAAATTATAAAAAGTACTTACTGTAATTTATTTGTGTCAGTGCTACTTTCAAGTAATGTGTCATGTCTTCAGAAACAGAATCCCTATCTAAATCTAGGTAACAAAATACTCACTTCATCAGAATCGTCAAAGTCAGATGGCTTTTCTGTGATGCTGCTGCAATCATCATCTGGAAGAGGAGCCTTGGCAACTGCATCATCATCAGAGTATGTCACACTGGCAGGGCTAGGCCGTGGAGGAGATCTGGAACAGTTGGACCTCAGTGCAATATCATCCAGAGTGGTTCTTGGATTGACTTTAGTTTATAACAGCTGAGAATTGACCATAGGTTATATCAGCTGAGAACTGACCATGGTTTATACCAGCTGAGAACTGACCGTAATTTATACCAGTTGAGAATTGACCATAGTTTATACCAGCTGAGAATTGACCATGGTTTATACCAGCTGAGAATTAACCATAAGTTATAGCAGTTGAGGAATGACTATAGTCTGAGAACTGATCATAAATTATACCAGCTAAGAACAGACTATGGTTGACTCATTTTTCGGGCACATGCCAACACACACATTGCAGCATAAAAAGTTCCAAAAGACAGGAACATTTCTAGTAACGCATGTGACCATCTCCGGCATTAAGACATGTATTATGATCACAATTATAATATTTTTTATTTTG
Organism: Haliotis asinina; assembly: GCF_037392515.1. NCBI lineage: Eukaryota > Metazoa > Mollusca > Gastropoda > Lepetellida > Haliotidae > Haliotis > Haliotis asinina. The sequence goes on along the minus strand of NC_090284.1, from coordinate 38,674,452 downwards.
GGGACGTTTCTTTTGTATGCGAGTGTATTTCAGGAATATCCCAGTGTGTCAGCTTAAAGGTCACATGCAACCAAAAAATCAAACATAATTAAAACACATTTATCACTTATTCATGACATATAATATACATTGCTGCTTTTAAAAAAACAAACACAATTATAAGCGTACAATCGCGGTTCAAAAGTGCAATATTTTGTACTTGGGCTTACTTCTCCCGAAACGAAGCCCTCGGGAGACCGAACCCAGTCATAGCTGGTGGATATGCATTCAAGTGTAACGACGGCTTCCGATTGGCTGGTTCATTTGCTGATATGCTGAGGGTTCATTGTGTGTACAGAAAGATGATCTGTTTGATGGGCATTTTAGAAGTATAGCCAGTCACAAGAAAGTAAGATTCTTTATGGATAATAACTTCTTTTTGTGTACTTGATGCGTCGTTTCAGTATGGATTCATATACTGTTGTCAAACAAAATCATATACACGAAAAGAAGTCGTTATCTATGAAGAAAGTATACAGAGATGTTGGGTTTGGAAAATACATGTTCTCTGAATTAGCGCTCGATCCAATCAAAAATCATGTCAGTAGAGATGGTAACCTACTGCGTTGCTGGAATCTGTCATTCGTTCAAGTACAAAACAGGACTTGAAACTGACAAAGTTTGCACCAGTTTCCGTCAGATCCAGTCATCCGAAAAAAATGAATGTAGTTTGTTTGCAACCCACAGACAAAAACATGTCATGTGTATCACACGTGCCTAATTACATAATGTGGCAGACACGGGACCCGGGTGCACGAGTCTTAAATCAACTTATTTTCTTTATGTCGTATAATCTGATAGGTGTTAAGTTTAAATTGCACGTGGTCAATGATTGAAGCTGTGTATTGCATGTTGTCTTTAGCAGACAGGCAGACAGACATATAGATGTGAATAAACCAGACACTGAGCTTTCTCAGTGACAGAGACTGCTTACCACAATCAACAAGTTGTTTTACGTAACGAGTAGATTAATTACTTGTTTGTGTACACTACCAAGATTTGACTACTGCTCACAACCTCAGACGCTGGGCATGAATACTGTTTCAAGCTCCGCGAACCTATTCACTGCGCATGCGTTATGGACGCAGCGCAGCACAGCAGCTGAAACCAGTTTTTCCCCCAGCGCTGGGGGGAATTTAGTGAAACGTTTGAACTCAGATTTCGCGGGCTTTTTTTTCATCGCGTTTTTTTTCATTTTTATAGGTTGAATTGGCATTTTTTATGATTTGTTTCGGTAAGTGCATACCGAAAGGTACCAGAATCTGCAAAGTTGTTTTTTACGTTGCATGTGACCTTTAATAATTGGGAAAAAAGTTAGATAATTCCAACCTTGGTTAAAAACCAAAGCTCAGGGACAAACCTAGGAACATTTCCAGGGCGAACATGATTCGATGCCTGCACAGATTATGGCACAGCTAAGAAGGGGCACAACTCTGTCACATGTGAATGCAAATTATCTTCCAAGGAGGTATACCTGTTTAAATGTCAATATTTCACCGTCAAAATTATCAAGTGGCAGCTATGGACATCAGGTCTTCACTCTCACCTTGCATAGATATTCTTTGCAGAGCCATTTCTGAGGTGCATGCTGCGCCGTGACTGAGCTAGTTCCATGGAGGGGAAGCCTCCATCTTCAGGCTCTGCTGGCTCGGACATCACAGTGGTTGAGGTAGCAGAGCGCTTCATCTTGTCTGGAGACAGGTCAGACATGTTGTAACATTACCATCAAAAGTCTGATGGATATGTGACTAAAGTATTTCTGGTATATTTCTAATCAGATATACATTATACACATAAGAAAACTAGGATTAGAATCTATCACGCAAAGAAAATATATACCACTATACTCATCCGACCATTTTAGAGGCTTGCTGAAGGCCTATTCTAACCCAGACCTTCACAGGTCTATAAACGAAAGAGGATGTCAATGTAATAGAAGTAAACTAATTGTCTACACCAGAAAATAACAATGTACAGACCGAAACAGAATGTCAACGACATAAACTAGCAGTAAAATTATGTGAACGGATCACTTAAAAACAGCCCTGAAAAAAGACAGAATCATGTCAAGATCTAAACAGATTTGTATCCCTATGCAATCTTCTATACCTTTGGTGTTCTTCCTCCGTCCGATGAGGCAAAGCAGGGAGATGATGATGAGGATGACAATGACCCCAGTGAGGGCAATGATGACCAGGAACCACCACTCGGAGTGGAAGGGTTTGCCTACTGCTGCTACAGCTGGGAACAAACAGCATCAAGTCATGGTCATTAGACAACGTTAGTCCATGTACAGCCTGTTTTATGGCATGGATTAGGTACAATAGTTAATTACAGCTGTCACACAAACACAGCAAAGGTGTGCATACATATATCATGGTTTACTGTGGAACAAGACATGTTTTCTTATAGCATTTGTGTTGGTGTCCTGTCATTCAAAAGAGAAAATAATGTAGTGATAGTTTATCTGATTAAAAAGGGCTTCAAATAACTATCACAAAATTTTATTTCCAACTTTGTTTAAATATTTCAAAGTGAACCAAATCACTTAAGTGTCTCATCACATCAGACTTCTACAGCTATGACAGAGGGTGTGCAAGAGCTACCTAACCAACAAATGTGCATGAAAAGAAAGAGATCGTGCAAACTATATTAGACGCACACATAATAATACTGCATACATCTTGTGCAACATTATGTCAAGCAAATCATATCATTATGACCGCAGCTCCAGATACATGTTTTGTCATTAATGACTTGTATTTTCTATATGAAGAGGAGCCAATGATATAGTGGTTTACATTACAGAAGTGCAGTGAAAATGATGGTAAGGAATCTACTCTCAAATGAACTCTTCAAAATTTTTGAACATAGAGACTACAATTCTACCTTGAAGTTACAACTTCAAGCCATGCATTCTTCATTGCTTAAAACAATGATACCAAAACAAAAGATTCATTTACCAGTGCCAGTCTAAGTTAAGTTTCAATTAAACAAACTTATATGACAGACAATCGTATACAAATTTTATGTAACTGCCTGTCACATGTAATCCTAACTAGTTGTCATTCAGTCAGATTATCTGGTTCTGGCCTTGAATGTCAAGCCCCATCCCACCCAGAAACAGCCCATAATGACTGGTAATCTAATGTCAGTGGACTATGATGCTTCCATGCAAATCTTTAGTCGTGTTACAGCAGCTTTTCTTTATGCATTTAGGAATGTTATGAGCGTATATAAGTCAGCAGGCATACATATATTATCAACTGGTTTGCAAATTCATTCATTCATTCATTCATTCATTCATTTGCCTTTCACTTTGTGAACCTCCATTAAGGGGGGGCATTTCTGTATGAATTTGTGAAATTGATGTCCCTCACACTATGAAGGTACACACCTCAACGGATATTTAGTGCCATTGAGTACATGTGTTTGTTTACATTGACACTTATACAACAACTATCTGTAATGCAGACTTAAATGATCAAAAAGGACATGTACATGAGCATATGTAGAATCATCTTTCTCTACCAGAAAATAATTTGTTCTTAGATATAAATTAATACAGTACCATAAACACAGGCGATAGTGCATTGGGAACTAAATCAGAAGGTCCAGAGTGCACTGTAATACATTTACATCAAAGGCAAGACTTCAAAATGTCTGACACGATAGGTCAAATGCCTGACCTCTCATCCAATGAAAAAGCTGTGTATCATGTAATCTTTACATTAAATATTAAAAGACTACATACATGCAGGTTTTTAAAAATACACTATACAACTGAATTCAGTGTGCCTGGAAGAAGTGAGTATAAAATTATCAATTTTCAATTTTTTTCCAAAAGAGATATTCATAGCAGTTATTCAATTAAACAGACTGTTAACCTTACTTTTTTTCTAGAATACTGATAGACACTGAAACGTTTTACATCCAAACTCAATTATGACAGAACCATGCAGAAACTAAGGTATTCTCACACTGTGCAGGAGGGATGGAAGGTTTTCTCAGTGCAAGGTCACCTCTTGAACATTACATAACACATGTAAACTTATCTCAAAATATCACCTCCTATGATAACCTATAAGTAATTTTAATGCCCAAACAGCTATATTAGAGCTATACATGTGCACCAAGCAGTGATCTATTCTGTTCAGAATGGCCACAGGAAGACAAGCAAGGTGTACTGGGAAGGTGTCCTGGATGGTCCCAGGGAACCATGTATAAAATACCTTACTTAGAGTTTTAGCTGTATTACTTTCACAAGGATCTGCATCACAACAACATGCAAGCCAAACATCTAAAGCACTGAAGACATTTTAACAAGGTCTTGGAGCCAACCTACTGTTTCTACCTTGAAGTAATGCATGAGTTACAGTTCCACAGTGAAGAAATCCTTCTTTCATCACTAATATGCATACACACACATCAATACCAAACAGAATCACAGAAAAAGGATGGAAAAAGAAAGAAGAGTTGCTAATACTGGTAGAAAAACTCACAACTCTGAGCTGGAAATGAAACAAATTCTCAAAATCAGTTGCTGAATGGGTATGTGGAATGTGAGTGTGGGATAAACTGATGAATGACACAAATTGGGAACAAAGGTTTCTGTCAGCTGTATACTGTAACAAAACTGAGTGAGTTAAGTAATATTTCATTAACATAAACAGATATCAGTATAATGCGATGCTTCCAAAGATGTTAAACCAAAATGGTACCGACAGACATCAGGTACAAAATCTGCATCAATGTACGCTTTCTTACTTTGGTGTTTAGCTTTACCTTGAATGTTGATATGAAATCTGAATCAATGTCAGTTAAATAACAACTGAAACTCCACAAATGATGTGTGGTTTTATGCCACTTTTAGCAATATTCCAGCAATATCACCAGAAATGGATTTCACACATTGTACCGATGTGGGGAATCAAACCTGGGTCTCTGGCATGATGAAGCGAGCGTTTTAACCACTAGCAAACCCCACCGCCCCCTCTACAAATGAATATTGACAGAAATATTAAATGTTGTTTAAACATATGGCAGTTATCTGACCCTGGACAATCACAACAGCAGTTCACAGCAATACTCATCAGACAGGACGCATAAAGAATACACGAAACTATCCTGTCCTTTAATTACCCAAATGGGACATATATACTGAAATGGGGAACTATTTAACCTTGGAATTCCCACAGGGAGAACAGCAAAGTGTACTCATCTCAGCAAAATCAAACAGGTCCTTTGACTTACCTGGGCCAGGGGTACGCCTTAGGGCAGAAGGTGCACTTGGGGGGCTTATTCCATTGGAGTTGATTGCGATGACACGGAATGTGTATTCGGTGTTGGGGGTGAGGTTCTGGAAGCTCACTAAGGCGGTAGGTTCTCTGGAGTTCTTCTGCATGATTGTACGGTACTTCTCATTACCTTCAAACAAGATCATAAATATATATACTGCTATAAACAAGCTTGGGGTTTTCTTATTAAGCCATAGGTCAGATATTGAGTAATGTCAGATATTACAAGGGCACAGACATTCATGTATCTGTGTCTGTGTGTGGACAGAAAAAAGGATCATAGACAACCCTATATATACCTTACCTTCTTGTCCACACTATCAGTTAGAGCAATTAAGTCCTGTCCCACAATTAACCACATTACTTTTCAAAATACTAGCATTTGCATTTGTATCGAACATACTTAATCTAATTTAGTACACTATGCACCATGGTCATGAACATAACTGCTTCAATGTCTTGCAGTTTAAACATGTAGAGGTAATCCATCATAGGTACATCCATCTTGCAATCAGTACCAACCGTCTGCTTTGGCCTGAATCATGTATCCATATATAGGCGTGTTGCCTTCAGCCCCATTAACCCAAGCAAGGATGACAGATTTTTCTCTCTCCTCCAAAGTGGGGGCACTTGGGGATGCAGGGGAGCCTGGAGGAAAGAGGTAAGCATGGTTAATCTGCAAAATATAGTACATCACACAAGCCCATGACTGGTCCTTGTTGTCAGTCTCCACAGTCAATCAACCCTAACACACACTATTTACACTGTGCATTCTAAGGTCCTTTAGCCAAACATGTACATGTGGATTGTTTGTTCACAGACGGATCTGTGTTTCAACACAAGAACCATCTCTCCTTGCACTGGTATTGAACATTAACTGGCTAAGGAGTCTGACATACCTATCCCTACTTTGTCTAAAGGTGATACACTTTAAGGTACAGCTACTCTACACCTTGCAATAATAATAGTAGTCCATTTATCATTAGCACTACTCCATGCACAATGCATGCTCCAATCGCCCAAACAATCTGATCTTTATTACCCCAATTAACCCAAGCTGCCTGTTAGGAGCTAGAAGGTTAGTGGGTACATGACTTATTCCATCGGGTACCCATTTTCTGCTAGGTGAACAGAGGCAATATTGAACAAACTCACTTGCCTAAGGTGAGACCACATGTGTCACGTGCTTCATTGTGGGGGAGGACTGATGTCCTAGAAACTCTCAGGAGTCAACCTGCCAAACATGGTCACCCATCTAAGGACTGTCCGAGCTTGATGGTGCATAGCTTCAACTGACTTGTGACCTGAGCGTGTGTACACGACCACACACCACTGTTTGTCTTGAGCAACAAAACCTCACACCTTCCCCTGAATCAGTTTGTCCAAAGAAAGTGGTCTCACTCATGAGACACTCACCTGGTTGAGGTCCGGTGCTAACAGTGCCATTGGTTTTGCTGCCAAGGCCCTTGGCAGTCCTGGCGCTGACCTGGAAGGTGTAGCTGCTATTCTCCTCCAGGCTGTCTATGGTGATGTGGTGCTGACTACCGTCCAAGGTCAATTTCACCAGCTTTGTCTCTGTTGAAGGAACAAGGTACATGTCAAGTTCAAAGCTATCTTGGTATAACATTGCAAAAGGCAAAAAGGATCATATCAATTCCACTGACTGGGTTGAAATATTTTCTCCAACAGATTCTTTCCAGGTCCAATGGATCCTCCTCAATAATGTGAGTTGAGGCAAACCACTGCTTACCTCCATCTGCTTTCTGTAGGAAGTAAACCAGTTCATAGTTGAGGATGACGCCGTTAGGGCGGGCTGGTGCAGACCACTTCACTGTCATCTTTGTCAGGGTGATGTTGGTAAACCTAAGAGGACCAGGCTCACCTGGGACTGAAAGCAACGAACATGTTCATCAAAACTTAATTTTGAACACATCTGTGCTTCATTAAAGCTTACCTACTCGTTTTAGATGTCAGAGAGACCATCACAGTTTAATATACTTGTTCACAGAACATCTATTATCTACAGTTGGTCACAATGATATACCCAAACATATTCCCTTTATAACTTGATTATTACAAGTCTATCTATAGGGTAAACTAGTCGCAGGCTTTTGATGACAAGTCCAGTGACATTATGATACATGGTGTTTGTCTGCTTATTTTGACATCAGAGCTTAAATCTACCCAATGGAATCACTTAAGCTGAATCAACCAAGCCAGCAAGCCTGACCCCCTAAGTTTAACATACTTCCTTCCAGTGTCCTCCCACTGAATACTGCAGTCTTTGGGCCCTCACCAGCCAGGTTGTAAGCCTGTATTGTCATGTAATAAGTGGAGAATGTTTCCAGATTGGTAAGCGAGGCCCTGCTCTCGACCACAATGATCTGCTGTGCAGCCGACGGTAGAGTCCCATTCAGCCAGTACAATACCTGCAGGTAACACACAGAAATAGTAGGTGAGATACCCACTTTTAACTAAAGGCACATAATAGTCGTATTTTTTTCACTTGTTACTCAGATATTAAATGTGAATATTAGCAGAACATAACTCCAGATTCAAAGACAGGTGAACAGTTAGTATTTTGTCACCATGGGCTTCAATGTGGTGGGACATACTACTGATCAAAGAAGTTAGAAAATTGTGGTCCATGCTGTCCCACTATCGAACCACCTTTTCTTTCATTTCATAAACATTTCTCAGATTTTTCTTATCAACACTTTCCTTCAAAAGTCCCCAAACATTTTCTATTGGATTTAGCACAGAGCTATGGCTTGGCAAATCTAATAACGTTATATTTTGAGTCCAGCTGGAAAATCCAAAAATTTTCATTGAACACCTGAGCAGATAGAAGTAAATGTCCCTTGGGAATATCTGTGTACCACTCACTGTTCATATTCCCTTCAAATACACAGACAGGTGATGCCCCTAAGACAGATATGTCACCTCTCACATTAAATTCTGGACTGTACTTTTGGCACTGAGACAAAGGTTTTTCAGTTTGTTCGGTCCAAAAATCGCATTGTCCCAGTTAAAATTTCTATGCCGTAAGCACCAGTTCAACCTTCACGCCTTTTGTTCAGGTTTCATGATCGGTGATGGAATTCCTCGACTTTTCTGCCAGTCCATTGCATGCAGCTCAGTTCTAATTGTCTCCTTACAGACAGTCACGGTTTCTCTATCACACACATCTAGCCTCACGTTTTCTAAACTCCTTCGTTTGTTTTTAGAAACAATACCAATCCACCTCATGTCACTGACAGTCAATTTTTGGGTTCTCAATGCAATATTATTTAAAAGAGACAGCGGACAAGGGATGCCTGTTCTACTTGAAATCACTTCAGCTGATCTGATGTCCTTGTTATGAAATCAACTTCGTCTTCTCCAAATTATCCATACTGAGGATCACTGAAAATGTCGTCTGCTAGCAAGTAAACGAAGGGGGATAAGTCTTCACAAACTAATGAAAAAGGATTAAAGGTGGTGTCTCTCTTGAAAGAAACCAAGCACTTGATAGCTGGTCAAGGCTGTTTATACTAGAAATCCAATTAAACATATTCCTCAAATTCTCCTAAGTTTTGGTCATACTATAGCGCTATAGATATATAGTGATACTATCTATATATGATACCTTATAACCGGAGAGACCTCCATTTTGTGTGTTGGGAGGTGGAGGGTTCCAAGATACAACAAGCACTGAAGAGCTCTGGGCAGTGACTCGTCCATCAGAGGGTGGCGCTGTAGGTGCTGTAATAGACACATGATGAGAAGCCATGTAAGACAGAGAAGCAGTATCAACCAATCTAGAAAACACTGGAAGCAGCATCCTTGATAAGACACATGGAATATTTGAAACTGAAAAAGATGTAATTTTTTGTTGTTTCTTGTTTTTAACTACAAATTCAGCAATATTCCAGCTATAATGACAGCAGCATGTACATAATCAAGTAAAAAACAGAAAAACCAGAGACTGATATTGTAATGATTTCTGTCAAGAGTTTGATGACACAAATTCAAAGAAGTCACAAAGTCCTATCACACTAAGTCTACAGGGTATATACACCAGCTGAGTGTGCTGGGGTGGCAATTCTAAGCTTGAGTGAGTGTGTTTAGTTTTACAGCAATATTCCAGCTATATGGCGGCGGTCTGTAAATAATCTAGTCTGGACCAGACTATCCAGTGATCAACAACATTAGCATCGATTCGCGCAATTGGGAACCAATGACATGTGTCAAACATGTCAGCAAGCCTGACCACCCGATCCCGTTAGTCGCTTCTTACGACAAACTGAGTCACCTTTTATGGCAAGCATGGGTTGCTGAAGGCCTATTCTACCCCGGGACCTTCACCGGTTCTAAGCTTGAATCATCATGAAAGCACTAATGTTTGTTCCAGTAAATGGAAGTGATAGAGAAATCAGGATGTCAAATATTGTACATACTGACATGTTGAGTCAGTGAGTTAAGGTTTACGCTGCTTTCAACTATATTCCAGGAATACCGCAGCAGGGAACACCAGAAATGAGCTTCACACATAGTGCCCATGTGGGGAATCGAACCCATTTGGATCAAGGAATTGTCAGTATGATGAGCAAACACTTAGCCTACCCCCCGATTCAGTAGTATTTCAGTTGTACCATGTGTGCTGTCATGATGTGGGAGTAAAACTCATAGTTAAGAAGGTCACATATTTTTCCTTCAGTGCTTACAGACCAAGGATCAGAGCTGATTTGGGAATAAAACGTATCACAGCAGATTCTGACAAGCAAGACATATGCTCCTGAAGACAACACAGGAGTGATGCAGGATTCATCACTGAAAAAAGCCTTTAAATAGCACACAATACAGGCATATGCAAAATAAATGTGGAAGCTCTGTCTGGAAAGGAAGGCGGATAACATGGTTGTGATGTGAATAATGATATGCCACAGCTACAGAGTAAATGAAAACAGTGTGCATAGACGTCCCAAAGTAAACGGATCATGCAACGGCCATAGCTTCAACGATTACTTTTTGACTCCTGAAAGATGACATAACATTTAAGTCAGATATTAAAAATTAGTTGTTTTCATTTTCCTTAAACTTAAAATGATTTGATGTATAACTGTATTGTGAAGGACATGACAGTGTTGTCTTCCTGTTACAGTGACTACAGGCAACACAGATTGAAGGAAGCATTACACAGATCTTACCAGCTTCTCCAACGTATATTGTCGCGGGTGTACTAGGTGGGCCCTGACCTATCCCGTTGAAGGCCAGGACTCGCACTTCGTAGTGCATGGACACAATGAGATTCTGGAGAAGTATACTATTTTGTTCAAACGGTACCGACTCCTCCTGATAGTCTGGGAGTTGGAGCTGGCGGTACTGGATATTATAGCCTACAATCTGGCCGTTCCACGTGTTCCGTTCAGGTTGCTGGACAACAAAAAAAGCAGTGTGGGTACACATGACAACACCTAGCAAGGACCGATTACATGATAGACAACAGCAGAGATGGAGTGTGGCTGTCCCAGGTGGCGCAATCCTGCGTGATTCCACATCTTGCCATTTTGTTGTATCTTGTTTTGAATAATTTCTTTTTTGAAATTAAAATTTCATTCTGTCTACAACACGCAACAGAAGGATAATTTCCAAAAATATATTAAAGACATTTATAATCTTCAGTGATAAATTTGAGTAAACTGGTCAACTAGATGCTATCCATGGAGCACGTTATGTTACTGGTTCTGCTCTTAAACTTTTATACTTGTCAGGTGTGACACTAAGACACACATTTCTAGGATGAAAATATTATATGTTTTGACTTAGTGGACAAAGTGGGTTTGAATATCTTGATCTTGACATTATGCTCAGTCATGGCCCCATTAACATCATTTTCATCTGCTTACAGAATAATAAAGGTAAATGTATTGCACTACATGCACCTCATCCAACTGTTACAGTGATGAAACAGACCAAAAATCATTGTTTGTGAAAAACTGGGACACCAGTGTTTCCGGAGGATTTTTGTTCTAAAAGTATGCTAAATCAAACAAAATGAACTTGAAAATCATACTTCAAATTTGTTTCATGAACCATATCCTCACAATCTAATTGTCCAGTTCACAAATGTAAGTATGTATCATACCTATACATAAAATATCACCAAAAGCACAAATGTCACTTAAAATTAAAAACAATGGATTATATAATTCACAAAACATATCAACAACAAGAATGTATACAACAAGCTCATGCGTCAACTACGACGGCCATATCACACTATACTCATGCAGAGTTGGCCATACCAAGTTCAAGGATAATGAACATGCTTTTCCCGAAGGGGCCACTGCCATTCGAGTTCAGGGCCTGGACTCCAAATTCATAGGTATTTCCACGAACCAAGTCTTCGATCGTTACAAATGTTCCAATCACAAAACGGTAACTCCAAAGCCTAGCTGTACGAGCTTTGTACTGGAGCCTATACTCAATTTCCTTACTGTTCCAAGTAAACTTCCTGGGCGGCTTGGAAATGCAACAGGTTAAGTTGAGAAAAATATCTAAGACATTTGGATATCATTAAAATACAGTATTCCTGTAACAGAAACATGATTAGAATTTTTGTAAATTGATGACAAAATAAAGCACATGAAATGAGGGAACTTGTTGACATCAAACTGAAAGACATACTCGAGAGCCTTTCTTCCCATGATATGGGGCACGCAACCATTAACCAGCTAGTGGATAGAAATTGCCTGTACTGATTCTTATGATTATACACGTTTTCATTTTCATCCCACAACTATGATTAAACTCATCCTTAAGTACATGGGTCAGGTAATTCAACATGCAGTCACCATGGCCCTTACCTCCCAAGTTGCATTGATCGATGTTGTGGTGACTGCTACCACCTTCAAGTTCCTTGGTGCTCCCTCAGGTTCTACAACACAATTAGAGTTTCTGTCAAAATCCTTATTTCAAAAACTGACATACTTTTCCTTCCTTTTTATTTGATATGCCTAAGAGAACAAAAAAAAGCTATTGTATATTCAAGATTTTTGAAATCGTGTTCCTCACTGTTGATAAGAATTGTCATCATACTATGTTCAAGATATTTTGACACACGTAAATCAACCAAGCTGCCCCAAAATAGAAAGCTGATTTTGTTGCCTCTCCTACATTCATATGGGTCACAAACCTTTAGACATTTACAGCCTTGAATTACAGTTAATGAATGGATAGGTCTTCCATCACCAGGCCACCAGGAATGAGCTTGACTCAGTCGGGACTTGTACTCACATTAAGAATCAAAGCCATGTCACAAGCATCAGTATTGATTGTACCACATATTAAATGAACTGTTCGGAATGATGAAAACTACAAGACTTACTGGCAGACAGGGTATGGACTTGAGCAGATGCATTGCTGTAGTCACTCGTACCAACGTCATTGGTGGCCGACACACGGAACTTGTAACAGGTGTTGGGGCGTAATCTGCACAGTAAATGTAATTAGAAATAAAAATAGTTTCAATATGAAAGATGCCTCGTAAGTTACATGCAATCTGTAGCTCTATGCATTGCTGCTAAAAGCCTTTTGCTCAGAGTTAGGCACATTTAGTTGCCAGACATGGCATCATTTCGGTAGCAGACCACATAATGGGTGCAATGTATTCAGAGGTGAATGAGGAAATGAGTGTCTACCAAAGAATAAAATCAAAGTAATGACAATGTGATGAAATATGAAAACAATCAAGGACACAAGAGTATTGTGTGAAAAGGACCATATTCATGTGACATCTTCTGACCTGGAAACAACATGGGAGGTGGTATCAGGGTGTACAACTTCAGGAAATGTTGTCCAGTCCCCACCGCAGGGCTGATACTGTATGGTGTAGTTGCGAAGTGGGCCGTAGTTGTCATTGCCAGGACTCCAACTGATAGTCACCTCCCGGGCTGTCACATCAGAGGAAACAATTGTTGGCTTGGAGGGTCTGTCAGGTCGACCTGGAGGGAAGGAGGAGAATCAGTCGTAACAAGAGACACACTTATGGCAAGGAGCAAACTTACCAATTCTAGTGAAACATGACCAACACAAAGTACTAGTAGCCATGAACAATACAGACAATACCTTGCATCTCTCAGAAAGATTAAGTGGCACAGTCCTCCATTACACAACGAGTTCTCCTAAACACAATATCATCACATAACAATAACCCGCAAAAAACCTACTCCTGTCATTCATAGTGTAGACTGTGACATTGGCCGTCTCTCCCCATCCCAGCCTTGTCTTGGCTGTAACACTGAAGACGTAGTATGTTTCTCTGGCAAGGCCATACACAGTATTCTCCAGAACCCCTGATGGCAGTTCGATGGTGGACACGTTACTTGATCCCTGGATGAAGTAGGCTATCTTGTAGCGGGTGATAATGCCGTTAGGCTCAGAGGGTGGGCTCCACACTATTTTAGCTGAGGAGTAGGTGACATCAGGAAAGTAGATGATGATAGGGGGACCAGGAACTGAAATAGTAGTGAACCAATAAGTAAGATGGAAAAACATATTGTAAACACTGGCACAGTGCAGGACAAAGTATTCAAATCCATTTTTGTGAACAATTGTCTGTCATGATTGCATGTCAGCTTTCACATAAAGTGAACCAACACTGTGTTTGTAATGTCATAAGTAACATATGGTCATCTTAGTTTTGGAGGAAGTATTGCCTCAACCTTTACCATTTCATGGATTATAATCAAGGTGAATCTGGGCTTTGAACCCATCAGCAGAGGATTCTGATACAGCAAAGTGATGCATCTCTGCATTGTCAACTGATGTAACTCATACCACAGGGCCACCCCACGTCCTGGGTTTAATGAGGAAACAACAAAATCAAAATGGAGCGTAATCTCCAGCTTGACTAAAAATATTCACATTATTCATTAAATGAACGGACAAAATGTACTCACAATCTTCAAAAGTCTTGTCAGTTTCCACGCTGCTGAGAACACCATCACCCATCCTTGTGTAAGCCAAAACCTGAATTTGGTAGGAAACAAACTTGCGCAGATTTCTGAGAAGAAAGTGTGTGGTTTCATTATGGTCCACCACCTCAAACTTGGCATCTATCCCTTCACTTGGAGCAGAGTACTTGATCTGCAATACATAACACATGATGAACTGGCTGACAACCAAACAATATTCAAGATCAAATTGCATTCTATCAGATATACTCCCTTTCCAGCCTTTTTGGTCATTCTTAACAATGGCTAGGCTAATAAGAATATTCTTGAAAACTACAAATACGTTAATAGCAATGTTATTACCTAGTAAAAGACTTTCCTCAGGGGCAATTTTACTTCAGTTGTTCGGCCTTATATATCTTTTACTGAAGGGTACACAAGTCTTGAATAGTTGACAAAATTAGACCAATGTTTGCTTATCTATTTACCCTATAGGTCAAAAAGGCAAGTCTGGTTTAGAGAAGGAACTAATACAGCAATGTTTCATTGAAAACATAATTCAAAACTATGATTCTTCCATTACTTAGTCTTTAAAAGGCATGTTTTTAGAAAAGCTCCATCTTGAACAATTTACATTTCTGTTTCCACCATCCTAGCACAGTGACCATAAAAAAGGATAAGACATGATTGGCCAGACTTTGCTGTATGAAATGATGTGTAAGATTCACCTTATATCCCAGTATCATGCCGTTTTGCTGCAGCAGGGGCACCGGTCCCCAGGTGATGTTGATGCTGGTGGAAGATTTGGCTACAGCCTTCACCCTACTGGGACTAGCACTCGGAACTACAAGCACACAACCAGCATCAGTTATACACATAGAACTTAGTGGCACCTAAGTAGATTCGCAACTGCTATGCTGCTTTGTGTGTTATTTTGTACAGCCAACAATACTTTTGTTACATATCAAGGCTCAGTGTGTCAATATAAAGTTTGGAAAACTACTAACACACTAGTCAATAATATTGTGGATATTTCGTGTCTTGAAAGCCTCAACCAGTTAACAAGATTTATCCACCTGGGCATGATGACACATTCAATATTAACAAACAGCATAAGCATCATTGAGTCAGTTCTTATATCAGTCAGGAATCAGATAAAACACTGCGTAAGTGTTATATCTTCTTCCTGAGAATTCAAACATAGGACCACGAGGTGCTGCAGTCACTGACCTGACTCTCGCGTCCTCTCTCTGGTCACTGGACTATAGCTGCTGACCCCAACATCATTGTAAGAGGTCATCTTGACCTCGTACTCCACCCACTCCTCCAGGTGACCCAGGATGAAGCTCTCCATGTTCATGCCATTCTCCAGCGGCAGCACCACAAAGTCAGCTGTTGGGTCGATGTCTTTCATCCTATAGTACAACTTGTAGCCCTGGGGCTCTCCATTCCAATCTTTGCTCGGAAGAGGCTGCACAAATACAACACAAAAGTGGTGTATCATCTCTGTTCATAACTTAATATTTGATAACAAATGACTTTCCGTTTCTTAAATGCAAGCGTTAATCAGAAAACTATGGAGGAATGGGTTTCAGAATTTTTCACAAAGCCAGGTCTCTAAAAGTAATGATCCTCCATTGTAAGTCCTGCCATGTCATTAATTGGCCTCCAACATTAAACTAGGGTCTGTATCACAAATTGAACTACCATCTTTCCTTCAAACGCTAATGCATTTGAAATACAAACTTACAATCCAGCTGATCCTGAAGGCTGTAGAATTCAAGGCCCTGACTGTGACATTCCCAGGAGGACCACCAGGGGCATCTTGCATCGTCTCAAACATCCTTGTGGGCAGGCTGGCATTGCTCCTGCCCACTATATTCTCTGCAATCAACCGCAGTCTATACTGTGTGTAAGGGCGCAAGTTCTGCACCAGAATCTCACGAGCATCAGGATCATTACGTGTGTAAATCTCTTTCCATGTCGTGCTGGTTCCTTCAAGAGCTTCCACAATCCACAGAGTTATAGACGTCTTGCCGTTGGAGCCAGGCAGGTACTGCAGCAGCACTGACCGAGCCTGCATGTTGGTGATCCCTAGGTTGTATGGGGCCGTTGGCAGTTCTGGAAATAGTAGGATCATATGTCTCTTCCAAGAAAAAATAATAATAAAAATAATAATTTTGGAGCACTCAGCCTTATTTTGTCCATGACTGAACACAATGCATGAGTACATAAACAAATTGAGCCTCCACAGAAATATTACCATCTTTTGAATCAGCTTGACCAACCATTTCCTCAAGCCCCACCAACCATTATATCATTGTCAACTCTTATCACAAGCACATCTTGGGCTCATTTTGGCTATCTAATTGGTGCACCAGTGGAAACTGTAAATGAAAATGCAACCAGCACTTATGTCTGCATGCCCAGGGTCCATTTGAAACAGGTTCCAACTTGTAAACACAACCATGATCTTTCAGCAAATTCAATATGTCTAAGCCCTTAAACCCTACTGCATCCCTAAGCCTTGTGCTTTAATTTGCTAAAACATAAAGATTATGGACAGTACTGTATGGTCATTATTCACGGAAATTGATCGCTGAAATCATGCTACAACATGTAGATTATCATGATCCAAATAATGATAATCATTAAGCATAATATGATCAAGGCCACTCACAACTAAGAGTGTGAAAATTGTTGATTACCACATCAGCTGTTCGAACCTAACAACTATGATAATCTTCATGAAACATACTGTTGGCATGTTGCTCCCAATATTCTATTAGTAAAGGGGGTCACATAGGATTTAAATCTCTGACAGGCTATCGTGTGTCCTTCAGCTATTAGAAGTTATTGTGAATAGTGTGACAAGGATTACCTGGAGGTACACCAGAATCGATGTCTGCTGAGGAAAATGGTCCTAACCCCTTCCTAGTCAAGGCAGCAACCGAGATGTGGTAGGTAGTTGTTGGCATGAGTCGCTGGATGGTGTAGGATGTCAGGCTGGGGATGAGGTCGATTTCATTTCTTGTGGACGTCTGGTTTTTCTTCTCATACCATAACTTATACCCTGTAATTCATCACAAATCATCATCATCACATGTAAGTCTGTACTGTCAACAATTCATGTGACAGAGGTCATACTGTAAACATTTCTGAGAGCGGTCACATTGTCAACATTGCAAATGAACAGAAATTCTGTCAACCTTTCAAGTGAGAGGTCATATTGTCATCACTTTAAAGGAGAGAGTTCACATTGTCAACATTGCAAATGAGCAATCACACTGTCAACATTTCAAGAGAGAGGTCATATTTTCATCATTTTGTAAGGAGAAAGTACTGTCAACATTTAAGTAAGAGGTCATATTGTCAATATTTCAAGTATGAGTTCATATTGTCATCGTTTCAAGGGACAGGATCACATAGTCAACATTGCAAATGAGTAACCATACTGTCACAATTTCAAGTGAGAGGTCATATTGTAAACATTTCTGAGAGCGGTCACATTGTCAACATTGCAAATGAACAGCCATACTGTCAACCTTTCAAGTGAGAGGTCATACTGTCATCACTTTCAGGGAGAGAGTTCATATTGTCAACATTGCAAATGAGCAACCATACTGTCAGCAGTTCAAGTGAGAGGTCATATTTTCATCATTTTAAGGGAGAGAGTTCATATTGTCAACATTTCAAGTAAGAGGTCATATTGTTGACATTTCAAGTGAGAGGTCATATTTCCACCATTTCAAGTGACAGAGTTCATACTGTCAACATTTCAAGTAACAACAGTTCATTTTATGTCAACATTTCAAGACAGAGTTCATTTTTAGTCAATTGCTCAAACTATTTTTGTTAACATCTTCAGTGAAAGTTCATATTGTCAATATCTCACTTCATAGTGTTCCCATTGCTAACTCCACAGCATGAGTCTGGTAATAAATGTTAACTTGAGCAAGCTGAGCTAATAAACACTGCCAAGTGACAGGTTCAGGCTAGTGGGCTGCTACACTTGGAAAAAGAACATCATTCATTTTAGAGTCATATACTTTGAGATGCCCAATCTTAAAGGGCACTGCAATGAACTAATACAATTCACCTACATTACAACCAGGTAGGCTTACAACTGATACTACATCTCACCTTGAAGGACTCCATTCACCTCATGCGGCACTGTCCACGACACACGTAGGGTGGTGTCTTGAATGTTATCAAATCTCAGGTCACCAACTTCTCCAGGAACTGAAGTAAAACAGAGCTTTTGATTTCCTGAATCATGCTGTAAGATGTTAAGTGAATGCAGCAGAACAGGTATCCCTGGAAGGATGACAAACAGCTGCAACAATGACTTAAAAACATGCAGAACTGTTACACAAACTGGATCTTTAATTCAACAGTCTGATAAAATATGGTCAGAGATAGTGTACCCAGCTAGCAAGACTATGATTCGGACGACCTGTGAAGGTCTGGGATAGAATACTGATCTTCAGTAACCCATGCTTGTCATAAGAGATGACTAACATCAGGTGGTCAGACTTTGTTGACACTCCATCAGTTAAAATTGTGCAGATTGATGCTCATGCTGGTGATCATTGGATTGTCTGGTCCAGACCTGATTATTTACAGACCACTGGTATATAGCTGGAAGTGTGGTGTAAAACTAAACTCACTCTGTCACTCATGTATCAAAATATCTGATGGGTAAAGCAAATGCATATTTGATTGTGTGAGACATGAACTGACACTCTCAGCTGGGTTCCAGAGGAGGAATTTTCCAAGAAAGTTTCCAGGATCTTAAGTGTAATGACAAGGACACTCATAACAGATACCAGATACAATGTTTTGTGAATTTAAAAAGCCTTAGACATCTGAGTCACTCTTGACCATGTATTGCTGACCATGACCCCAGGATGACACCACCTTGGTAGCACTCACCATCCTCCTGTGTTCTTGCAGTTTCTGGAGGACTTGCAGGGCCAGGTCCGGCTGTTGTCCTGCACACAATAGTTGCAACATACTCTGTGTACTTCCTAAGATTCAGGATCAGCTTTTCCTGAGCATCGTACAGGTTATTTGGATCGGATGGAACAAACACTGCCTGCTCTGTCTGTGTGATGGTTTTCCGTCTTAGCTCAATAGTATAGCCTAGATTGACTCCATTTATTTGGGAAGGATCCGGTGGTAGCCAGGTGACTCGGAGTGTGGTTGAGTTGGGGGAAGTAAGAGTTACATTTGTTGGTGGCGCTGTAGGCCGGCCTTCTACTGTCCACACCAGGAATGCATTGCTGTAGTTGCCTATGCCTTTGATGTTGAAAGCAGCTATCTTCACCTCATACTGACTGTAGTATACCAAGTTATCCAAGAGGTACTGTGTGCTGCTTTGTCCGGTCACATTACGGAACTGGAGTGCAGTGTCAGGGTAGTTGGCAATCTTGTAACTGATGGTGTAACCAAGGAGGGCTCCATTCCATGTACTCTCATCTGGAGGCTGCCACTGGACTAGTATGGCTCTGTCTGGACGTGGGGAGCAGTAGAAGTTTTTAGGTGGAGAACTTGGTGCTGAGAAAAACAAAAACATGAGTCAGTAAAACAAACAAGAAATAGTCCAACTACACCAATATAAATATCAGGTTCCCTGCAATTAATGTGATTATGGTAAATGCCACCAGACCCACTTCTTAGATTCCTGGGAGTCTCACTTTGAAGACCCTAACAATGACAGTGCTTGTACCATCTTAGCAAACAACGGTGGAAGAAATTGATCTTCTTTTCAAAATACCATGAATGAACTGTCACACAGCTACTAAGACTGCAATTACAAACATGGGTAGTGGGGAATCCTTCTGAGATCCATCACATTACAAGATGATCATCTTACGTTGTGGGGGCATCTGTAAAGCTTGATCTGGTTTGGGCTGACTGGAGTTGCCCTCTCCAACAGCGTTGACTGCACTGATTCTGAATTTGTAGTATCTGGCAGCCTGAAGACCTGACACATCTTGACTGGTTCTGTCAGGAGGGATGTTGACTGGGTATACCACCCATCTGGAATTCTCATTGTTACCATCTGAACATACAATGAAATCATTCATATCAAAAAGGAACAGAAAATCATACTAATGAGTACCAATGACATTTCAACTAAACACTTATTAGAATGCTAATTCTGCAAAGACAATGAAATCATTATGTGACCAGGAGATCTAACACAGAGACAATGACAGCAAAAACAGTTCCAAAATATAGTATATTGTTAAGCTCAAGCTTACAATATTCCTGAAAGTGGTATCAGACTGGCAAGGCAAATCAGAGGTCAGCAGTGAAACAGTTTATGCACAACACTGTAACTAACAACTGTCTCTCATCCTCAAAAACAGTTTAACATGACTAAACTTTCTACACTAGACAAACATGATGAAATGGCAATGGTTCTAACTCACTTTGGACTTCATCTCTGTAGCTGATGATATACCTCTGAATGGGGCTGTTACCATCATATGCTGGTCGCCATTGGATGGTCACAGTGTTTGGTTTGGTTGCATGCAACACAACAGAGAGCACTACAGGGCGACGGGGAAGTTCTGGGGAGAGGAATTGATGATATGCAAATATTAAAGAGATAATAACAAGTGAAGCATTTCAAACAAGCACTGAGTCAACATGTTTTTTTTGAAAAGCTACGAATCATGAAAAGGTCTTCATACATAATTTGGTTTCATCCAGCACGAAGAAAAACACTGTTACATCCCTCTGTCACATTTTGCATACTCTTTTGACACATCCAATATATTCATCACATGAAGCAGTCATATTTCACATTCATCTATCAAACAATCTCTTGCATTTCACCAACTTTTGGCACAATTCCATTCACACTTTACATCTATCTTCAGGATATTCCAAATTTACATCATTCACATTTACATTACATTCTAACACAATTTCCATCATCAGAATATTCACAATTTACATTCATCTTTCACAATTATATTCACATATTACATGATTCTTTCAAACGGATCAGCTGGATAACTCACCAACGACCATCAGTGTTGCTACCCTGCTGTCATTGCCCCCTGGAGAGATGACCTGACACTTGTAGCGACCAATGTCCTGACCAGCAACTCCACTTATGATGAGACTGCCCTGTGGCGTGATGAGATGTCGACCTCCACTGCTGATTGGCTGTTCCACATAATCCGGCTTCTTGTAGAAGAACCAGTTCCATGTGACCTGGACATTCTCATCTCGGGTGACACCACACTCCAAGGTGGCGCTGGTACTCAAGATGGCAGTGATATTCTGTGGTGGCCGGACTATCTGCGTTTTGACTGGAAACATAAGGTGTACAGTTGACAGAAAGGTGTGTCAATGAGCTTTAATACACGTCAATATTTCAGTTTTCTTTAAAAATGTCAGCTACTGGAAAAAAAAACAATAAAAAATTTTAATATTCTCCACATGTAAATGACAAGTTTTGTCAGTATTTCTAGGCAAACCTCATTCCATGCTGAACAGAAAAAAACATATCTCAAGGGACCATTGATGGATTTGTAAACGAATATTCCAATTTTCCAAACATTGATTTTTGTAATCTTTCCAAGGCAATGGGTTTTCAATATTATTTTAAATGGCGACTAAACTCAGATCAATGAGCATTCAAACTCATTCAGGACCATTTTATGCCCAGTGTCACCTTGCAATGAATGATTACCCTTCTTCAATGGACACGATGTGTCAAATTGCTGCTAATTAAAGTGTCTAGACTTGACAGCTAATTGACTCTAAAGTCATTATGAGGATCAATTACACATAGCAACAAATACGTACTGATGACTTGCAAGGTGGCTTCTTCGGAGGCATTACCACGAATATTGGTGGCAATACATCGGTAGACAGCAGAGTCTGATTTCCTGGTTGTAGCTATAAGGAGCAAGCCATTGTCCAGGATCTGGAAGCGACCACCACTCGAGATAGTTTCTTCACCACCTGATGTCACTGACAAAGTAAAAGGAAAATAGACATATAATAATGTAATGAACCAGATGTAAAACACACGCTGGCATTTAACATGTTTTGTTTGTTCGATGCCATGCTCAGCAATATCCCAGTCACATGACTGACTCTGGACCACACAATTCAGGAGTGCAAAAGCATTGTATCAGTTAAGACAATGAGTCTTACCACCCTATCCACTAATAGTCCATCTCTCATAAGGAGCAGGAGGTCTGTTCCCAACTGAATCGCCACACCACATATTACAAGTGCCAAATAGGTCAGGATGTAGCCTACATTTACATAAGATGCAACGACAGCATTTACCCCTAACCATCGACATTTTCAGACAGGTGACCACTGCATGTGGAACATCATGATTACACACCATCAGGGCATCGATCATCAAAGTAATCATACTGCTGTGACAACTGTAATTCATATACTTCATACTAAGACTCTCGCATGTTCAATGAATCGAACCGTAGCCCTTCATTAATTCAATTCATTATTCATGGTCAACGGAAATGAATATTAAGAAATATCAGCGATTTTTTAAAGGGAGTGTGTTATACTTGAATCCTGTCCATTTCCAAAGAGAGATATGCAAGAATGCAACATGCCTTGCAGCAGCACAAGTCATGTTAGTTTGCCAAGACTGCACATGGTACTGTCAACTATAACTACTACATACCAAAGTTGAGTGATATGAGATCAGAGGTTATTGCTGCGTCTAATTAACACTGTCAACATAGGCATTCCATACTGTTTATCAGTCACTTAACTACATAATTGTATTCATGAATAATTATACACATTTGTCATCCAATATCTGTGATTACATATATTTGCCACATATGTGTATTAATTGCAGCAATACTTCAAACAGATCATCATGAATCTAATATCACTTTATGAAACGAGGCCTCCTAGCAACTGGCAGTAACTACATGGGCACTACTTCCTCATCAAGACCTGGCGACCAGGCCTCATGTTCCTTCCAAAAGGCAGTAACAACCATTCTGTGATAAGAATAGAGATAAAATGTATTAGAATCCAAATATATGCGTGCACTACAAAGGGGGACAACTGTTGTCATTCTGCAACTGTCAAAAGCCACAATATGAAAACTGTATGCATCTGCAGCTTTAGCTTGAGAATAACTGTGGCACACAAATATACACAAAACAATAACACTGAATCATAATACATAATCATGTCCAGCAAACAGTCACAGATTACAATACAATAACATACGTGCACAGAGATCGTTACCTTTTTTCCACGTAATGACGGGCTGGGGAGCTCCAGTTACCTCACACGGGAACCGGGCTTCATTGGTTTCCACCACAGTCAGATCCAGCGGAGAGGTCACAAACCTTGGCGGAGAACCTACACACAAACACACAAGCCATTTGCTCAATGTACTGTACAAGTTAGCCAAAGTCAGTGGATACCTAGACTCAAATATTTAAAACCTGTTGGCCTAAAACCAGGTACTGCCATATATTTTAAATATGATCAAATATTGTCAAATACCATTGCCTGTGGGAAACTAAACAAGGAGTGTATGTTTTGTTTAGTTTCTGCAATGCCATACTCAGCAATATTTCATCAGTCTGATGGCCATAACTTTTTACCTTAACAATTGGCAAAACACAAGCCAGTGAATTCTTAGAGTAGATGCACAATGTTAATTGATTTAAAAGAAAATTTTCAACCATTTTCACAAAAATATTCTTGTCTTTTTCAGAATATTTCATAAATTTCATTAACCAAAACCTAATGAGCAAGCCTTGAGCAAGCAAAGGTTGCATGGATATGTGCTCTATATAAATATCCTATCATAATAATAATGTTAAGCCACCAAGAATTCTAACATATTATCAAAAACTATAAAATATGGAGATGGTGCCCTACCCAACAGTAAACAATCAGTCCTATGGTCTAGCATGCAAGCGTCAGTCAGATACCATTTTTCTTACAATGATGGTATGGTACCACATATGAATTTGTACACTGTTTCTTGTTTTGTAAATCCTTTTGGTTTAACCATGCATTTTTATAAATTTCTCATGAAAAAAAAACAGAAAGTTTAAACTTAAACCTGGTATGAGAATACAACTAGTACCGTTAATGCGAAACAGAATATTACAAATCCTGATATGTACAAACACTCATTATAGAAAAAGACAACAAGTCATCCATACATTATATCATAAACACCTTCTTGTCTCCTAACACACTTCCTTTCCCTTACCCAATTCCCGATTTTTCAATCCAAATAATGTATTTTCAGAGACAAGTCTAGCCTTGCCATCAGTGCTGAGTCCAGCTAAATCACTGTTGGGGTATACAGAAGTACAGAAGGCATTTCATAGTAAAAGCATGCAATACAGTTGGGGACAGCCCCTTCCTCTTGGTTAAATGAAGTGTTTATTTATTTTCTCATTTCATTTAACAACCTTCTGCTGCACAATACATACTGTTTACTTTAAGCCACGTTGATGCGGACACTTCCCCTGCTCCATTCCTTGCTATACATTGAAACACTCC
The DNA here is from genome assembly GCF_037392515.1 of Haliotis asinina. NCBI lineage: Eukaryota > Metazoa > Mollusca > Gastropoda > Lepetellida > Haliotidae > Haliotis > Haliotis asinina. The sequence goes on along the minus strand of NC_090284.1, from coordinate 38,649,629 downwards.
ACTGTCTGGTAGGTCAATTCTCTCAATTACTAAAGTGCCATTGCCAAAGTCACTGTATCTGTGGACAAATTAGTTTACAGACATCGTCAAGTCCATATGGAGCAATCACAGGAATTGAAAGGCGTTTCACATTAAAGGCCACTCAGAAATTGTAAAAGCTGGACATTTGCATTCACCTTAGTCATTTTAAGTGGGAAAAATGGAAATATTTTTTAATATTAGTAGAGTAATACTTCTCTATGTATGATATTACTGCAAAATAAAAAGTTCATTGACTGAAGTAATACATAAAACAGTTCTGAAACTGGTTTAGGTTGCTGATTCACTGTGTTTTATTTGGTACCTTGGGTTGCCAAGTAGTTTGATCTGTCTGCCATTGTAGTACCATGTGAAACTGGGAGCTGGCTGTCCCACAGCCTCACAGAACATCTCAACTGTATCACTGAAGTCCTTCTCCATTGTTGTGGGCAGTGGCGGGGTGATGAGGGGACGCTCTGCAACAAACACTAAGCTGTACAACAACTGGAATAATATCCTAAAGGAAGGGAGATAAAACATCAATGATACACACAGAGATGGATTACCGGAACCCTGGTAAGTCTAGTACATATTCAACCAATTTCACAGAGACCTATAAATAATCTTGTTTGTCCTAGAAAAATATTTGAGTGAGTGAATATGTTGATTTCAGCAATATTATTGCAATTCACAGTGGGAGACACCAGAAATGGGATTCACACATAATACACATAGGGGGAATTGAACCCAGGCCTTCAGCATGACAAGCAAATGCTTTAACCACTAGACTAACCCACGTCCCAAGAAACGCCATATCATTACAATTGCTTTAACTTGATTCACTGGACACCTAATCTGTATCAGTAGTTAATAAGCAAACACATATCTGTCTTTGACTGATGGAGGTTTAAACACACTTTCAGCAGGCAGCAGCCTTACCTCTGATGGTGACGTTCACCCTCTTGGTAACACTGGAGTACTGAGGACCACCAGGAATGGACAGTTTGCCCTCACACTCATACACTCCTGTGTCAGTTTTCATGGGTGACTTTATTGTCAGGACTCGCTTGAATGGACTGAGCAGGTACCTCCCTGAACGCACTATCTCAGTCCTGGAATCATCTGTCACCTTAAACCAGCTGATACTTAGATAATTGATTGGTCTGAAACATGACGCAGAAGGTTAGTTACTTTTGGTGAGAAAGTGACATGTGTTCAAGTACACAAAATATAAATAACTGGATCTTCTTTTCAATATACAGTGATGGCAAGTGGACACTTTTTTAATGTAGCTATATAGGTTGGGTACAATCAAGCCAAGAAAGAGACTCCTGCCATGACCATACAACACTATGGAGCAATCCACTGATATGTGGAAGTAACTGCTTGCTATACTAGATCAATATTCCAGTGTCTTGCTACCAAAACCCCCCTTGCTTTTTGTGACCCTGAACACACTCATGCTTTTTTAAACCCTGAATACACTCTATGTCCCATGTGATCCTGAATACGCTCAATGTCCCTTGTAGACCTTAATACGCTCCATGCCCCTTGTAATCCTGAATACGCTCCATGCCCCTTGTAATCCTGAATACGCTCCATGCCCTTTGTAATCCTGAATACACTCTATGCCCCTTGTGATCCTGAATATGCTCTATGCCCCTTGTAATCCTGAATATGCTCTATGTCCCATGTAACCCTGAATACACTTAATGCCGCTTGTAATCCTGAATACACTCTATACCCCTTGTAATCCTGAATACACTCAATGCCCCTTGTAATCCTGAATATGCTCTATACCCCTTGTGATCCTGAATACACTCTACACCCCTTGTAACCCTTAATAAACATGATGCCCCTTGTAATCCTGAATACGCTCCATGCCCCTTGTAATCCTGAATATGCTCCATGCCCCTTGTAATCCTGAATACGCTCCATGCCCCTTGTAGACCTGAATACGCTCCATGCCCCTTGTAATCCTGAATACACTCTATGCCCCTTGTGATCCTGAATATGCTCTATGCCCCTTGTAATCCTGAATATGCTCTATGCCCCTTGTGATCCTGAATATGCTCTATGCCCCTTGTAATCCTGAATATGCTCTATGTCCCATGTAACCCTGAATACACTTAATGCCGCTTGTAATCCTGAATACACTCTATACCCCTTGTAATCCTGAATACACTCAATGCCCCTTGTAATCCTGAATATGCTCTATGCCCCTTGTGATCCTGAATACACTCTATGTCCCTTGTAACCCTTAATAAACATGATGCCCCTTGTAATCCTGAATACGCTCCATGCCCCTTGTAATCCTGAATATGCTCCATGCCCCTTGTAATCCTGAATACGCTCCATGCCCCTTGTAGACCTGAATACGCTCCATGCCCCTTGTAATCCTGAATACACTCTATGCCCCTTGTGATCCTGAATATGCTCTATGCCCCTTGTAATCCTGAATATGCTCTATGCCCCTTGTGATCCTGAATATGCTCTATGCCCCTTGTAATCCTGAATATGCTCTATGTCCCATGTAACCCTGAATACACTTAATGCCGCTTGTAATCCTGAATACACTCTACACCCCTTGTAATCCTGAATACACTCTATGCCCCTTGTAATCCTGAATATGCTCTATACCCCTTGTGATCCTGAATACACTCTATGTCCCTTGTAACCCTTAATAAACATGATGCCCCTTGTAATCCTGAATACGCTCCATGCCCCTTGTAATCCTGAATACGCTCCATGCCCCTTGTAATCCTGAATACGCTCCATGCCCCTTGTAATCCTGAATACGCTCCATGCCCTTTGTAATCCTGAATACACTCTATGCCCCTTGTGATCCTGAATATGCTCTATGCCCCATGTAACCCTGAATACACTTAATGCCGCTTGTAATCCTGAATACACTTTATACCCCTTGTAATCCTGAATACACTCTATGCCCCTTGTAATCCTGAATATGCTCTATACCCCTTGTGATCCTGAATACACTCTATGTCCCTTGTAACCCTTAATAAACATGGTGCCTCTTGTAACCCTGAATACATCCCATGCCCCTTATATCCTTGAACAAAACCCATGCACCCTTGCAACCCTAATTTTACACACCCCGTGGCCCCTTGCAGACCCAAACACATCCCTTGGTCCCTTGCAGACCCAAACACACTTCATGGCCCCTTGCAGCCCTAAACAAACTTCATGGCCCCTTGCAGCCCTAAACACACCTCATGGCCCCTTGCAGCCCTAAACACACCCCATGGCCCCTTGCAGCCCTAAAACACTCCATGGCCATTACACACCTGTTCCCACTGCTATCCTAAACACATCCCATGGCAACTTGCAACCCTGAACACCCTCCCTGCAACTCAACACACATCCGATGGCTCCTTGCAACATTAAATACACCCTGTGCCTCCTTGCAACCCTAATCACACCCTATGGCCCCATTGCAACCCTGAATACACCCCTTTGCCCCAATGTAACCATGAACACAATGGGCACTTGTTTACAAAGCACCATCAGTTTTGTAACCTAGAGATTATGCAACAACTTAGTTAACACACCGTGCGTTGATGACACACTCCACTTTAACATCCGAGTCTCCTTCATTAGCAACAGCAGCCACTGGTGGAGATATCATCTCTGGGAGAATGTGAGCTGATCGGTTGCCATGTTCTGAAAGCGAAGCAATTCTTTTTACTTTTTCTCATTCATCTTATTCTGAAATTGCATGACAGCTAAGGAATGGATAAAGACCCTATGAATTTTAAATTGGCAGCTTAACAATGTTAATCATTTCTCAGTAGACGAAAATTCTTTACTGTGAAAAGACACAGCAATTTCTTGTTGTAAAATTTCAAGGTCACTTGTAAGAATAAGGACAAATAAATGTTTCATAAAACACTCCTAATCAATGGATCAATATTAGGTGCATGAATATCAAATTTATCAAAACATTCTTTGCTAAATTCTATTTTCACCAAAATATGCATCTTATTTTTTATAACAAATGAAAACGTGTCCACAACAACTGTCTACTCTACTGGCCCCTGACATGGAGTCACATTAAGCAGGAACATTTGATGACACCCTCAGACAAGGAATATTCATTGACAAAAGGAAGAAATTACTGTCTCAACATACTAAGAGACAATGAAATGATGTAATATTGGTAAAGTATGAACTGAATGAATAATAGATGATGGCCTCACATGCAAAATCTGAATCATCCATGTGACATTACTAAAAGTTTAATATACCATATTCAGCTTGCATCTGATCTTGTAAACCTCCACTTGTCCTTCACCTTATTAGTAACAACCACAAAACCATGCTTTTGAGCCTGATAAAAGTTTCACTTATCTAACTACAAAACCTAGATTATTCATTTATAACAACCTACGGAAGCGTATTAGGGCCACAGTGAAAAATATTTTTAGTCTCGTTAATATCTCCTATGTAGGAGATACTAAGTCCTACGTAGGAGATACTAACTCCTACGTAGTGGATACTATCTCCTACCTGCGTAGGAGTTAGTATCTCCTACGTAGGACTTGCCTACCTTATCTCCTACCTACGTAGGAGTTAGTATCTCCTATGTAGGACTTACTACTCAGTTCAACAAATGATTCAACTCAAATGAAAAATGGCAAATTCTTATCAAAACTTTACACCAAAACGCAGCAGTTCACATGAACGATATTTGTAGATGCTTTTCAGCAATTTGATGAATCCTCCTCGTGCAATTAATTTGCAGTTGTTTCCCCCAAGTTGGTGGAGAAATTCATCTTCGTTGTAACCATGTATACATATATAACATATAGTGGGTGTTTTAAGTGGGTCTAGACTTTTGATGGGTAGTATACTTGTTGCATATTACTTTCATGTGTTGGACCAACTGTTGTACTTTACTGCCTCGCATTCAGTTTGCCCTATTGTTACGCGTTGCAGTTACATTTTTCTATTATGCACTGGATATTTCAGAGGTTGTGCATTAGTCTGCGTGCACAGACATGTCTATCGGTGGCAATCCATGCGTACTTATATCCTTATATTTATACAAGCAAATATAATGACAATCTTTTGCCTTCTTTTAATTCCGTATTGCTTTAAGCCGCCGCACTCAACACTTTTCCACTCGCCTCAAGTCACCTTGTAAACAATTACGGAAAAACAAACCGCAAACGAGCGTTATATCTGATCCAACGTAGCCTCATTTGAAGACAATAAAAACTTTCGGAGGACGTGTCAAAACGAGAATTTCATATTGGAAACTGTTCCCCCCTCCTCTGTGTGTGTGCGTGCGTGAGTGGGTGTGTGTATATCCATAACTGCAATTAGATGAAGGTCCACATCAGCCAAACGTAACGCACACACACACGCACGCACAGTTAGTGTCATAAATATGCATTGACGTGCATTTCTACTAACACCCTGCATAAGAAACATTTTTCAGTAACCACACTTCTTATAATCCGAACCTAATTAAATGGCTATATACTCTTCAAAATAAGTAGGGGAACCTGAACTTCCAATTTGGATAGGAACTGTAAATGTTAACAAACGTTTCAAGGAGGGACATCTTATGAACGCACCACCATTTCCTTCTATTACCACCCTAAACATAACACATGATATGCACATGCACAACGCAGTAGCCTCATACACGTGCACAGGGTCCCATTCTTGATTTTGACGTTTTTGCAAGAAGGAGGAGAAATCAATTAGAACATTAAATTTGACACTCATCTTGCATCACACATTTGCTAGTGTTTGTTTCTAGTGTTTCTTGCGGATTTTTTAAATGAAAATCGTATGCATGCAAATTACATGCCTTCCACCAATCATCTTTCAAAATACATTCCAAATAACTATGGTTGTTAGGAAGTGCAAATGGTGATGCACTCTCAAAACATTGAATAATATCATATCAACATTGATTGACTTCGATGAATCTCCTAAATATGTTTAATCGTAAATAAAAAAAAGGAAGATCCCTTACTTTTTTTAAAATTATATTAAGTACTATATGGCAGATCAGATAGTATATCCTACGTAGGAGATAGTGACACCAAAAACATTTTTCATGGCCCTAATACCCTTCCGTAACATCCATATGGTTATCTTTCAAAAAACCTTTCAAAAGGTCTAAGAATAAATGTTGATCACAATGACCTGACAGTTTTATGATGAGTCATCATTATTTGCTATCAATGGCACATATCCACAACATACAACAGGGCTTGTCAAACTGCAGGTGAACATGTAGCCAATGGACAAATTCAATTTCAGTACACACCACAGAATGGATCACAACTTTGTCATATTTCGTAAATGTTATGACTGTTTGCTCTGAAGCCACTTGTTCAACACTCACCAATAACAGTGATCACAAAAATATGGCTCTGGCTTTGACTGCCTGCACCACTGAAGCCATTGACAGCACGTGCATGGAACTGTCTTCCTGATTCAGATATGGAGTTGGACAACAAAACCAGGTTCTTCTGTAGAGTCACATGATGGTAGATGGATTCAGCAGACAGGGTGGAGTTGTTCTGCTTCCAGTCGATGTCTGGGTCGGGCACGCTGTCAAGTGGGGGAAGGTTCAGGATAACAGCCCGACCTTCTTGGACTTCTATTGTCTGGGTGTCTCCAGATTGGAACATTTCCATGTCTGAAAGAAACAGTCAAGAAACTTCCAAATATTGTCATAGCACCAAACAATGTATTACCCATTCCTTCATCAAATAATTCAATACACTGTATATAAAAGCACAAGAGAGGTAATGGGTTTTTAGTTTACAGTGCCAGACACATCATGATAGGGACACAGAGAAAGGCTTAATACAATGTACACACATGAATCAAACCAACAAATCAAACGAATCAAGCGAACACCTTACCACCATACCACTTTCATAAGAAACTAATACATACATGCTACTACAACGTGGGCTGGTTGACTAAGGAAGGCTCCAAGCTTGTTTCCAGCCAGACATCTGTATTCTCCAGCATCACTGCGCTGTAGGTTGGGTATCTCATAGACATTCTGTGAGGTGTTTCGGAGCAAGAAGGTGCCATCCTTCAGCCAGCTGTAGACTGGGGTCGGGTAGCTTGAGGCTTGGCAGGTCAGCCGTTTGATCACATTCTCCGGCTTTGGGTCACCGGAGGCTGGCTGTTCTGTGATCTGCTGGGGAGGGTATTCCTCTGTAAAACAAAACACTGACATTAAGAAGCAGGCCACAACATGCTGGATACACAACATTGACACTCAGGACAAACAGTAACAATATTTACAAGTTGCCATATTTGTTATCTCTTTTTCCTGAAGCATTAACCATATTTACCATGGTTTTCTTTCTATACCAGCCTATCAAATTCGCAAACATATTTACACTCAGTGTGATTCACTTAAAACTAATAAGCTTGAGACCTGACAATCAGAAGTGTGGAAAAGAATTTTTTGGTAAGTGGTTTTCGCTATCATAATAATAATAACACAAGAGAAAATAAGTTGAGAAAGTATCTATAATGACTAACTGCTTTAAGAAATATGCTGCCCTGTGGTTAAAGCTATGTCAACATAACTTGATGTTATCAGATATATACCATCTGTAATATCAGCAGATCTACAACAGTACAAACACCAGTAACATATAACAATAGGGTCATTTTAGCGCTGGGATAGGTACCTCATATCCTAGCATCAATGGTATATGAATTATCACCAAAATGATTTCAAAATAACACACTTGATTTTTGCTGTATTTCATTGTAAAAACCTGGAAAACTTCATGTGGTATCTTTGTTTCAGAATATGGATGATAAATATCATGACTGTCATGTGGCATCGCAATGAAGAAAGTTTTGAAACTTATTTCCATATTCTAATGGTATCGTAATCATTAGATTCATAAATATTTTCAAGAAACAAACTTCATAACCAACCTATCCAAAGAACTTCAACATGCTAAAAAAAGTGAAACAGCGGTTTACATTTAAGTCAATATATATTTCCTTGCCTAGTCCCATATATTTCTCAGTCCATTCACAAGCATGTTTTATTCCTTCAGATGAAATTCAAATCTCACACAATGGACTGTTGGGACTCTCCAATTGATCAATCAAGCATGACTATTATGATCACTCTTACAAAAATATTTTCTATAATTTGAACAAAGTGCGCATGTTGCCACCATGGCCTGTGTAAACGGTGTGTAGTCCAGCTGTGCGGGTGTCAACCCGTCACATTGAGATGTAATTATTGGCTCCAGCTGGTGTCTGACTCTACAGTATGGTAATTTCATTAACTCCCCACCAGACACCTATTCCTTACACCAACTTGGAAGACAAGCCGGGACAATTGTACACTTATTTAATCAACACTATTAGAAAATTGCACGCTTTGGTAGACTTCTAACAATGGCGTCTTCTATCATGTCATTTTAATCTTTAGAGACTGAATATCCCCAAACGTCTGTAGAGTGTCAAGAAAGGTATTTGAGTACAGTAAGTGGGGTTGCACATGGTGGACTGATCAGAATCCAACACACTCGCATTATCACAGCGGGTCATGAAACAGCATTCTTATCAAGCTGTCTAACATTCTGTGTTTCAATGTTTTACATTTAACAGTTACATCCAAACAAAATACTCAAAATATATTCTTTGAGATTGATAACTCAACTAATCAAAGAAGGACTTTACAACTTAAGCCATAAGCTTAAACCCAGCTAGTGCACTAAACATGGACTATTAACAATGCTAATCAGTCAACTTATAGACCATTCAAACAACATTACAAACATGCTTTAACATAGAATTTCTTCAACAGGATAATGAGCATGCAATAATAGCATGCACTGTCAAAAATATGTCTACTCAATATGACGGTCTAAACAGAATTGGAAAGTTATTTTGAACACAAGATAAATATTCTCACTCCATGACGGCAAGGAATATCTTTAAAACATGAACAAATTATAATTCCATTTATACACCACTGTTAACAGAAACTGAAAAACTTGCAGAAGCCCCCAAAATGGTCAATAACTAAACCATTTGTCAGAACACTCTAAATGCTCTACATGTAGTTGTTCATGACTAGAACTGATATCATTGCCACCTGGCCCATCACATATGAAGGGTTAATTTGGGGGCCACTTCATTTCCACTACACAGCCCCCCATCTCCATCACATGCAAATCTATTCAATCCATATTTCAGGATGGCCAGGAGCAGTACTTCTGTGATTTCCTATCAATACAAACGATTTCTTGTGATGCCAAAGCTATTTGGGAATTCAGATTACGCTTAAACCCCCCAAACATGTTGAAGTTATTGATCTGGCAAGTTTGACAGTGTCACATGGAAAATCAGAGTAACAATGAATCTGTCAGATATTTCTAAATATTTGACAAATGACTAAGAAATGGTAATCTTTTCCCTAATTTCTTAAAACACACTTTTAGTGGCAAGGGCTTAGGCAGCTGAAAGCTCTTTATAATTACCTATTTAAAAAATGCAAAAATGATAAAAGGATATTTGGCTATGTTTAATTTGCTACATTGATTTTTTTCTCGTTTTTCATTAACCCAGAATGTGATGCATGGTCTAACATTCTGATTAACCATGTGAACAAAGAACATCAATGCTATGCATGCTATATAAGGCCTAAATATGTTGTCTCTGACATTTGTCTCTGACACTTAAACAAGCAAGGACAAAGTCATTTTTTAAACAAAAGTGGACTTGGGTGTTTCACACATAAACATTTGACAAAATTGGTTTGTGTCATCACAATCATTCAAACTGAAATGTATTTACTGACAAGCACAGACAAAAGGAATAATTTGGACCAGAAAAATATGACGAAAACATTTTGATTCTTGTAGAAAATATCTTGTTCCATAGACACAATTGTTGTCACTGAAAAAACAACTGCATAAATTGTATCTATAAGCACTGGTCTGACTAACTGAAACAATCAGAGAATAGTCGCAATGACAAAACAACCAAGCTATCCATGAGGTTTTCTCATAATCGAACACAAACAATTTCTGAACACTTGTTTGCAATAACAGTATTTTTCACAAGGCTGGTTTTGTCCATTACATTTTATAGGCAATACAACTCAGCATGATTGAATTTATCTTAAAGACTCCTGGAAATTTATGTTCCTTAACATACTAATCATCCTTTAAAGATGTGAAATTTGCAAATGCAGTTTGTGCTGATTATGAAAAAAAACAAAACAGAAGAGCAACATGTTTCTTCTTCATCTATTGTGCATTAGTAAACATAACCAGGAAAATCTGATAAATGATGCTAACCAATTAATGACTCATTGGTTGTAATGAACTAGTCATCAGTTATGATATTTAAACCAATCCCCAACACTAGAATCTATTGTGACACCACCGGCCATATTAGTGAAGACTATAAAGTACCTGCCCTCATTCTGACAGGTTAACTCTCATGTTGCCAGAAATGCCTTTTCATTATAAACACGCAACAAGCTCTAACAACCTCTATAACATCTGTACATAGTATGTACTCATAACATCTGTACATAGTATGTACTCATAACATCTGTACATAGTATGTACTCATAACATCTGTACATAGTATGTACTTATAACATCTGTACATAGTATGTACTCATAACATCTGTACATAGTATGTACTCATAACATCTGCACATAGTATGTACTCATAATATCTCTACATAGTATGTACTTATAACATCTCTACATAGTATGTACTTATAACATCCCTACATAGTATGTACTACAGTGTTAAACAATATGAAATGTTATAGTTATTTTCCAAAAACATGCATACACTCCTTTAACTGATCGGGGATGAGCTTCAAATATATATCATCACGCTAACTGAAACAAATTTCTTCCTTTTCCAAAGAACACTTCACAGATGTAATGATGAAGAATACAGCAAACAAATAACATCCTGTAATATATCGAACAACTTCTGACATGTTACTTTACTTACCAAAGCATGTTGTGTAATGGAATTGTTTTTTTTACATGTTTTAAATTCATGACGTACAGAAAAAAATGGCATGTTCTATGATGTCATAATGCAGTGTAACAGACTGTGTAGAGCATAGGAAGGAGAGACGAGATGGGAGGCATTCTAACGAAACGCAGATTAGATCTCTTCAGTGAAGACTTAGTGGGGGTTTTACACTTTTTAAGTGTCAATAGTAGATATGAATAACATGTTTTACACAATATACCAATATAACTTGAATGGTGATCAGCATTCATACCAAACACTTTAGCTACTTGCCTTCCTTAACACATCTCTATGAGGCACAAAGTAGCACAGTTTGGAATGGTTCAAACTCATGATGATGCAGTCCTGGAACAGCTAAAGGAAGCAACTGTGCAAAGCAAAAGGGCAGTTTTGACTGCTATGCTAATCGGGAATTATTTTCCATAGAAATATTATAATTTGTTGTTGATCACAAATGAAGCAGATGACTGAAGAGGTATCATGTCAACATAACCAGCCATGATACCTCAGTAATATGCTTTTGTCCTGGACCATTCAATATGACGGTCTAAACAGAATTGGAAAGTTATTTTGAACACAAGATAAATATTCTCACTCCATGACGGCAAGGAATATCTTTAAAACATGAACAAATTATAATTCCATTTATACACCACTGTTAACAGAAACTGAAAAACTTGCAGAAGCCCCCAAAATGGTCAATAACTAAACCATTTGTCAGAACACTCTAAATGCTCTACATGTAGTTGTTCATGACTAGAACTGATATCATTGCCACCTGGCCCATCACATATGAAGGGTTAATTTGGGGGCCACTTCATTTCCACTACACAGCCCCCCATCTCCATCACATGCAAATCTATTCAATCCATATTTCAGGATGGCCAGGAGCAGTACTTCTGTGATTTCCTATCAATACAAACGATTTCTTGTGATGCCAAAGCTATTTGGGAATTCAGATTACGCTTAAACCCCCCAAACATGTTGAAGTTATTGATCTGGCAAGTTTGACAGTGTCACATGGAAAATCAGAGTAACAATGAATCTGTCAGATATTTCTAAATATTTGACAAATGACTAAGAAATGGTAATCTTTTCCCTAATTTCTTAAAACACACTTTTAGTGGCAAGGGCTTAGGCAGCTGAAAGCTCTTTATAATTACCTATTTAAAAAATGCAAAAATGATAAAAGGATATTTGGCTATGTTTAATTTGCTACATTGATTTTTTTCTCGTTTTTCATTAACCCAGAATGTGATGCATGGTCTAACATTCTGATTAACCATGTGAACAAAGAACATCAATGCTATGCATGCTATATAAGGCCTAAATATGTTGTCTCTGACATTTGTCTCTGACACTTAAACAAGCAAGGACAAAGTCATTTTTTAAACAAAAGTGGACTTGGGTGTTTCACACATAAACATTTGACAAAATTGGTTTGTGTCATCACAATCATTCAAACTGAAATGTATTTACTGACAAGCACAGACAAAAGGAATAATTTGGACCAGAAAAATATGACGAAAACATTTTGATTCTTGTAGAAAATATCTTGTTCCATAGACACAATTGTTGTCACTGAAAAAACAACTGCATAAATTGTATCTATAAGCACTGGTCTGACTAACTGAAACAATCAGAGAATAGTCGCAATGACAAAACAACCAAGCTATCCATGAGGTTTTCTCATAATCGAACACAAACAATTTCTGAACACTTGTTTGCAATAACAGTATTTTTCACAAGGCTGGTTTTGTCCATTACATTTTATAGGCAATACAACTCAGCATGATTGAATTTATCTTAAAGACTCCTGGAAATTTATGTTCCTTAACATACTAATCATCCTTTAAAGATGTGAAATTTGCAAATGCAGTTTGTGCTGATTATGAAAAAAAACAAAACAGAAGAGCAACATGTTTCTTCTTCATCTATTGTGCATTAGTAAACATAACCAGGAAAATCTGATAAATGATGCTAACCAATTAATGACTCATTGGTTGTAATGAACTAGTCATCAGTTATGATATTTAAACCAATCCCCAACACTAGAATCTATTGTGACACCACCGGCCATATTAGTGAAGACTATAAAGTACCTGCCCTCATTCTGACAGGTTAACTCTCATGTTGCCAGAAATGCCTTTTCATTATAAACACGCAACAAGCTCTAACAACCTCTATAACATCTGTACATAGTATGTACTCATAACATCTGTACATAGTATGTACTCATAACATCTGTACATAGTATGTACTCATAACATCTGTACATAGTATGTACTTATAACATCTGTACATAGTATGTACTCATAACATCTGTACATAGTATGTACTCATAACATCTGCACATAGTATGTACTCATAATATCTCTACATAGTATGTACTTATAACATCTCTACATAGTATGTACTTATAACATCCCTACATAGTATGTACTACAGTGTTAAACAATATGAAATGTTATAGTTATTTTCCAAAAACATGCATACACTCCTTTAACTGATCGGGGATGAGCTTCAAATATATATCATCACGCTAACTGAAACAAATTTCTTCCTTTTCCAAAGAACACTTCACAGATGTAATGATGAAGAATACAGCAAACAAATAACATCCTGTAATATATCGAACAACTTCTGACATGTTACTTTACTTACCAAAGCATGTTGTGTAATGGAATTGTTTTTTTTACATGTTTTAAATTCATGACGTACAGAAAAAAATGGCATGTTCTATGATGTCATAATGCAGTGTAACAGACTGTGTAGAGCATAGGAAGGAGAGACGAGATGGGAGGCATTCTAACGAAACGCAGATTAGATCTCTTCAGTGAAGACTTAGTGGGGGTTTTACACTTTTTAAGTGTCAATAGTAGATATGAATAACATGTTTTACACAATATACCAATATAACTTGAATGGTGATCAGCATTCATACCAAACACTTTAGCTACTTGCCTTCCTTAACACATCTCTATGAGGCACAAAGTAGCACAGTTTGGAATGGTTCAAACTCATGATGATGCAGTCCTGGAACAGCTAAAGGAAGCAACTGTGCAAAGCAAAAGGGCAGTTTTGACTGCTATGCTAATCGGGAATTATTTTCCATAGAAATATTATAATTTGTTGTTGATCACAAATGAAGCAGATGACTGAAGAGGTATCATGTCAACATAACCAGCCATGATACCTCAGTAATATGCTTTTGTCCTGGACCATTCAGCTCCTACAGGAAACCTGTTGCAATCAATAAAACTTAGTAACCACTGCAACATCAGTTTGAAAGAGGACCTGTATTCACCAACATGACCCAGTGTGTAATACTAAACGTCACACAGACTGGACACTGAATTACTGAACCCTGAATTACTCCATGGTGATATTTCGGCAGGAATTGACAGAATACTCATCACTACACATTAGGAATGCCTGTCACACTGAAATTCTGGAAATTTATGATGGAACCTTGCATATTTTTATGAAGGTGCACTGCAAAGCTATTTTAATTTTGGCTTATAACCAGGTCAAGTGGTAATTAAACTTATTTTTTATGATGTAAGCTTTTCATCAGAAACTTCAACAACTTGTTCTAATTTGGACTGAAGCCAATGTATATTGTGACAACACAGAATTGGCAAAATAAACACAATACAGGAGGTATTCTAAACATGCTGAATGCTGTGTCTGCACAGACACAGAATGACACGTAAAAATGCATTTACTTTCCTTTCTGAAAAATATACAAGTCCATTCATTATTAGAAGCCAAAAATGTCATAATCAGCCATTTTCTCAGATTCACAAAAGCACATGTCAAAACTTCAGACATAGAATAACATAATACAGTACTTTCTAGCATGTAGTGAATAATCTATGTGGCCGGTATAGGGTTTCTGTGCAGACTGACACTGACCTAGATCCTTCCTCCGACTGCAAGCTGTGTTGAATCTATTAATGCCTGACTGTAAACATAAGTGCAGGTATAACTGCAACTAATCGCGCAGATAACCCGGGGTCAGCTGCCTTGAAGCAGTGGCCATTTTATCATCGATTTGTTATTGATTGAGAAACACTGTTGATGAAGGTGCCCAAACAATGTGGATGAATTGTATTCATTAGGATTTGCGCCTAAAGACAGACAAGAATCTCTCCTTTCAGCCATCCACTAAATCTGTCACCTTGCCTTGCTTAACTACAAGCTGATGACGAATCTACAGTCCCTTACTTTCATTATATCAATATTTCATAAGACACTTAAGAGTTGGGAAATCATTATTTTGGGTAAGAGCCACTGAGCGGGACAATGTCCATTGAAAATGATTGATTTGTATACAAAGGGATAGACATTACTGATAATTTTATTGGCAAGGAGATAATGATGTTTAAGGTCTTTCAATAGGATTGTGGCAAATTAAAACAGTCATTCACATCATCCAAACAGCTAAAGTAAACATTCAGGTGAGTAGCATGTCTCAACTCGTGTGGAAGAAAAGCACCACAGGAACATAGCGCTGATTTGAAACTATTAGAGCAAATTACTCCTGTCAGATTCTTCACTTTTCAAGTTTGCATTTATGAGGTCAAAAAGTAATACATTGTCACAAAGTTGTCTGATAAGATACAAATAAAGTTGTTGACTTTATTAATTCATTGTCAATGGACTTTCAACATTGGACTTTTGATGACCCAACATAATCAATCATAAAAAGGGCAACAAATCAGATTTTAAGATAATCTAAAATGATTATTGGGCTGTTTGTGTGATGTGGTAATGAAATGGTGTGAACTCAACTGCGCACTTACAGTATTGAGTATACTCAACTGTGAACTTACAGTAATAAAGTATACTCAACTGTGCACTAACAGTAATGGTGTGAACTCAACTGCGCACTTACAGTATTGAGTATACTCAACTGTGAACTTACAGTAATAAAGTATACTCAACTGTGAACTTACAGTAATAAAGTATACTCAACTGTGCACTTACAGTAATATAGTATACTCAAATGTGCACTAACAGTAATGGTGTGAACTCAACTGCGCACTTACAGTATTGAGTATACTCAACTGTGAACTTACAGTAATAAAGTATACTCAACTGTGAACTTACAGTAATAAAGTATACTCAAATGTGCACTAACAGTAATGGTGTGAACTCAACTGCGCACTTACAGTATTGAGTATACTCAACTGTGAACTTACAGTAATAAAGTATACTCAACTGTGAACTTACAGTAATAAAGTATACTCAACTGTGCACTTACAGTAATAAATATACTCAACTGTGCACTTACAGTAATGGTGTAGACTCAACTGTGCACTTACAGTAATAAAGTATACTCAACTGTGCACTTACAGTAATAAAGTATACTCAACTGTGCACTTACAGTAATGGTGTAGACTCAACTGTGCACTTACAGTAATAAAGTATACTCAACTGTGCACTTACAGTAATAAAGTATACTCAACTGTGAACTTACAGTAATAAAGTATACTCAACTGTGCACTTACAGTAATAAATATACTCAACTGTCCACTTACAGTAATGGTGTAGACTCAACTGTGAACTTACAGTAATAAAGTATACTCAACTGTGAACTTACAGTAATAAAGTATACTCAACTGTGCACTTACAGTAATAAATATACTCAACTGTGCACTTACAGTAATGGTGTAGACTCAACTGTGCACTTACAGTAATAAAGTATACTCAACTGTGCACTTACAGTAATAAAGTATACTCAACTGTGCACTTACAGTAATGGTGTAGACTCAACTGTGCACTTACAGTAATAAAGTATACTCAACTGTGCACTTACAGTAATAAAGTATATGCAACTGTGCACTTACAGTAATAAAGTATACTCAACTGTCCACTTACAGTAATGGTGTAGATTCAACTGTGTACCTACAGTAATGATGTGTACTCAACCTACAATGTTATAGAATATCAACAGAATGGAGATTTACCATTAGTATGGTTAAGGGTGGCAATATAAGTAGAGCTACATGACACAAATAAAGTAAATTTAGCCTGGATTTAAACCTCTCTCTGCCACAAATCTTATGTATGAACTCCACATAAGGATTAGTTTTTGCATTTATTTTTTGTTTGTTTTTTTCTTGCTTTTTTCAGGTTAGGGGAGTTATTTTTCAATTTGGGTTTTGACATTCCCCTTGGACATTTATCAGTATGTCAGTATGTGGTCATCCAAAATCAATACTTCCTCCTCAGTTTCTGTGTTTTCCTGAGTAAGACACTCCCACACAATCCATACAGCGGATGTTGCAGTCATTTCACTGAAATATTACAACAACAACATACCACACATAACATAAACTATGACTTTACATACCTATAGTTCTAAGGTCATTTCCTGCCATTATGGGCAAGCCAAATTCACTCTGATACACTTTCCGCTAGGTCTGTCACATTCTGGGTTTGAGGTAATGTCCCTATAATCATTTATCATCATCGCACTGACTTTAGACATGTAAAACCATATATCATGAACATATTTATAGGGGTTTTATATACCAAAAAACTGCAAACTTATATCAGATATCTTATTCCATACAGCTGCTAAATCCAAAGGACTAGTTCATTAGGTAGAAATTACACAGGTACTGAATATAACTATACCAGTAATTGGTCAAACATACACAGACTTACAATGGAAAGAGATCATATTTAATCACGTTTGGCACCATCCTGGCATGACATTTCATCATTAGCCATGATATCCAAAATACTCGGTAACAAAGAAAAAAAACATATAATTTCAAAGTAAAATTAGTCGTAGCTTTCAACATCCTTCCAAAGATAAAGACTACCTGACATATCCCCTGTTGCTATGCACAACTTACCAGTCAAATGTCTGAAGTGGAAAAACGACTCCATCACGAACATGATGGTTTATAACTAATATATCATCCCAGCGGACCTATATGAATGGCACAAATGAGCCTCATTATACTGGCATAGACATGGACTTCGAAAGTAGTCAGCTTGAGAAGACTAAATAAGATTACTGATTAGCTCTAATTAGATTTGCTGGGTCCACATACAGTCAGTTATTGGGATTCCTTATCTCTATAACCATGATGAAACATTTGGTTTTAGCTGACATTTAAGAAACACAGCGATAACTTCTGTGACTGAAATTTTAGGCATCCTCAAGTACATGAAACAGAGCTAATGATTTCAAAAGTTCTTCCAGAATGTTGTAATGGTTGGCCAAACATCACAATGTCTGATAAAACCTTTCTAAAGTTTACAAGTACATGTCAAGATGAACAGTTAACAAATATTATAATGGTATAAGGGTGACAGGGCTGCAACCTGAACATCTATTAGTCTTAGTAGCGATAACATATGATGACAGTTCCTTAAATCATAAAACATCCTAACAACAGACATACCAAACAAGGCCATAAGTTACACACCAAAGTGATTTGGAAGGGATTGGTCCACAGATCTGATCCAGACAACAGGCAGCAGGGTCTTGTGACCTGGTCTGATCCACACAACAAGGAGCAGGTTCTGAAGACCTGGTCTGATCCAGACAAGTAGCAGGATCTGAAGACCTGATCTGATCCAGACAACAAGCAGCAGGATCTGAAGACCTTGTCTGATCCAGACAAAAAGCAGCAACAGGTACAGAGGAAATAGTCTGATCCAGACAACAAGCAGCAGCTTCTGAGGATCTAGTCTGATCAAGACAACAAGCAGCAGGTTCTGTGACCTGGTCTGATTCACACAACAAGCAGCAGCTTCTGAGGACCTAGTCTGATCCACACAACAAGCAGCTTCTGAGGACCTAGTCTGATCCACACAACAAGCAGCAGGTTCTGTGACCTGGTCTGATCCAGACAACAAGCAGCAGCTTCTGAGGACCTAGTCTGATCCAGACAACAAGCAGCAGGATCTGTGACCTGGTCTGATCCAGACAACAAGCAGCAGGATCTGTGACCTGGTCTGATCCAGACAACAAGCAGCAGCTTCTGAGGACCTAGTCTGATCTAGACAACAAGCAGCAGCTTCTGAGGACCTAGTCTGATCCAGACAACAAGCAGCAGCTTCTGAGGACCTAGTCTGATCCAGACAACAAGCAGCAGCTTCTGAGGACCTGGTCTCATCCAGGTCACCTTGCAGCAGGCTCTGATGAACCAGTCCGTTCTGTTATCCCCATGAAGTGAAATGAAACAAAGTTTGCATCATAACCAGAAAATACATGTAAAAATGAATAAAGTTCACAACAAAATCCTCACAGGACATAAAACATCTATGAATGCCTGCTTCCCTTCCACATCCATGCAGCAATAAAAAATTTTGGTAAAACACTGTGAAACACTTTTCTACTTGTGTGATGTGGATTGGTCTGTATAAAAGTAGTCAACTTATACTTTTTGTGACTTTTAACTAAATTCACTTGACCCTAGACCAATAAGATATACATTTTGATATGTACAGTGTCCTACTGATGTCATAATGACTTAAAAGACCACTTTTTTTATAACTTCTGTTTGAAAATCACCAAAACATTCCCTGGTCCTCCTATTATTTTCATTTTCCATGTAACATTCATGACAGGGAGTGAGATTAGGAGATTATCACCTGGTGATAAAAAGCCAAATAATCTGAACTATGTCTCAAGTGCATCAATTCTAGTTGGATCTCCATCCTAGTGAAACCTTAAGCTTTATCCTTCAGAGGTAATCAAGGCCACTGTGATCCAAGATGTATCATTACTTGTCAAAGGAAAGGGAAAGGCGTGCTATTGAATTTAAAGGAAACACAATGTTTTGCGGTATCTCTGGCAAGGCTGGAAGCATTCACTTTTTGAACAGTTCAACTGACTCAAGAGTTTGCTGCAGAACTGAAAAACCCTGTTAGGTGATGGACTAACAGACAGATCAATATAAAAACAATTCCATTTTATCTAACCTTACATAATATCTGGCATATGAATTTTTCTAAAACTTTAATCAAAATGCCCCTACAAGTTAGAGTCTACTGAACATGCATCCATCATTGTTGGACTCTATATGAACCAGGCATTCTGAAATATCTGATCAGACAGAGGCTAGAAAAGTCAAAGAATTTATTTCACTATTGCCGTATTGAGATACCATTAATTGATTACAGCAATAGCAGGTTGTTTTTGTAATTCTCAGATTAAGAAAATTAAAACCTGGCAGATATTCATGACTGATTTAATTCTTTGGCCTGTTCAGAGACAATTAGTTTTCCCTGAATCAGGGATCGTAATTATAATCAATATGCCTGGAAGATTTCAAATAAATCTTTATAGTCTATCCTAAATATTTTCTTGGTAATGAATGTGCCTCACAACTGAAAGGCAAAACCATCTTCAAACAGCATGTGATATAATCAAGGTAATTTTAACATTGCCGACAGCACATCAACAGCCATGGTATTAATGAGGGTTGGCTGATAAAATATTGGAGGATGAAAATGAGCTGTTTTTCCCTTCCTTTCCCAAGGCACTAGAGAATGATTTAACACCCCTTGGCTTATCAAAATATGAAAATATTTTGATTTGTCTACAATAAGTCTTCATCAGGGAGACACATAAGTCTAATGACAAAACTTTTGACAAGTTTGACAAGGTTTGATAACACTCATGATCCTAGTCTGTCATACAGACCCTGAAATAAATATATCTTAGAAAGCATAGAATATATGGCAAGTCTAGATTTCCACTAGTTCAGAAAATGAAGAAAGTCTCTCAGCTCCTTTTCACTAATGTTTGCTATTTTTTCTGTAAAATATGTTCATTTCAGTCACTAGAGGTTAGTATACCATGATCCCTCCATTTATAGAACTAGCCCAGAGATTAGTACTGAATACTAGGAATGACTATGGAGGGAAAAACAAGCATTGTTATGGTGATCATCTACTTCAATCTACTGTTGCAATACTTTTGCAATAGTTTTTCTCCTTGAATTGCCTAACTGGAAGTCATTTCCCAAATAAAAATATAGTTTATATGAAACAAATACAAGTGGAAGTAGTTGCAGCCCCTTTTAATAGCTGACAAGAAACTTACAATAAACTCAGTAAAGATGCAAATCAGCACAAAAATTAACAAATCTGGTACATCCTGTAATTTGGACTGCACGTTGCTCCACGCAAGTCAAATAACAAAACTACTGAGAACCGAATCATCAATTTTTTTCCGTTTCTAACACGGGGAGTGCTAGGGCTGGGACAGGTCCAAATTTCTTACCCATAGTACCAAACCTCCTATTACCCGACCCAACCAGGGTACCCATTATAACACTAATTGCAAGTTATTCCCCTTTAATAAATCAGTCATGGCTGAGATTAAGAGCGGCATCTGGATATATTTTGAATCCGTCACACCAGGCACAAAGCCAGAATGCTTTAGTGCTCATTGCAGCTAAGTCACAATGGTGTGGGAATGTCATCAATGTAGAAACATCAACAACAAACATCTTTCCAAGAGAAACAAGGAGCTACAAACAACTGCCTTTCCAACAACCTACTGGCAATATACAATTGACAGCATAAATAAATTACTGAGTGTACACCATTAAATATAAATGTAACAAAATAATTATAAAGATGTACTGAACATCATGCAAACCAATGACACCATGTGACATCTTATTCTTCTAAATGTATACTGGATGAAAGACAGAAAACAATGTTGATAAAGATTCACACTCCCCATTATCAAATAATAAAATTTTATTTATATTAACATTGCTTTATTCAGATATAGATAGATAGCCGGGATTTACCTCGAGTCCTGTTTTTGAGGGTCCTCAGGGACTCATACTGTTAATTTTCAGGGGCCTTGGATTGCAAAATCCGGGTCACAGGCACATAAATATTATTATTAATACTATGTCATAATATTGTTGCAAATCAGTCACTGTTATTGAATTGTGTATCATGATCATCACAGTAATAATTAAACTGCAAATGATATCATAACCTGACTCAGTGATACTTATTGTTACGTCTTCATACTACAAAAAAGTATTTGGACTTTTTCTGCATCCCTATGGACACACTAGTCTATTTCATAAGGTCCATTGTTAATTTTTGTGCATACAGGATGCAAGAATTGGCATCCTGTAAATCCTGGAGATATGCTGTCAGGAACTGACCCTGACATTGTTATTATCAAAATCACTCACAAATATTTAATGAAAAATAGCTTCTAAGCAGTTTTTGACTGTATTATACGTAAAACGTTCAGTAAGTCACCTACTATTGTTATCCAATGCAATGCGTTTCATGAGGAATATTATCAGTACATCTAAGACAGGTGAATTTTGTGGCGGACAGGTTAAAAATAGTCTCGTCCGTCCTCATGTCGAGTCAGTTTTAGCAAACCAATGACACATATAATGACTATAACTGTTTTGAATAATTGCCACAGGATACTAGAATACTCAAACAGATAAAATTATCACATACAAAATTGATGAGTTATGTTTGCTATAAGAATATATCTGACTTTTGCAGATCCTGATGGAGATGATGATGACTTGTCTGAAGACTAGTTCTCTAAAGCTGTAACCATATGACTCCACTAGGAGAGATTTTACACTCAAGGTGCTGTGTGTGCATATCAAATGACAGCTTAAAAGGGAAACCAGTTTTAAGTCTTGAAATGGTGTTTCATTTATATCTGAAGGGCAGGCTAGATTCTGGCAGGACTGGTAAACAATTTGACCAGCCGGTCCTGTGGGCAAGCTAGATTCTGGCAGGACTGGTAAACAATTTGACCAGCCGGTCCTGTGGGCAAGCTAGATTCTGGCAGGACTGGTAAACAATTTGACCAGCCGGTCCTATGGGCAGGCTAGATTCTGGCAGGACTGGTAAACAATTTGACCAGCCGGTCCTGTGGGCAAGCTAGATTCTGGCAGGACTGGTAAACAATTTGACCAGCCGGTCCTGTGGGCAAGCTAGATTCTGGCAGGACTGGTAAACAATTTGACCAGCCGGTCCTATGGGCAGGCTAGATTCTGGCAGGACTGGTAAACAATTTGACCAGCCGGTCCTATGGGCAGGCTAGATTCTGGCAGGACTGGTAAACAATTTGACCAGCCGGTCCTGTGGGCAAGCTAGATTCTGGCAGGACTGGTAAACAATTTGACCAGCCGGTCCTGTGGGCAAGCTAGATTCTGGCAGGACTGGTAAACAATTTGACCAGCCGGTCCTGTGGGCAGGCTAGATTCTGACAGGACTGGTAAACAATTTGACCAGCCGGTCCTGTGGGCAGGCTAGATTCTGGCAGGACTGGTAAACAATTTGACCAGCCGGTCCTGTGGGCAAGCTAGATTCTGGCAGGACTGGTAAACAATTTGACCAGCCGGTCCTGTGGGCAAGCTAGATTTGCTACATCTTTCCTACACTGATACTATTTTGAATACCATCTATGCTTGTAAATGATTTTTTTCCCAAGGCAGAACTTTAAAACAGTTCAATGTTTCTTCTTCATTTCTTAGTCACATGATAAAAGCAGGTCCGGGTATTGAATTTGCAACAGGTACCTGGGTCCAAGTCATTACCCACCTGTCCTGAGTACCCACGTTACCCATCTTTGAGGATCGATGATAGAAACTAACTACAGCATTGCTACAATCTTCACACTGAAGCCACACAACAAAGCATCAAGTTCAGTTGGTAGCATTCCATGGAAGACCAGCTTATTGCTTATCTCAGAAAATATGCACTTTTGATAGGCACAAAGAACCACTGCTACTGAAATAGAGCTCTAGAGAGCTTCAGTTAGGACTTTTGTGCTACAGACAAGACTGGGTAGAAGGAAAATGCTTTGGTCTGTGGGATAGACTTACAGAGAGAATAAAGCAATCCTACAAGCCCATAAATTACTGATTAAATATAAGACATAAGGCAGACCACTTTATTTTACATATCTAAGAATACTTTATTGTCATGAGAGGAACTGAACTTTATGCTTTACAGCAAACAGACGGACGTACAAGTTTCACGAGCACAATGAAATGTCAAGAATAGTCTAAATTAATCATGATCACTGAAGTTCCCCAGTTTACTGTTTTAGCATTCCTCATCAAAAATTCATCTGTGAGCCATAATGTTGAGACAGCATGACATTCAGGTCAGCAGACAGATCAATCATCAGAATGCTGGCTGATTACAAGGTTTGGTAACTGTATGCTCATTGCCAAACTTCAAAGACAATTTTTGTTTGAAATCTTGTATATTAAATGACTGCATGGAAAACATACACTGAGCAGTTCAATCTGTGCTACACATTTGATAAGCAAATTACATGTATATATCACATAACAAATATGGAGGAAATCAAATACAGTGGTACTAATGGACATGTAGGTAGAGATAGATAGACCACTGTAGTGGCTCCAGTCCAGTTATAGCAGAACAAAGTCTCCATCACTGTCAGCCTCTTCCATTAGATGCTGGCAAAATCGAACTTCCAGCAGCACCTGTGGAATCTCTCAAGCGAGCGAGTGAGTGAGTGAGTTGCACATTCCAGCAATAGCCTCTACATATTTCTTTGCATTTGATGGGGCAACAAGTAAGAATAAACCCTGTTTCCAGAAACCTGACTGAACTGTCATTTTCCTTTTGACTCTAAACTAATTTTATCAGATGTTATTCTATACAGCAACAAAATAACATGGATCATCCTTTGGGACAAAATGTCCAGCAGCTTTCCAACACACCCAAGGACTGTATCTGCTAATCCAATGAATCAAACTGAATCCCAGGGCAGCTGCCATGTTGACAGCTTCACATACTAAATACTGCCACAAGTGACTTCAATTAAAACAACTTCTCAACATGGGCCTGTTACTCATCCCCTGGGATGTCCATTTACATTGTCAGTTGATCTATTTCAACCCAGCATATAACAGTTGTCATATGTGTGAAGCTAAACAAACAGCTGGATGAACAAATTTAATGAATTACTTCAAACCAGGAAGACATCACCAAAACTACTCAATATTAATCAAAACAGATGTGATGACTGTGTACCCTCTTCCCATGGGCACACATCAAAGAGTCTTAACATTCTTACATCATATATAAATTAAACAAAATAACTATACCCCGAAACACAGAACAATGCCACCTTGCGGACATTGGGAAGATAAAGATATTTTTAACACAATGAGTGTCCTTCAGGACCACTTGTGAGAAGAAACACTGCTGAACTTTATTGACCTCCAACCCTGCCTATCTGCAACCTCTGGCAGCAACCTGGGGCATGCACACTAAGTGCTCCACAAGCAGATCCTACAGTCATAGCTGACAGGTACCACAAAACTCTCAGCTTCTTGTACTAATGTCCAGTAATTTGGTATGCTTCATGAAATCTCTCCAATGAGGGAGAGCTGAATCATATGGTTCCTTGTTTGATCCTGATGAAGTCCATCTAAAGAAGAAACCTGTCAATTGGTGTTGGCTTCACTGGTAATCTGGATCTAATCTGTCTTCATTAGACCTGTTTTCAACAGGGAATATTTGTAGCAGAAATAGGCAAATCAATGTATCCAAGCAAATAAGAACCGTCAGTAAAGATTAGATTGAAAGGAAAAGATTGTATGACACTGTATTGCTAGGTCATGTGAAGTAATATTTACTTCTGCCTGGGGATAAATAATCTATAGTGCATGAAAAAATATATTTCATTTCCAAACGAAATGAGTGTCTTGATGACAGGACACATGAGCCCATGGAATCAATTGATGACTGAAAGACGTAGCACAGATCAGCGTGACTACAGCTTCAGTAGTAAGGGAATCTAAGCACTGCTTAGTGGTGCACTGAACATATTTACATTGATACCTCTAAATCAAGGGTGTATGCAAAATATAAAACACAATGGTTTCAATAAGTTTTTATGTGACCTCTAAACTAAACTAATAATTCAACCACATAAAAATGATAAAACAGCAAATATCCTAAGCTTAACTTATTCATCTAACAATGCTACTGCCATTTCCTTATTGTAGGTGATAATGTTCTGTTACTTAAGTAAATGATACAGTATTACCAGTGCTAAACAGTTTACCATCCCCATCCAGTGTATCTTCCCCTCATGGACATATATCCATATTTGAAAACAAAACTTGAAGTGTTCTATGTTCAGGAATTTCTAGCCTGACTGGTATTTTTCCTCATCATTTGGTGAAATAATCAGAATCTTTACCTACTTAAAACATAATGCTGAATGGTTTGGAGCCTCAGATGGCTCTGGGCACTTAATATATCGAATGTGGTATTTGGTTAAGAAAAGTGATAATCATGTTGAAAAAAACATTCTGTAATGGATTTGGCACTTCCTCAGGCTGCTTTCAAAATGTTATGAAACAGGCAGTATGCCAATCCAACTTTTCATGACCAACTCGAACATGTTTCGATTCGTACTGGGATGAAAGCACACTACTTGGCAATATTTACCCTATGGAAGCTTGCCATGCTCAAACATCAATTCTGCAAATATTTCTGCCCCAAAAACGTACAATATCTGGATAACATAGCCACTTGAAGACCTTGAAAAAGTTAATGGTCTACCTATTCATAATTTTTTAACTTCTGAAACATTTCTTCAGTATATCATCTCTCATGGGCATGGTATGGAAAAGTGCATATATCTGTTGCTGTCAGTACATCAGTGTACATTAAGTATGTACAGAGTGCAAACCATGTACACAGACTGTTATTAGTTATTACAAAAACATAGTAATAACTTGACTATGTCAAGATATTACAACCTGACCCATATTTAGTAAGTAGACAAAATACTCCAGACAGTTCATATATCAATATTAAATATGAATATCATTATGCCTCTTAGGACAACATGTCATACTAATCTAAACAGTATAAAAGCACAAAAGAACATTAAATTAATGTTTACTACTGTGTTCAGGAAAAATATTGGTACGTTACCCACACAAAATTGGATATTGAGTGCAGTATGTTTTTATTTCTTAGGAGTATATATCCATTTACACACATTTTTCAATCTGGTTTTTTTTAAGAGTACATACAATTTTTCATACTTAACAGTTTTAAAAAACATAGATTAGTTCTCTCCATCAGTAAAAAACAAAATCTCTCATTCCTTGTACCGGTTTCTCCACACATACAAGCATATAATTACATACATACAATCCATCATTTTGCAATGTAAATAAATAAAGAGGAATCCTTTATAATGTCTTTTAGCGTCATTTAGAAGTTGCTCTAAATGACCAAATCTTTTATGGATAAATCTTCATTTAATTCTTTGACACAATGTTTCGAGGTCATGTCAGACCCCTTTATCAGGTGAACTGACCTGGTGTAGGGGTCTTGCATGACCTCAAAACATTGTGTGTCAAAGAACTAAAGGAAGATTTATCCCTCAAAGACCTTGGTCAAATCCTTTATAGTTCAGATGAACATCATCCACTATCCTTGGTCTTATAACAATAATGCTGTTTAACAGACACACAGGCATTTAAGTATTCGTATGTGACATGTGGTGATTATGACATGCTTGTCACTGATGTTCATAACTTGTGACAATAACATTACTGAACAGTAGCTTCAACTTGAGCCAGACAAGTTGATTGTACATTTCACTTGACTGAAGACCTGTTTTCAGCTTTCCCAACAAATACTAATCTATGCATCTGTTACATGATAACATATGATTGTAGGTTTGACACAATATTCAAGTAAACAGGGTAATTACACTGTCGAAACATGAACAGAAAAAGTAGAAAGCTTAGTCAATGAAAGACAGGGTGATGATTAAATGAATAGCTAGGCCCCTCCACACTGGACATACATTTGACAAGAGGAGAAACAGTAACCATTATCTCTGATCGACTGCATATAATCACTGTCTTTTACAAGTATTATACAACAGTGTAACATTGGATACAGTAGAGCCAAACTTTCATATCGAACTACAGGCACTGTTTTGTGTATGAAAATGATTGCAATCTATAGCAACGACAGTAATTTGAAAAATCAGCAGATTGTGTCAAAACAAATAATGTGAAATAGTGATCTCAGTCACTACCACAATGAATCAAGCACTATATTTTATACTATAGTATCCTGTATACAAAATCAGCAAGGTGTTATAACATTTGTGCCCCAAATCAAATACCAGTAGTGATGCCCTGAACAAAATAAGACCCATTGATATTTCACAGCACCAGTGGCTGAATACTGATCCCTGCTTCACAGGAAGACATGATCATCAGGGCTCATGAGTCTGAGGAAAGTCTCAGAGAATTAGTGTCACTGATTCGTCAAAGATCTTCATCAGCAATTCCATGGTAGGTGGATCCGGGTTGTTAGTCTACAAAGGTGGAGATACATCAACCAGAGTGCTTGATAGAAACCGCCCTCAGACACATCCTCAACTCACACCACACGAAAGGATCAGGAATGAAAAGTAAAAGAATTTGAAATGGTTCAACCAGACATAATTACTGAAGACAAGAAAAACATCAGATATTTGCTAACAGTCTAAATGTAAAACTATGAAACAAATAAAATCATTATTTCCTTTCAGATGGTTGGTGTTATACTGATGTGGAGAGGCACTTAACTCCATCTTCACTTCAGTTAAGTAATGTTCCATGTTGTACTCAACACAAAGAAACAAACACGCATCAAAGCTCATTTTGACAATCCTTGTTTAACATGTTTATGGTCACATATCCAACAATGCATTTCAAGCTATAATGCTTTCTTTCATCACATTGCCAAAAGTATGTTCACCTTCTTGCCTGAACTTGTCCAAAAGAAAGATGAATTGTAAAAAGAAATGCAATAGTGTATCAACAGGACTAAGTTAGCGGGTCGATGGTAGACGGAACAAAGTCAACTTCTCACCAGTCCCCTGATAGGCAGTTGAAGAGAGGCTGACTGCTTGAACTGACTGATAAAAAAGGGACAGAGGCCATATATGGTCTATGAATGAGACAGTGTGTTTTACAATGGCAGCCATCACGGCTATGGTAGCACAGAAATCGGTAATGCAAAAAACAAGCGTCAACGTATATATCATAGAGCTCTGATAATGTGCTAAGACCTTGTCAGTGACAGTCTATCCTTTGATGCTAGTTTTTGTGTTGCAAGCCTCTGTGTATGGAAGAGACTAATACAGTCACCTTATCCTTTGCAACAGCTGTCATACATGGCAAACCATCCTTTGTGTTTATTGTTTTCCAATTTTTATTTATTGATTCAAGAAAAAATGTTATTTTGTGCATTGTTATAGTGATGTAAAGTACTGATACTCAAATGCAGAATTTATTTCTCGCAATATATTACACATTCTTCATGTAATTGGTTCAGCTGGAAATAAACATGTTCAGAAATGATAACAATTTCTTTAGACATCTGTTTATAACCTCTATTAACATGATTAATGCATGATACTGACACACCTCCTCACCTAAAGCTTTAACATTATTAAATGCAATGTTCTTCTATTAAGAGATGGAACAAGTGGAACACACTTATATTCCATGATACAATCCCTCACATGCCTTAATGAAAGAGGATTTCAGTGATAATAGGGCATGACTGACTGTCCATACTCTCTGCTTGTTAGTCAATTATCATGGCCAGCCTTTATGCCGGCCTCCTGACAACATAAATCTGTTTAATGATAAACACAACGAAGGACACCAATCAATGTGTTAGGTTTCTTTGAACTTTTCCCTAGTTCACCCTAAATGTAAAGAGTAAATGATGAAAGGCATAACAACCTTCTGAAAATGGTGTGAACTATTCCAGTACGCTTTTCACAGTACTCTCTTCACCATGCTCATGAACTTGTTAATGTTTCAACATTACATTCACACAAGATGAAAGAAGAAATCATCATTGTTTTCTCCACCATGAACACAAACCAAATTTTGTGACAATATTTAGAATATTTACAACTGACATATTGGCATGCTACTTCAGTGCAGGATGCATCTAGTTATGTATGGAGCTGAATGCATAATTTAAAGACTCTATAAAGCTGAACAATCCATTACCATGATTATGAACCTGCTGGTTAAGCTACTGGTGAACATTATGCCCCCCATATGAAAAGTTTTTAAGAGGTTACCGGTCTCTTATAACTCAAATTATGGGAAGTTACTGTGACGACTGTATTTCAGTGATTGAATTTCCACAGCTTACAGATTCTCATCAAAACTAGCATGACATCCTTAGGCTAACAGTTTCTCCTGTGCTTCTCTGCCCAATGCCAAAGCATTCTTGCAGAAGTTGGTATCAACCTGTCTCGATAGGTTAACAACGAATGAAGGAAATTTGGTAAACAGAATTAGGTTCATTATCGTTGGCAGTGATGCTATTTTCATTAGTTTTAACTCCAAACATACAAGGATATCTATAACTAGCTACGACAGTATATTTGCAGTGAAAACATAAAAGAAAAAATTCACTTTAAACAAAAAAGTAAGGCGAATAAAGTGAAATTAAGACAATCTTCATAATTGTACCTTGCCACTTGAACAATTAAATCTCAGAATTTTGCTCAACCTCAGTAAGAGTTGTTTAACAAACGATCATAGTTTCAAATTGCCATTTTTGGTTTGTATGACAAGGGGGTATGCACATTACATGAAACGCTGAAAACAATAAGGGTTGGCCTAAGTACATAATGTTCATCATGTACCGCACATGCATTTGTTTCACTGTTCCAGATACTGCACTTACCCCCTTGTAACACAAACCAATAACAGCAATTTTAAACTATGATCATTTCTTAAACAGTTTTTAATCCAAGTTGAATAAAATTCTGAGTTGTAAATGTTCAGTTGGCAAGGTAGAATTCTGAGGATTCGCAATGTTAATTTCACTTTATTTGATTGCCTTTTTTCTTCAAACTAAATCAAAGTGAAATTCACTGGTTCATTTTCCTTGAAAACAGACCATAAGAACTTTCGAGTCCAAATATCATGAAAATCCCAAACATGCTGAAGGAACATCTTCACACTTAAGCCAGTGGATACTGTGGCCTGCTTTATGTGGTGTTTTCAGACAAGGGAAGTCGTCAATGCTTGTGGGCTTCTACGGAAGTTAGTTAGTCTTTGACAACAGTTACTTAGTCATACAAATATCTCGGTTTGACCATAGACACAGCATAGCCACACACAAGGTATAACCCCTGTGTTTGCATGATGGATCTTATTGGGGCTTTGTCCTGATGTACAGACTCTCAGTCACAGGAGTTAATACTTGCTGTGGTACACTTTGGAAAAAGCCTAAGTTACAGGCTGTAAATGTTCCTTGTTATCAACAACAAGGAAGGTATAGTTTATCTAAACCCAAGAATAAATATTACAGGTGATCATATTTATTTTAATATGTGACATCTGCATAGATGGGTCACTGATTTACCACAAGAATCAAATTTAAAACAATGGGCATAAATAAATCTGTTTAAGGATACTTGAGGGACTGAACCATAACACTTAAATAAGAGACAAGGAAGTGCTCTAACCACTGACCCAACCATTACAGCTGGTTTGTGTACATTCTCTACGTTGGTCAGCACAGAGCTAGGCCTGTCTGCATGATACTAACTCGGTAGACAGATATGTTATCATGTAGGTTCTATTTCCATGAATGCAAACTGGTGTTGTACAGTCAGTTGTTCTTTTCTGCCAGCTGTTGCCTTTTCAACCTGATCTGCAGACACTTCCCTTTGTTACTTGAAATAACAAAGTAACACTGTTATACATACACTTGAAAGTATAACTTAGTTAGAACAGGTACATGCCCGTAAACACTTACACTTCAGCTATTCTATAAGCAATAATACTGAACTTTTTCAACATTAATTATGACCAAATATCAAATAAGGAGATCAGGCCATATCATTCATATACAGCAATGACTTAAGTTCTTACAGCATATTGGTGAATCACGTGTTGCATGCAATATTGTCTGCGAAAAGTCTTGAACTATAGCATGATGGAAACCACTGATAATGTACTATAGTTGTAGTCTAGGTCAATATGCATATATTTCCGAACTAATCAAATAACACATTTATTTATATAATTTCCTGCGTGAAACACAATGAAGATGAAACACATTTGTGTATTGGTGTTTACACCTGTTTGTACGTGTGATCATCCGATCAAACACTGAACATATCGGGACATACACAAAATAAAGGACAATTATCACACACTGCCATGGGCCTTCTCTTACCTTGTGAAAGTGTTGTTGGCGTGAAAATGGCCAAGACACAAACAGCCAGTTTCACCAGTATGTGTGACTTTTTCCATGTGTATCCGTTGTTCGGTGTATAACTCCATCTTTCTGTCTTCATCTTCCCAATTTACATCATCCCCCGTTTGTTTAGGATTTCAACGACACAAGCTCGATTCACCACTGTTGATTTGATTAGCCGAGGACGAGATATGCAACGCGATCCTGTCCAATATGCAACGGGGCTCTCTTGGCTTCAAGACACTCGATAGAAAGCAGCCAATATATGAGCAACAGACAGTTGGCTCTGCCAGTGCTTACTGGACTACTTCATAGAGAATCGCATAAACTAATCCGAATATACAACAGTTGTAATCGGGTTCAACAAGTTTGATCGGAAGTTTACACCGACGCCATGATGTGATCGTCACTGAATGGTGTCACCAGACGACCTATTACCTGTCACGGGTGATCATTCCTGCCTGCTTAATAGGTTTCGTTACCTGATGAAGAATTACACATATAATCCAATAATTCCGTCCAAAATGAAATGTTGATCTTGTGTTTCAAAGCCAATGTTCACAGGTTAATTACACACGGCAGGTACTCGTGCTTTGTGTTCGAATACAATAAGTCACGTGACACCTACACCACTTCTGATTGGCTAACGCCTCAGGTAAAAGGGGAGTGGTTAAAGTGGAGGTACACACAGTGAAATACCAGTGCAGTGACGTGTAGAGCAACACTCATTTCACTTACTGCTTATGTCAAAGGCGTTTAAAGAATCTGGAGTCTCGGTGGATGACAGATACGTTCTGTCAAGCAAATCTATAGCTTCCAGGTACTCTAAACGTTTAGGTATTCTTTGGTGACAAAGATTGACCCCTTCAAGTGAGATTTTTTGTTGATTCGTTTGTGTACTGCAACATCATTACGTAATATATCAAACATGCTTAAGTAGTAATGATTTACAGACATCGATATGAGCTCCATTTGATCATTTATATAGTAGTATTTGTGTGTGAATGAAATATATTTAATACACATTGATGTATACATGTAAAATCATTCACAGTCAGTTTTGACGTATATTTCGTTTGAAATTCCACGTACACATGTGGACATTTTGGTTATCTGTTATGTACTGACCATGCTATGGTTTGTAGCGATGTGTGTACATGCTGTATTTGTGTAACGTCACTGACATTTGCTCCCTTCAGAAGATATCCCACAACAAATGTCACGGTTGATTATGCCTCCCACGTGTAAAATCAAGGAGTCTATCTCGTGAAGACTTCCCGGTTAAATATCTCACCTGTGTATCACCTATGAGCAATTGTCCACGGTACGGTATCGTGATACCCACTCACACACCTAAAGCCTCTACACGTACCACATATGTATACACGACGAAAGCCTATATACACACATAAAACACTGGCCTTGCCCTAAGGCTCTACTGAGTGCTGAACCCTCGATGTATCGCGATTCTATCCTTTAAAGAGACAAGTCTAGACATGGGGCAGTACTTCCAGGGACGCATGTCTGTAAACGGTATATTAATATGTTTTTAGAAATTATCATTTGAAATACTGATTATTACCTCAGAGACATGTGCAAGTCTACATGACTCCTACATGGCTGCAAATCTCCGAGTTTCGCATCGGACATTTACAGGTGGCAATAAAAGCAAACTACAATGGTAATCGGAACCATAAAGAGAGACTCATTTAGACTTAAGCAGTTATACAGCACACCACGAAGATTAGGTATCCGATTACCATATTTTACCAGGCGCCATAATACACAGCGTATTTACATATGTGGCACATTCATAACCAGGCCATTACTGTTTAACTTTACTATCTATTCAAGCGATCATTGATATCATTATGCCTTATTTACCTGTCCATATTCTTTTCTCAAGGGAGCTGATATCGCGTTCTTTTATTTAATTTAAGAATTTCCCATAAAATGTCAAAGTGTCAAATTTACATTATAAGTCTGGGAGATCCTGCATTGTCAGAATAATTTGCACGCTTATATCGAGAAGTATCCCCAAAGTGGCACACGCATATATCTGTAGGCGTAATTGCCTGTCGGGTAATGGAATCTTGGTATCTAACGCTGCTCTAATCCCTAAGGTCCATATGACATCGTCGGTACGCATTTGGCTTTGATTTGAACTTCGAATTGCCACTTGAATAAAGCTACGTCCATATTTTCTTGTTGCTTGGGTGCAGTGGAAGCCCCGAGTGTTAGTACAGTCGATAGTATGGACACCAGGCTCTATTGTTTAGGCCCACACACAATAGCTCCCCGGCAACCGTTTCTTCTTATCATTTACGGTGTCTGTTTTCTGCCGGGAATTCTTGCTATGGGGAAATGTCAATGGTGGGACAGTGACGGGGGTGCAGGGGGCAGGGGAGAGGTAAAGAGACACATGGTTCGGCAGATAACATAGTCTCGCTATGTCCTCGTGTACCGCTGTAGTGGCAAAGCGAGGCAACATGTGATTTACTGTTATTAACACCGAGTATCTGTCTGTACTGTTGTCTATATCACTTGTTCATATCAGCTGATGAAATGTGCAGGTGTGCTGGTCAATATTGATACATTCAGGGTGAAGATAAGTTCAGGGTATCTCGCAAACTGTAGACTAACGTACATATATTCTATTTTGGCATTTCTTATGGATGTTTCAAGTCCAAATTATAAATATTGATTGTTATAACATCAATAACTGTCGCAACATTAACAGTGTTGTAATACCACTGCGAGTGGGTAAATGAGTTTCAGTCCGTACATTACAGATGTGCGCCGACTGTAAATGAAGTTGGACATCATGTTTATTGACATGTCCATCTGATCAAGGAACAGCTTGCTTACAGGCCTTACCCAGGGATACATCATGTATGACCCAAGGTTTCAAAGTCTGATGACTCGCACTCACCTAAATCGCATGTTAGTATTGTACCCGACGCTTAGTCTGTCGGGAAAAGTTCTGGGACTTACTGTCAGTGAGAGAGGTATAGTGTACTGGGAACCAATACTGCCAGGAAACCAACAGGGAAACATGCTTCTGGTGTACTGGGGACCAACCTTGTCCAGGATTCCAAAAGGGAGACGTGCATATGGTGTACTGGGGACCAACCTTGTCCAGGATCCCAATAGGGAGACATACTTCTGGTGTACTGGGGACCAACTCTGTCCAGGGTTCCAACAGGGAGACATGCTTCTGGTGTACTGGGGACCAACCCTATCCAGGATTCCAACAGGGAGACGTGCATATGGTGTACTGTGGACCAACCCTGTCCAGGATTCCAACAGGGAGGCGTGCATATGGTGTCCTGGAGACCAACCCTGTCCAGGATTCCAAAAGGGAGACTTGCATATGGTGTACTGGGGATCAACACTGTCCAAGATTCAAACAGGGAGACGTGCATATGGTGTACTGGGGACCAACCCTATCCAGGATTCCAACGGGGAGACATACATAGGGTGTACTGGGGACCAATACTGACAGGATTCCATATGGTGTACTGGGGACCAGCAGTGTCCAGGATTCCAACAGGTTCAAGGTTCTACCATGGAGCCATGCTCATGGTGTACTGGGAATCAATACTGTTCAAGATTCTACCACGGAGCCATGCACTTGGAGTACTGGGAATCAAGACTGTTCAAGGTTCTACCACGGAGCCATGCACATGGAGTACTGGGAATCAATACTGTTCAAGGCTCTACCATGGAGACATGCACATGGTGTACTAGGAATCAGTCATACCCCTTCATCTCCAGGGACAGACATACGGACGGGATACCGGGGCCCCAGGTTCCTGCTCCTCAAATTCAACAGAATTTCTACAGGAGACAGGTATAAGGTACTCGGAACCTTCCTATCCCTCAATTCCCGTGGGGAGACAGACGTATTGGATAAGTGGTTACCTGTTCTGCTCCGGACTCCCCTCAGAGATACAGGTGTGGATCTTGGTGCACCTAATCCACCCACAATGCTCTAGGGAAGGCGCACACTGGCTAGTGTGGACCCATGTTGACCCGGAGTCCCATAAGACATTGATACCGTCACATCAGCTTCCATGTTTGTGCACAGAGAGGGATAATGAAATGTAATATGTCTGGTCCATAAAATATGTACATGTCGCTAGTGGGATACAGTTATTTACTGAAATCGTCTCCGTTGCTTATCAGTTACTTTTGACATTTGCTGGGAAAACAAAATCTACGGATAATGCAACCAGATTTTTTAAAATCAATTCCATCATTCATCCGTTTCGATCAGTGGTTCCAGTTGTTAATCAAGTTAAAGGTTATCCAGGTTGTACATGACACTAAAGTAGAGCAAATATGAATAATTAAAATTCTGCCTTTTCCTTTTTCTACTTTGGAATCATTTGAACAAATAACTGTTGCACCGAAGCAATTTTACGTATTTTTAAAGCAAAATATAAACTGCGATATCTAGAACACTACATGAGGTGTGCATCCATGGTGAATATCACATAAACAGATAGGTATTCATTCACTACTTTGATCCTACGAAAGAAAATTCTTGAATAGTATAAGAAATAATGAATAAATAATTCATGACGACAGTAATGAACACGCACGCTCGCACACGCGCGCGAACGTGAGCACTCATACATACATTACTAGGGCCATACCCAAACAACTCTGTTTCTCACACAAAAAGCTAGCTTAGTTGAAGTTTAATTTGAATTAGATTTTGATTTCCTAACCACTCAACTTAGATTTGCAATTACACAAAAACGTCCCTCAAAGTCTTCGCCACCTCGCATCCCTTTCTGACTTGCAGAATCACGAACGACAAAAACTGTGACAGTGAAATGGCAAACAAGCAGCGAAATAACTGTAGACCGGAACCAAATTAAGTATATGATAAAAAACATATTGGAAAAGAAGATGTTTCGTGTCGACTTTTAAGTTCAGTCGATGATTAAAACCGAGACACTTTTCATATGGTCCTATCACGCTGCACTCCACCCATCCCGAAATGATAAATGTGTTGCTCTGTCTTGGGCGCGGTTTGGGCAATAGGTCACATCGCTAAAAAAAATCTCTAAAAAATCTTCAGTGTCTGTTTAGCTTGCGTAATTACAAACAACGCAATGCCAATGCGTGATTTCGATCCTGGGTTTCATCAAACGGGGATCTAAATCTCTTCCCCGGAAACAAGGTCGTTGTTTGAGACGCAGTGAACATCTGTCTATGTATACATATCATGTGGTGCACTATTTTCAACCACAAATAAACGCTTAAACATGATGTAAACAGTGGGCATGTCTCCTCCACCGGCTACATTCGCTGTCCAGCTACTCAACGTAAATACAATCCTTCTATAAAGCTCCTTATCGGTCAGCCCGACGCTAAGGTAAATACAGATCTATTTCTATCAAGATTACTGCAAATGTAACTGGAAAAAAATAAACAAAAGTTAGCTTGTCCCATCACTGTCATGACTAGGCGGTAATCGATATTTCGATATCTGTATGTGCTGATTACGGATAGGCCTATCGGTCAGTGTTAGCCGGAATCTAACTGTACAACCAGACATGCATTCTTATATAGAAAAGCTCGTTTACTAGGTAGACTCCAATCTCCCAAATGGATGTCTTATCCTTTTGATTTGACCCAAGTGTCATTTGCGCTGCTATCGCTACAGAAGTTTTTGCATTAATTGAAATTATCAGAGTATAAGATTCTGAAAGCGAGAACTGGAGCCTGTTTACAGAATACCTGTGTCGTTATCCACCATTCATGGTGGAAGGGTTCGATGGAACGCTGTAATCTGATTCTATCAGTTTCTTAGATTATAAGTCATTGAAAGTTTGAGTTGGATCAGATGTTTGATTGTTCGTCTCATCTTTACGTCAGTCGCATCCCACACGAAAATCGTTCGTGATGATACGAGTGGTCACGAACGCAGCCGAAAAGTTGAAAAATGTAGCCAGGAGACATTATTGCATTTTAAAGAAAAAAGTTTGTGGATTGTCTGTCATATTACGTTTCATGAACATTCGGTGTGACACGAAACGGCGTCTGTCATCACAAACAAAATCAAGGGTGCCTGTTTGTTATTTCAAGACGCACTTAGCAATATTCCAGCCATATGGTCGTTACATGATCGAGTCTGAACGAGACAATCCAGTGTTTCACATCATGAACATGGGAACACGTTGTTTGGATACGATGACATGTATCCACGCAAATCACATGAGTCTGGCCACATAATCCCAATTGTTGACTCTAAGACAAGCATGCACATAACCCCAATTGTTGACTCTAAGACAAGCATGCACATAATCCCAATTGTTGACTCTAAGACAAGCATGCACATAATCCCAATTGTTGACTCTAAGACAAGCATGCACATAATCCCAATTGTTGACTCTAAGACAAGCATGCACATAATCCCAATTGTTGACTCTAAGACAAGCATGCACATAACCCCAATTGTTGACTCTAAGACAAGCATGCACATAATCCCAATTGTTGACTCTAAGACAAGCATGCACATAATCCCAATTGTTGACTCTAAGACAAGCATGCACATAACCCCAATTGTTGACTCTAAGACAAGCATGCACATAATCCCAATTGTTGACTCTAAGACAAGCATGCACATAATCCCAATTGTTGACTCTAAGACAAGCATGCACATAACCCCAATTGTTGACTCTAAGACAAGCATGCACATAATCCCAATTGTTGACTCTAAGACAAGCATGCACATAATCCTAATTGTTGACTCTAAGACAAGCATGCACATAACCCCAATTGTTGACTCTAAGACAAGCATGCACATAATCCCAATTGTTGACTCTAAGACAAGCATGCACATAACCCCAATTGTTGACTCTAAGACAAGCATGCCCATAACCCCAATTGTTGACTCTAAGACAAGCATGCACATAATCCCAATTGTTGACTCTAAGACAAGCATGCACATAACCCCAATTGTTGACTCTAAGACAAGCATGCCCATAACCCCAATTGTTGACTCTAAGACAAGCATGCACATAACCCCAATTGTTGACTCTAAGACAAGCATGCAGCTTGCTGATGGCCACTATTCTTACCCCGAATAGGTCCACATTTTGAAAATAAGACATAATCACGAAAGGCGATCTCGTGGTCAGGGTAATGCCATTATATATTTCATTATTCCCTGCTTTCTTTTTCCTTTCTCTTCAAGAAAGCTGGGGAACTCCATTTTTTATATTTACGATAAAAAATATTTCGGAGATTCATCGGAGTCACTCAATGTTGATGTGATTTTATTTGCACATCCTTACAACCATAGCTATCTGGAATGTAGTCGCTTTTGAAAGATGATTGGTGTATGACATGTAATTTGCATCCATACGATTTTCATTTTAAAACAAACGACTAGAAACAAACACCATTAAATGTGTGATGCAAGTTGAGTGTCAAAATTAATGTTCTAAGTGATATCTCGACCTTCTTGAAAAAACGTCAAAATCAAGAATGGGACCCCATGCACGTGTATGGGGCTACTGCCTTGTGCACGTGCGTATCATGCGTTATGTTTAGGGGTGGTAATAGAGGGAAATGGTGGTGAGTTCATAAGATGTCTGTCCTTGAAACGTTTGTAACGTTTACACTTCCTATCCAAACTGAAAGGTCGTTATCCCCTACTTTTTTTAACAGTATATATTGCTGAATCTCAATTCTGTCATGTGTTTGTTTCCAGGTTTGTCAGCACCAGACCAGTGCTCAGTGGTTCTACCACAAGTGTTGGAAGTGCTTTGACCTAACTGTAAAGTTTTATAAACGTGACGTTAAAAGTAAGAATGTAATAATCGAACCCAGGTTACAGTCGGGGTAACTGAACACTTTACCCACTGGGCCTCCACTGCTCAAACAACTCAATATTTGCAAACCGTTACCTAAACTCGATGAGCTATTTTGATTCTCCAGTTCTGAACCTTCAGCTAGGCGCATGGCACACACACTTACTCGTGGGGCCATCGGAAGGACTGCTGAATCTGACAACTGCCAGAACAGATTGGATAAGCACGGCATCGTTGCACAGAACTTCTGAAGATGAAATAAATGCAATCTAAGCGAACACAACGTAACAGATTCAAAAACAGTTAAAACGTGGTGGATAAATATCACACAAAAGGATGGACCTTTATGTTTTGTGCCATT
The DNA here is from genome assembly GCF_037392515.1 of Haliotis asinina. NCBI lineage: Eukaryota > Metazoa > Mollusca > Gastropoda > Lepetellida > Haliotidae > Haliotis > Haliotis asinina. Next base: position 38,609,087 of record NC_090284.1, on the reverse strand, counting down.
ATTTATTCTGTAATGCTTCACGATTACCCGGATGTGTGACGACGGGATGGACAGTAATGCTTTGTGTCGTTATTTCAAGAGCAAAATATGTTGACACTGTGGTATGTGTCTGAAGATTTAGTGTAGCATATATAGAACTCATTCTCGTTCGCGAACAACAGTCCCTAACGTTTCACGATGGTCCGGATGTGCAACGACGTATTTTACATTCGGTACCTCAACCATCAAGCAGTCGTATGTGATCAGCCCCTCACAATGTGTATCACATTACGTTGACTCGCTACGATACATATCCGTCATCAGTAGTTTCCGATGGGCACAAGAACACATGATTTTTGGCCTTATAACCTTTTCACATGAAACACACGGTATAAAACACAGCCCACTATATCCCTAGCGCAAAACTCACTTTCAAATTGATTCAATTTGTTATACATTCAGATACAGAAGTACTTTCATGGGCGCCATGCTATATTATCCAATGCTTCAATTAAACACACGCTGGTTTAACGGTCCGTCACGACAGTGGTTGATGGCAAGGCTTCAATATCCAAATGACCACGTATATCAAAGAGATATTGATTCCACACAAATATCCCAGGATAGGATGCGTTGCGTGTGAGAACTTGCCAGGTTAGGAGTTGCATGTTTGCTTTGTTGGGATTCGTTAATTACAATTACTTAATTATCAGTTAATGGTTTTTGTCCAACAAAGACGCGAGCTGATCGATTGTCTAACAGAGCCGAAAGATACGGCACCGGTCTAATCACAATGTTGAAGTCCTACCGTAACATTTTTTCTTGTTTCAATCGTAAATCGTTGACTTAAAACGCACGTTTCTGTGATGAAATAAGCGGCATATTGATTCACGGTTAACAAGCTAGCAAAAGGCTAATCGTTCAATTCGCTTGGCAAGAGATGAGTCGAGGACTTAGACAGCAACTTTCCAGGCGACAAATTGATCTCTATGTAGTGCTCAGCTTTTTCAAATAATACTAGCAAAAGGTAGTGGGGATGGTTGGTCTTTTTATCAAGGCTGACTTTCCCAAAAGCAAAAGACAAGAAGTACTGGGTTGCGTTCACAAATCAGTGCTTTTAATGAGCACCTTTAGTGCGTTTACGATAGTTTTTGTCTTTCCCACACCACTTGTGGACCATCTTATGCTAGGGGTAATCTCAATCGAATTCGTTACTTTAGAGGAGTTTAAGAAAAGATTAAAGAACATAAGAGACTGTCTTCTGTTGAGCCAATAAGAAACCAAGTCAAGCAATTGACTATTGATGGTGTAGTTGAGCCACCAAAGCCAAAGACGTAGGCAGAAGAAGCCATCTGATAAATTTTAGTTGCCTTTTTATTGCAATGTAATGTCACTGTTCCCATAAAATGGAAATCTCATTTTACAAAGGAGCGCTCATGTTTAAGTGACCGACCTAGGCATTAATAAATAGTAACATAAAACTAAGACGTTATATTTATTCAATGTCTTACTTGTTTCAGAAGAAGCCAATGATACATGTGGAAATATATACCTACGTATATAAGAAAGGGTAACAGTGGAATACACAACACCTCTAGGCGCCAACCTTTGTTTTAGAATCGTTTAAGAATCCATTAAATGCTTCTGCTTGAAAAGAGTGGGCTCTGTTGGATCCATAAGGACCCAGGCTATTGGCAGCTGATGGATGCATTCGGACAGTTTACAGCACAAGCCGAAGAAACTGTGTTGCAGAATTTAGTTGGTATTTTAATGCAATCGAGTGTAACGGCTCTGATATCGTAGAAATCTCCTTTTATCTATGACATTAAAAAACAAGGTCTATTGTAAAACCATCCACGGATGTGAATCGGTAGTGAACCGCTAGTTAACATTGTGCGTCGCCTGGTTTGAAACGACGCATGCGCATTTCTTGTTTTATACACACAGTTATATAACTATGCATTGTTAATGGACATAATTCAATAGATATGCAAGGATATATTCATATCGAAACATAGTTTCAATCAACTGAAAGAAATCTGTTCCAGAAAATAGAACCAGAGTGAGTGACCTGATACATTAGAATGAATGAGTGAGTGTATGAGCATTCTTGTCGCCGCTTTTAGCAATTTTATTATATTCCAGCAACATCAAGGCGAGAAACACCAGAAATCGAATTTACACAGTGCCCAAGACGGGACTCAAACCCGGTTCTTCAGCATGACGCGTTAACCATGATGCTACCCCTACCACTGACATATTTGGACAGGATTAGCAAATTGATGCAGAACCAGAGGGAAGCTGATTAGATATATGTATATATTGGCGCTCATTGCAATCGGATATGGAAGGTAAGATGTATCAATGGATACATACTTCTTGTTCATGTTACCAGATACATTGACACGCTATTTACATTGAGTAATAATGTACAGGTGTAGCTAAATGAACACATAATTAATGATAAATGCAATTACTTAGGGACTTGTTCAGGGCATATTACTGCTGTTAACACAAATGATTCACATTTTCAGCGTAAGTCTAAATGTATATGCCTTGAAAATATGTCTGGCTGTCCAGTGAATGGCCCGCAGCTAACTAATGCCGGTTAGTTTGGGGAATCAGAGATGTTTCTTGCCTCGCTGACTAATGAATATCAATAGTGATTTGTTCCTTGCTATATACAGAGAGTAACTTGTCTCATCCTCTGCTCCCATGTTTTCTCAAGTTACTCTACAATTTAGCCACGGCTGTTGACACTGACCCTGATCATTTTGCTTGCAGTTTACTCTGTCTCTCCTACTGCAGATCTCAGTGAGTGAGTGAGTTTAGTTTTACTCCGTTTTTAGCACTATTCCAGCAATATCACGGCGGGGGACACTAGAAATGGTCTCGACACATTGTACCTATATGGGGGATCGAACCTGGGTCTTTGACGTGATGATGGAACGCTTTAACCACTAGGCTACCCAACCGCCTACCGCAGAACTGATTCAGATTTGTTATCATCATCTGATTCCTGTATAGATAAACCGTAGGAAAGAAAAGTCTTTATGGATGATCAGCGTCTTTATTGTCCAAGGACGAGGATTTGGTATGGATACTCGTACCGTTTTCAAGCAAGCATCTAAACCGAAACGTCGCCATTGAACAAAAAAGAAGCTGACTGGCCATGAAGACTTGCCATTACTATTACTTACAACTTCTAGAATGCCCCTCACACAGTTTATTTGGCACATCATCAGCAGTTTGTACTTATTTCATTGTAACTGCAATGCTAACATACTTATATAACAAACTTTTGTCCCTAGCGAAAGTTGATGTTGGAAAGTTAATGTCAAAGCCCGCTATTATCCCTGGGAATAAGGGTTTTCAAATTATTTTTCACACACTGTATGTCTGTATATCTTCAAAGCCATAAAGCCGTTACAAGTCCCCGAGGCTGCTGGAGATGTAAGACCAGGGGTGGTGTATGAGGCGCTGAGATCGTCGATATGTATAAATCATGATCAGTCTGCTACCAGCCAACTGGTCCCAGGTGGACAAAGCAATATACCACTGTAGTCATTGTGACTGCTGGATGGCACACACCTTCACCGGTCATATACAAAATTGTCTGTATGTTTGGCCGTCGTGACCTCATTAGGCATGCACGACGTTGGCAAAAGTGTGTTTCTACAGCCAACATGAATTGGACATATGCTTAAGTTTAGGATCCGTTTAGCATCACAGTTATGTGAAATCGACACTAACCTTATTGGAGTAACATATCTGAAAACATTTCATTTGATGCTATAATTTCCGATTAGTTTAACTAATAATAACTAACTCAATAAATGGTTCGGGCATCGCTCGCACTTTCAAACGTTCCATTTCATTTCCCAAGTGAGTGAGTTTAGTTATACTTAGCAGTGTTCCAGCTACATGGCGGTGGACAGTGGAAATAATAGGAAATAAAGTGATCAATAGCATGAGCATCGAATTGCGCAAGTGGGATACGACGACATTTGTTGACCAAGTCTGCGAGTCTGACCACCCAATTCCCATATTCGCCTCTTTCAACAAGCATGAATTACTGAAGATTAATTATAATCCGGATCTTAAATTCCTTGGAATGTATGCTGCATATCAAGCCAATAAATTCCTACACTGAACGTGTTTCTATTCCAAGGAAAGAAATTAGAGTGCAGAGAACTCACAGTTCTAAGTGAGTTTAGTGAAACCTTTTTCTTACGGTTGTCTAGACAAGCATTTGTCTATCACTAATGTTTGTGTCTAGTGCATTTCATACTCGGATGTTCTCGTCCTTTGTAATTAAATTTTGTCGTTTCGCTGTGCTGTGTTTACAGTTATCAACCAGCGGTAATCCACTTGTGTTAAGGCAGCAGTAAATGTAAATCTGTGATTGATACCATGATCACCAAAACGACGCGCTAACCAGTTTCATTAACATTCAACCAGCCATGCAGGCCAGATTTTACAACTAAATTATATAGATCATGTTAAACCTACCCTACCTATCTCTACAGAGATCGTCAGTCGTCTAAGAGACGACTAACGAGATCGGGTGGTCAGGTTCACTAAGTAAGTTGACACATGTTATCGGATGATGACCTATTGCGTATGACGATGCTCATGGTGTTAATCACTTGAATATCTGGTCCAAGCATGATTATTTTCAAATCGCCGCCTTGTAGCTGGAATATTTTTGAGTGCGGCGAAAAGAAATAAAATCTCCTAACAGATTTGACGTTAATTTGGTTAACCGTCCTTCCTCGACTTTCACGAGTTTTGAAGCAATACTTGTTGTTGCCAAGGGTTGATCGTAAATACGTCAGAACAAGTAAATCAGCATAACCCGTCCCAAATCACTGTCAACAACAATCACACTTGTAAATCCCAGTAAGCATTCGTGATTTTAAAAGACGCCTGTATTGCTCGCAGACGATACATCAAATATAATCGATATAAATGATCAGAACAGTGCCTCGGAGCAATTCCGCTCCCAATAAATCGTTGCAGGCCTACGTAACTGTGTTGTTAAATTGTTATTCAAGTATACGTTTACCTGCGGGATATTGTCTCGACCACCAGGAACCAGTCCCCGATGACGTTACAGCCTCAAAGGTCATTTGCTATCTTGCAGGGGGAAGTATAACTTGTACACAGAGATAGATCGTTTCTGTTAATCTGACAAGGGAACAATTCATCTCACACGCGATATAGTCACACACGCCTTAATCAGATGAACTCTGATAAAATACTCTTTCGAGGAAGAGGGACGAGCGTATCTGTCCTGTATACCCCACTGAAGATTGAATAGACCTGTCAATTATAGCAGAAACATATCCTCTGATAATATGAGAACCAGGATTGCCTATTACTTGCTGTATGGAATTGGGGGATAAGATATTTAGACAAGAAGTATGCGTCTCCGTGGGCACCGGCTGTCCTCCCCCATGATCTGAATGTCTTTTGGGATAATCCAGATCAAAACAAGAGCATCGGGACAAAAAGTTCAAAAACAGCCAAACAGCCAGTTTACAACTAGAAATAAATGTGCAACTTGTTCGCCTCTTATGTGTCATATTAGATCTCCAGATTACAATTGATTTGCACTAAGTCGTGCCTGTCGTAAGAGGCGAATAAGGGGATCGGGTGGTCAGACTCGTTGACTTGGTTTGTGTCATCCTATCCCAATTGCGTAGATCGATGCTCATGCTGTTAATCACAGGAATGTTTGGTCCAGACTAAATTATTTACACAGAACGCGCTACATGGCTGGAATATAGTCGCGAATAGGATGCCAGTTTTATCAGAATATGGCGTGAGAGCCTTGCTGGAGATAAGAGGGTAGGAGATAGGAGGGTAGGAGATAGGAGGGTAGGAGATAGAGGGCTGTGAGAGTAGGACGTCAAAGCTGGGAAGGGATGTTACTATAATAGGAGATATTTTTTCTATAGGACGCTATAGCTGGGATGGAATCCAAATTGGATGCTGAAAATGAGAATTTGGTGTTAAAAGCTGAGAAGATGATGAGGAACTGCGTGATGGGGTGTTTCGTGAAATATATACTCTTGAGAATGTAAAACAAACGTGGACTTTAGGTGCCAGATAGCACATGCTTTGATGCTGGGTTGTCGTGCGACAAAGGACCTGATTTACAATGCATTGAATGTCAATGTTGGACATTTTACAATTAATTCCCCCATTCTACTCACAGTAAAACATGTTCGTCCCAATAGATGTCAAGTTACTTCTCCGTTAAAAAAGTTCGGTGACATTGCTCGAGCCGTAATATTTGGATCTCAGAGCTTAAACACCTCAATACCCCACGAGGCCCTTACACACCAGAGGTTCTACTTGCGTTTGAAGGGGCCTATTGTTTTGTATGAAAACTTGCATTATTGACACCTTTCAGTTGTACCGTCTCTATGGGAAACAACAAAGACCGACTTAAGGAGAGAGGTACACGTATCCAATGACTCAAACAATAAAGTATTTATATTCGATAATTGGCAAAACGCTTCTGGAAGGGACAGTGCAAGGGACCGGTGTTCAATTCACCAAGGAGACGTTCGCGTGATCGTTTGCCATTACGACCCCTGGCAGCTTAGAAGGTGGAGCCAGCCGGTCCGCAATTAGTACGAAAAACTATGTCTGTGAACAAATGGTCGGTCGGTAGCTGTGTCGTGAATGAGAGGACGTCAAAGTTTTGTCTTAGTTTGGTATAGAGCAATTCAATTTACTGCAGGAATACCGGGATCGTCACTGGTTAAGGTTATTTTGCCAATCATAGATGTTGCTTACAATGTCTGTCAATCAAATATGCACGCTGAACCACAATAATTGAAACTGAAGATGAGCACGGTTACCATGACGAATCATATAGTTGATGGGTTTGGGATGATTTATGTCACACGGTTGAAAAGTGTAATCAATTATTGATCTTTTAATTTAGTTTGTTTAGCTTTTTTAGTTTTGGATAAGTTTGATTATTTATGAGAATTATTTATTGTGCATAACGTTTTATCGTTATTTTGACTTTAATTTGAAGGATTTTTAAATGCGAAAGTTTACAATGAACGGCCTAAGCGTGTTCCTAAATCCTTAAGCGGACCTACAAGATAGGTATCATTGGGTAGCATTCCACGATAATTTTCTTTACGGGATCCAATGACTGGCTTCATCCCAACACTGCCTGTAGCCGTATTCATATATCTCTACGGGATAGCTTTTTAAAGTCTACGAATAGTCTCCATTAGTGTAATGGGTAGGTATTTTAGGCTTCCCAAATACATCTATACATCACGTCGAATGTGTAAATCACAGGAGATTCTGGCAACGTCTTCTAAGAGTAGCAATAACAAAACAAACATAATCCTTGTTTCTAGTGAAAAAGCAAAGATCAAAATTGTACTCATTTTTCGTCGATTCTGAACATATTTTCCAGTTTTACCATTTTTAAACGGGTTTGCATGATATCCAACCACATGCTATTTTTATCAATCAAGTGAGTTGTCGCACTGAATCACCCGCATCGCTGTGGAGGGGAAGAAGTCACATGATGTCATTGCTTCGTCTGTTATTGGTTACTGGTAAGATACCATCTGTGAAATCATCTAATATAGCTGTAAAAGCCATTAGCCTGAAATAGTTTTCCATTGATTTGACCACGACGTGTGCTGGACGACACGTGGTCTATTTTGTCCCATGTTATCGGCTGCGATGACGTTGATTGTCGTTGTCATCTTCACCTTGACCTTGAGGGGTCATGTAAGTGATATCTTATCAATAGCGTTTTCAGGAGTTTTTATGGCCCCGTCATCAGGATACGATTGTGTAAGAATATGCTCTGACATCATGACAAGGAGGGTTGTATTTCTACTGATTTGATACTTCTTGGCATTTCAATCAATCAGTCGTGGCCACTCGTGCCATTTTGAGACTTGCCAAGCATCTTCGGTATAGCAAGATTCGGATCGTGATGAATGCCAAATATTTCTCCTGGAAAGACAAATGGCTTTTAAACATCTCTCTGGTCCTTTCAAACTCGCATACACCTGTATATTTTGTGATACGTTTATAGTTCGGATACCCGATCATCAGTTGGATGTTTTTATATGTCTATACTGAAGCGGGCTTAAAACCATACACATTATCACATTCTTTGATATCTTCTCAACATCCTTAAAATCCTTATAGAAAGTAACAGATTTGAAATTTAATGCCATTCAAAACAAATATTATGTCCATTATAAGAATTCAGTGAATCACTAAACATATGGAGTATGAACTTTATAAGAGAAGTGACATGTAACTTACTAAATTAATTTAAACCTAACTTGAACATACATATTGTTCGGTCCAAATGCAGTAGTTGCACTACTCGGATAATCTGCGGGTTTCCATATTCAAAGATATATTACCACATCTACATTTACATAAAACAGCGGCTGAAAAATCTAAACATAACTGTCTCCCCTTTCACAGAGAATTGTGCTAATATTCAACTACAACATTAAATATACAACGTTAAGTTCCCTATCGTATTGAACGCATGCACATACATCTTTAATACAATGTCTATTTCTAGTGGTGCGTCCAAATTAAAGTTTTCAATACGTTGATTCTCATCTTATTAAAACTGTTACAACTAAACCCAAAAAGCAAAACTGATCGAAAACATTTTATGTAAGACTGGTTATTGATTCAAAGAAAATTTGAAGACAATATGAATTATCCATTTCCAGACATGTCAAATATATATGATGAAACATCACTGGATAAGCTGCCGAAATGAGCATCGCAATTTTAAGGTTGTTAAACAATTATGTGCTTGGAAACTGTCGAGAGAAATTACACAGTTTACATTCCACATGGACGATATCGAAAGAAATCAATACTGGAAATAACAAATGTAACTACTGAATAGTTTATGTGTACCCTCATCCCCTACACCCTTGGCTCTCTATCTCATCCTCCCCTTTCTCTTCCTTCTCTACCTCTTCGCCCTCCTCTTCCTCACCCCTCCCTTCCCTTTCCTCCTTCCCCATCTTCTTCCTCCTCAGAAGACAGTCAGTGGACTAGGAAGGCAATGACATTCATACAACAAATCAAGTTCTTCACTCTTCTACACCAATGGACATCGTAATGCAGGCGTTGTGGAACACATAAACTCAGTGCTGGACCGGCCAGAAACAATATGTCTGCAATATTCACTTGTATAGTTTCATTAATATTACATTAGGTTAAGCCCAATAACAACAGAACTGATGAAAACATAGCATGTAATACTTCTTGATGATAGACATTGAGTCCGTAGTTGGAAAAGCCAGCCACAGTGTTAACGACGTGTATTGATTGCCCTAAACGTTGTTATAGAAAACACTCTTACTTCGATTGGTATGTGCACATCATAACAAGTAAAATCAAACGAGGGAGACTCTATCGAGTATAACGATTTTTTGACGAACGAATATACGCTATGTTTGCTTCGTCGCCAGCATTAAATTAAAATTGTTCCAGCGTTTATTTCATTCTTGTTCAAAACTTTATGTTCTTCTTGTAATTCAGTGGCTCGTTTATCCCCACTGAGAAGAAGAGTTACATTGTCACTTATAGAGTATGTGTTTTGTGAGAATGAAGGTCAAAGTAACTGAGGCTAGTCAGCGATAATGATACATATTCACCGCGTGAAGTACGTCAAGTATGTCAATATTTCTTCCACAAGGAAGGTTGTGATTGTTGAACTACCAACTGTTCTTTGATCGCGTTGTTTGATCTTAGCAGTGGAAGTTCAGTATTACCTGCTATTGTTTTCGGTAATATCATATGCCCTTGTAATTGTTCACCTTTTGTTGTCATTGTTCCTCCTGTAGACTCCGTACTAGGAGGGACCTTGACATATTGACCCGAACGCATAAAGAGGGACCCGTGAAGGTCCCGGGGTAGAATAGGCCTTCAGCAACCCATGCTTGCCATAAAAGGTGACTATGCTTGTCGTAAGAGGCGACAAACGGGATCGTTTGACCTGGTTGACAGATGCCATCGGTTTCCAATTGCGCAGATTGATGCTCATGTTGTTGGTCACTGGATTGTCTGATCCAGACTCGATTACTTGCAGATCGCCGCCATATGGCTGAAATAGTGCTGAGTGCGACGTAACACTAAACTCACTCACTCACTCGTAAAGAGGAACCCCGCTTGTCCGGAATTGCCTGTTTCCGGGCAACAAACGAAACATGTCCTCCATGCATTATCAAAGGGAGTGGCCTTGTACTTCTGAATCATTAATTCCGAGAGGGATTATAACAATTAAATTGTTTATGTCAGCGTCCTGATCAACGAGGTTGGTGTAGACTAAGACGTAAGGGTGGTGCCTTGTGCTTAAACGGTGTCAACTGACGTCAGGTAATGGATTGGTACATTTTTGTGAGTTGGTGAGTGGGCTTTCGGACCACCAACCATGCCATGTAACGCACTCACAGAGGTTGAGTAAATTTGCTAACATTTTGACAAGTTGGAGTGAGTGAGTGTGGTTTAACGCCGCCTTTATCGATATCCCAGCGATACAATGACAGGGGGTACCAGAAATGGACTTTACACATTGTGTCTGTGTGGGGAATCGAGCCCGGGTCTTCGGCGTCACGAGCAAACTCTTAACCACAAGGCTACCCCACCCACATACCACGCTGGAAAGTTAAGTAACGTGTTGTGGCATGTGTTTACGGCAAAAAGATTTATGGTATTGCCAAAACATTCTTGTGTAGCCTAACTACCATTCCCAAATGAGAGTTCGATTAATACCGGAGCTACATACACATTTCAAGAATATGAACTAGTCATATATAGGTTATTCGGGGTCGTAGCTCCTATCAATGTTAATTCGAAGCCTTAACGCACCTGCCACGCCTTCGACAGTGAATGTAAAGTCGACCTTGTACTTCAAACACACCGGTTGTTCACCAGACCCGAGTACCGATCTGTCCGTCTGGTGACCTTTGGTGCAGAATACCTGACCCCGACAACAGTGGAAGGGCTATAATTTTACCTGTAACCTACAACCCCACACAATACACCCCGGAGCAGGTGTCTTCTGTCCACGGAAATGTCGAGTCATTACTAGCGTGCAGGATGTGACTCGTGAAGCATGACCGGCGGGTCACGTGACATGTTAAGTGACGCGAAACCGATACACTCACCTTGACGTGTCTTTAGTCACTAATTCAAGCGAAAGTTCGATTATGATTTTTTAGATTCCCATTTCTTGCGCCATTACAGCTTTCAAAATACAAAAGGAATTTTGACGTCAAGTGCCTGCCTGATAGAACCCCTCTTTCATACAGACAAATACAAGGTCAGTTTAAGTACAGTCTTAATAAGGTTCGATTCCCCACTTGGATACAACGTGTGAAGCCCACTTCTGGTGTCCCCGGCGTGATATTGCTAGAATATTGCTAAAAAATATTGTATAATTGAACTCACTCACTACTCGCTCACACGCTGTTTCAAAACAACTCAATTTGTTGATTGTAACCAGTCTATAAACATCAAGCAATATTCTGAGAATATTGAGCATCTCCTCTAAAACTCAGTCGAGAACGTCGCAATGGCTGGCCAGTGTGTCATTCGCATTTCCTTCGGACCTTCTATCTACATTTTGTAATAGCAGTGAGACATTTATCGTAATGAAATAGGACCAGATCCAGTTTTAATACCATCCACGACGTGTTTTATCACTTGAAACACAGCAGCTATTTTTTTATGTCTTTACTCTTTATCTCTTCATCACACTAAACTGTCGCCTTTATGCGAGCTGTCAGCCATGTGCATGGGACAGGCTAGAAGACGACCGGCCGTTGGTGCATTAATAGTGTTTTATTTATAACCGGATTTAGATCGATATGGCAAATGCTTGAAAACACAACTACATTGCAAGAATACCCAGACAGTCCTAGAGGGTCACGCGTTATTTCAGATTCCCCCTGTCATATCCCCCAGGCAGCTTCCGTGAATTCTAGTGACGTAATGGCTGGTCCTTGAACTTATTTTCTTTCAAGGTAATTAAAGCGTTTAAATGCGAGGACACCTATTTTGTACTAACAGAACATGAAATTAATGCCGCCCTGTGGTTTCCCGGAGACGAAAGTGGGGTACGTTCCTCGCATGAGGAGACTGGTTGGTCACCCACGATAACTTGGCTGACGGCGCGTCATAGAAACCGTTGCTCACAATATCGATCTCTGGTTGTTCATTCCATTAAGCAGCCTGACGTCTCTGCAGAAAGTTAAGTTGTAGCACTGACGAGTAATACGTTAAATCACAGATATGAATTACGATGACGTAACTTCGTACATGGTAACCAGGGTTCGGTTTATGGGAAGAAACTTTAGAGGAAAATCGGCAACCAAGGAAGACATTGGGCGTGTATGTTAACAATACAATTATGCTTGCCTTAAGCTAACAGGACGTAAAACTCATGTGCTGTTCATAATCATTCATTGTGAACTAATTACATGTATATCCGTTGAGTTCATTTTGTACAAGCAATGAGTGCATGTACAGGTTTCTTGCAACAGAAGGGACACAATGACAGATGTTTTCGTAAGAATCCTTTAAAATAGAAAAAAAAACAATTAAACAGTACCAAGGCGTTCACATACTTGAAATCCTAATCTACGTAAGCCTCATAACTGGTATTAAAAAGATTAAAAAGGCCTGAGTTCCCTTTAATGAGAATGAGTTCAGATTCTGAAGCGCGATTCCTTGTCTCATGACACTAACGCGATTAGGGTCTGTTTTGAATTGTATTCAACAGTCTTAGTTCTCTAGAGTCGAGATGTTTTGTGGACTTGTATAAAACAGATACTTGAAAATGCCTTGTGTGTGATTCGAGTCTATACAGCTTGTGGACTTTTGCTGGAAACGCAATCTGGCAGTTCAAAAATAAATAAATAAACACGTGTCCTTCTTCATTCAGTCATGTTTAAGGTGACCGTCACACACAGACACACCCACGCACCTATATAGAGTGGCATCCCTTAGCCTTGCCAGGAGCCACTGGGGAGGTTTAATCCCAGATTGTGGCGCAAATATGCCTTGTTTACTCAGCACCATGCCACTGCTAGTGGTTTTCAGCTAAACCTTAACGTCTACAATCTGCACCATTCTGTTTTTCTCTTACAAAATTACCGGTGACCTGAAATATCCGCAACTCGTTGTATTAAGGAAAAAGTAACCTTGATTTTGCAGGAAGTATACTATACTCCCTGAGCCAAGTTGACGGAAATTAAGCTGAGTGAGCAACGGGAGATCTGGTTAGTTATCGGAACCTTTCCCCCGATCAGTATCTTGATGTTGATGCCAATAGCGCCACTTTCAGAACCGGAACATGTAATCTTGAGGGGATCGGGGAAATTTAGATAAGTCATCGTATGCTTCTTTGAACTCCACAGTCTCTTTGATATATCAGTTGATTATTGATAAATTAATTATATCCTCAAGGAGCCCATTATGCAAGTTTTCCCTGTTGATTAGACAAAAATAACTAAATCTGTTCCTGTTTCAAACAAGATAACAAGATTTGAAATTTAACTGCATGTGTCTCGTCACCGCGGTGTGTTTCGCATTGATCACTTCACGTTTTCCTGATCCCACCCAGTTCATTAGGGCCAGGTTGGGTCCAAACGAATCTTCTGTGCGTTCTTCTGGTGGCAGCGGTATCAGTAGAAGTAGTAGTAGTAGTAGTAGTAGTAGTAGTAGCTGTAATAGGAGGAGTTACAGCGGAGTTACAGCACCAGCGGTAGTTGTGGCAGTAATAGTAGGTTGCAGCAGCAGTGGAAACAGTAGTAGTAGTAGGAGGAGGAGGACGAGGAGGAGGACGAGGAGCAGCAGCAGCAGCAGCAGTAGTAGTTGTTGTAGCACTGGTAGTAGTAGGAGTAAAACAGCAGCGGTAGTAGAAAAGTAGTAATACTAGTAGCAGTACGTGTTACTGTAGCAGAGGTAGTAGTAGTAATACTAGTAGTCGCAACGAGTACGTGAGTATATTTTTAGCAATATTCCAGCAATATAACGGCTTGAGGCCTACCAGTAGTGTTCTTCACGCATTGCACCCATGTGGGGAATCGAACCCGGGCGTTCAACCCCTAGGCTACCTTAACGCCCAAGTAGTAGTGATGGTGGTGGTAGTGGTTGTAGGTTATATAAACAACACACGCAGATACACAAACATATGAATGTCAGTGTCCGTTTAAATGACAAAAAGGAACATAATACGGGTAAATAAATCTATTTGTCGAAGACAGCAAATCACGCAACATCTACTTCTTGCCTCAGCTTAATAAGTATAATAATATATAATATACCCTTACTTTCGGCTCTAGTAGGCCTCCCTCAAGTCTTCATTATACCCTCCTCACATGCAGTCTACATACGTAAGACCTACTGCATGTATGTATGCCATAATCACACGTCCTCTAGAATTACGAAGGAAAGCGCATCATAGCCACGGCTAGACCTAAGACGTCCTTGTCTGCTGGTTCCCGTGCTTGTAATGATACGTGGAAATAGAAGTTAGACGCCTGCATGCAAAAAATGTCTTCGCTACATTAGACAGACGTGCCCCCTTTGAGCAATTAAGGAGGTTGTTCGGTTACGTAGCGTAGTTGACGACCGTTGTAATACAGGATAGACTGGTGGACAGGTCCTTTACACCTCCTTACTTTGTCATCAAAGTGTCCAGTGTTTAATGGGGTATATGTGTCGCGACTGAAGTGGGGATTTGATGGTAACAGTGGCTGAAGTGTATGGACAGCACTTGAGTGGTGACTATGAGAACGTCCAGGCTCCCGTGTCTTGCAATATCATTCTGACTTGTTTAAACAGATGTGGATCAGATTGATATTTATCACACACTGATGTGTCTGTTCACACTTTTTTTTACATATTTTGACATAAAATGCAGAAAAGGAGTATTAGGAACATTAAATTCCCTCATTTACTGCTGTTGATCCCTCATGACATGGCAGCAGTCCAGTGCCATCTGTTTTTCCTGTTAAAGGTGTTTCTTTGTTGTTGTTTTTGTGCGTCTTCAAACATGACTCGTGGTCTAATTTCTGGGTTCAAATAGACCCGGCCGAGAAGTCGTAAGAGGCGACTAATGGGATCGGATGGCCATCGTATCTCAAATACGTTGACCGATGCTCATGCTGTTGATCACTGGATTGTCTGGTCCAGACAGCAGACATACGGATGGAATGTCACTGAATGCGACGTTAAACAGCATCTAAACCAAATACCATTGCCCTGCACCATCGTGTTGCTAAACACCCGGTGAACCAAGAACGTGTTCCTATTTCCAACTCCAAGGGAAATGCATGCTTTCCCTTCCATTTGTAACTACTCGCTTCTTTCCGTGGCCTTCAACAAGACCCCCATTCGTATATTGCCAAGAATCGTGGTATACCTATCACTAGTATCAAATCGCACGCAGTTAACACGCATTTCGAAGTATGAAAATGGCGGCACAGTCGAACTGTGAAACTTTGCTGAACTGTGCAAAGCACAGTTCAAACATAAACTTTGATCTAGAGGATCAGAAACGTTTAACACTGGAACATCTTTACGAAGGTAGTGACTCTGTAGCTGTTTTGTCCACGGGGCATGGGGTATTCTTGGAATAGCCATGCTTGGAAATTCAGTGTTATCTTTCCTTGGAAATATTACTTTTGATGTTCGTGACCTTTTGCGCTTGGACAAAGCCCAGTCGTGAGAGGCTTGCCGGAATGACACGCGTAGTCACGAATGATTTCGATTCAACACTTGACTGACAAACTGATGAGCCATGTACTGGTATGTAATGTCCGGGCAATGTGAAGTTATGTGAGTGTCGTGTGCCAGCGTTACTAGGCCTATCCCTGTTCCTTGATGGCATTCCCCGAACTGACCCGAGGAGTGATTGATAAGACACCGGTGGTATCCAGTGGTATGTATTACCTTTCGTTACCGCATTGCAGGGTTACATAAGATCACGATGAAAACGACCGGCAGGTAACAGTGGGTGATACATAGTGGCTAGAATTCAAGATGCCTTAGTTTTACATACTTTATATACGTGTATGGTGCCACTGCCTGTGGCGTTAAACAACAACCAACCATTATCATATGTGACTAGCATGAGTTTGGATGTGGTATAGAGGCATCACGTTAATTTGTGGTCAAAGCGACCTTGTCACTCGAAAATCCCATGAGTAAAATTTCACGCCAGCTGTCAGTGTGCGACCAGGGAACACAAAACGATGAACTGAGAGCGTTGCTGTGAAACTTCAGCTGCCACTCCATACAACATAGTTGTTGACAGCTGCAAACGATGCATATTTAGATACACACAGTGACAAGACTTAAGGACATGATTGTCTGGTGTCTCCACTCGTGATTGTTTCTATTATTAAAAGTGTACAGCCCTACTTGCTTACTGTCGAGAAACGCTGCATGTATATATAATGTGTCGTCAGAACTGTGTAGGTTTAAAAGTATGTCTCCGTAGAACTAACAGTCTTTGTTGGCGAACGGTAGCGAGATACAACGTTGATTTTTCAAGATACCAAGGTTAAATTTCAAGATACCTACTTGAATATTCGACTAAGGTAAGCTGAATTTTCCAGACAGTAGGTTAACCTTTCAAGATACAGTTTGCTGAATAATAGCACAGAGTGGCCCTAATAGGCTTCCGTATATTTCAGTTAATAAAAACAGAACGCGTCAAATGTGTTTGTTGTTTAACGCCGCACTCAGTAATACAATTTATCGCAGTTACATGGTCTGTAAAATCGACCAACACCATGAGCATCGATCTAAACAATGGGATACGATGACATGTATCAACCCTGTCAGCGAGTCTCACCCGACCCCGTTAGTCGACAAGCGAAGGTTACTGAAGATCAGTTCTAAAACGGGTAGATCTTCACGGGTAAAGCAACTCTGAAACTGAACTAACGATCGGAGGTACACTCCGCTCAGCGACTCGAGTCACCTTTAACCACGTGGATCCTTAAGTCCTGTAACTGTGTGTGTCTAAATATGCATCGTTTGCAGCTGTCAACTACTATGTTGTATAGAGTGGCAGCTGAAGTTCCACAGCAACGCTCTCAATTCATCGGTCTGTCTTCCCTGATCGCACACTGACAGCCGGCGTAAAACACTGCCCCGCACCGTCAGTTTCAGATGGTCATGGACACCATCCTAGACCCAACATTGTGACACCCGCTTCCTGTACATGACAGAGCGTGGGGCGGAATATCACTTAGACTTACGATACAATCCCACGACACGCACGTCGTGCCATATATTACGCTCTAAGTTCAAGTACCCACGCCTTGGTGTATTGATTACTTTTCAGGACTTATCACTCACTCCAGAATGAGGCGACGTTGGGTAGTCGAGCAGTTAGTGATGACGTTGATCAAACGATTAGGTTTGATTCCATTCAGTGTCCAACAGACTCCGGGCCTTCCTACTTCCACAACATAACATGGAGGAAAGCGTTGTGTTTAAATCATGGAGGAAAGCGTTTGTTTAAATCATGGAGGAAAGCGTTGTGTTTAAATCATGGAGGAAAGCGTTTGTTTAAATCATGGAGGAAAGCGTTGTGTTTAAATCATGGAGGAAAGCGTTTGTTTAAATCATGGAGGAAAGCGTTGTGTTTAAATCATGGAGGAAAGCATTGTGTTTAAATCATTTACTGTATTTACCTTAGGACTATTACGAACAGATTCAATAGTGGTATAACAATAGGCATTACTATCTCTAAGGCAATAACTGTTCATGTTGGTCACTATTTCTAGATATCATAATATTAACGGCAAGTTGTCGCAATATAAGAATGTGGCCATAACCTGCTCGCCTGTGTAGACTGGTCTAGTACAAGGAAGGAACTACTGTACATCTTGGACACATAATATTCAGTGCAGCCGAATCCTTCTCCCGATCAGTGACTATATACCAGTATATGGTCTCTGTCACGACCTATCTAAAATCTATGCTTTAATATCAACCGTCCCTCAGACCGCTTTAAGTAATTCCTCATATTATCTCCTCCTTCAAGTGATGGCCACCTACATTTATTCATCTATCTATCTTTGATAAATAGCCTAGGTCTGTTTTATTCGTTTTGTATAGAAGCCACCATTTTTTCATCTGCAACCTCACTCAGAATTTCTGTGGCTCACAAGTGCAGTTCGACTGGACGGCGACTTTGAGGATGGAATCAGAACGCTAATAGGTATGTTGGTAAATGGACACGGGATATTTTCTATATTTGATATGTATATTTACCACTGGACACAAGGGTGCGAGATGGACCTGGTCTGATCCTCCACTAACCCATCATTACCAATAGAGCCTGCATGCTCAAATGGCGATGTGGTTCTTTTAGGCTGTTACTGTGCCATCGTACATCGATACCATGGATTATTGCTCACGCTAACAACCACTGGTTTACGTCATTCAGAAACCTGTAATAAGCACAGCACAGCACAGCACAGCACAGCACAGCACAGCACAACACAACACAACACAACACAACTCAGCACAGCACAAGACAACATTGCACAGTTCAGCGCAGCTTTCTCATTCACTTAGGTTAATTTTAAAAAGTTAAATGCTTAACGACATCACTTCTATTGGTGCGCGTGACATTATTTTTCTAATTTTATTTTATTTATTTGTTTCATCATTTCATTATATTTTTTATTTTAGTTATTAATTAGCTTTTCAATTTTTCATTTTTTATTTTTTTATTTTTTTTAAAAAAATGTTTCCATATATAAAAAAAATAATTTTGACTTGGCTGCGTCCCCATCATCCATTTGTCCACTATCAGAATGAATGTCTGTAAGAACGAGTATGACTGAATCTACAGCTCATAAACAAGCTGCTAAACTTACCAAGTTGTATTTCTGAGAAAAAAAATAAAAATGTTTTCCTCCCGCGTCACTTTTTGTCTGTCACACCTTTTTTAAAATACCTAAATATCCTACCGCCCTTCTCACTTTTGACAAAAACTGTGCCCGTAAAACACTGAATTTTTTTAGGCAGCCTTACATATATGCACAATACGCATGGATATCCAAGTCATCAAAATAGAACAATGACACAATGACCAAAGTATTTATCTACGTCATACTCCCCTTAAAACCCTCCTTACTAACCCTCCACCTAGCCCTACCCCGGAGCTAATCCTTACCTTGTGATTACGTCACGTCCCAAGTGACTTCTATACATAGCTACATCACTACACAGTCTTTGAGACTTCTAAATGAGGCCAAGTGCGCTATGATCATGACTTGGGGCTGTATATATGTCAACTGTCAGGCCCAAGGATCTACTCCAGTCCTGTATATAACATCAGTATCCTGGGAACTGTTGATCGAACCGGAAAGGCTCGTAGTAGAAAAAGGAGAGTTAGTATTTTAAAGCTATGCGATGATTTAGGATGTTACGTTGATAAACCCAAACTTGAAACTTTAAGGTGCTTGTGTCATTGTTCGGATTTATGACTGGACTATTTGTGCTCTGGGGAAAGGATACGTAATGGCTGCTTGGGATTAACGTTTCTTTACGTTTCCTCTTTTTTCTGTTTATCAATTGATCTAATGTGATACAGGTATTCTGCCGAACGGATAATTGTTAATCGCTACCAGAATAGGACATAGCTAAAATATAAGTACGCACGCATGCGCACATACACGCACACGCAGCTATGCACGCATAAGTAGACATGTTACTCCTCAGGGTGAATGCTGTTTTACGCCTCAATCAACAGTATTCCAGCAACATGTTAGGGCGGTTCTGTAAAGAATGTAATCGGAATGGAGCCAGGAACAATCTTCAATTTGCAAGAGCTGAGGCAATCTACACTTGTCAAATCATTCTGGCCTCGAGTAGAACTCCTACTGAATTTATTGCCTAAGGTCTGGGGGACAGACTAGTTGTAGACATCTTTGCAGATGAGCAGAGAAGCGATAGAAGAGGATCCGAGTCATCGGGACGGCCTAGTCACTCATTACAGCCATCCAATCCCCATTTGTCTGAATTCTTTCGATCCATTTTGACCTGGAGTGTTTATTTCGGAATTCGTTTAGGAAAGTGTTGTCGTTGTTGCTCATAAGACTGAATAATTGTCACCTTCTGATCTGGAATCAAAGAGTGGTTTACTATTGTACTACGCAGCCTTCAGTACTTCCAGTATTGCAGTACTTAGGCCAAGGTCGAAACAGTGTCAAAATACTGCCTGTTCAAAGGGCCAGTGCTCAAACTCAAGTCAGGGCTTTGTCAGCCCTAAAATATTAAGCTATGTCAACAATGCTATTTTTGTTTTTAACATTGATCGATGTAGTGCATGGCGAAGGTAGTAAATACGCAAGGGGAAACAGGTCAGGGTGTAGCATACACGGACTTGAAGAATACCGTAAATAATATCTGATTTATTTAGTCGATAATGAAGACATGTCTCGTGATAACTCAGTATTTCACCCAATATACTGAATGACGTCATAAAGCTTTAGGCAGTATTGTGTTTAACTTAAACATTGCACATAACAAGTTTCATATGAACAGGGAAATATGCGTAGCTCATAGATTGCATAAATAATTCTGTATACACAAAAAAAATTATATATATATATATATACCCTTACTATTTATATACTATTTGTCCGAGATAGGCCATACATTTCACTTAATGCTCGTTAATGTTATATACATTACCTAAATCTCAATTATAACATAATAGGTGAATCGTTCGTATAGCGTCCGTGAAGTCATGGTCCTTTTGAACTTCAAGGCAACAGCTGTGTGTCGTCAAACAAGGACCCGGACAGTCGTGGGTTGGCAAACATCCCTGGTAGAATAACAGGTGTACAGGCAGTTGCTGACGAGAGACGACATACGTTGGATTGAAGGGGTGAGGGGGAGTAAAGGGAGGGTCTCCGAGATACCGCTGCAAAGTCGATTGACCTCTAGTTTCTTTTGTTGCTCGTACGAGGACTCAAATACTCCATGCATGCATAGTTCTTTAGTTACTGTTGCCAAGGCATGGTAAGCATCTTTTCAGGTTCTAATCATTTAGAATCATCAACTGTTATCGGCCAAGGAGAATCTATATGTGCTTGTCTCAGTTTAGGGGTGCTGAATTAAATCTTTGTGAAGAAATATAGGATTATAAATTACACGAATTATAAACATGGTTCAAATTTACAATAGTCGGTGTACAAATAAAAGGCTGTAGTTTCAGACACTGGTCAAAGCATGGCCATCGGGAGTTAACGACCATTGGGATACGTGAATCTTTTGTCTCACAATTGGATGGCGATGTTCTATAGAGAATGACATCAAGAACTTCAGACTGTAAGCGAATGTCTGGGATAGCGTTCATCGTGATCAAATAGCTTGATGCTCTAATGTTTTGTACAGCAAACACTCTTGATAAAAATGCTATTTGTGAAGACGCTTGTTTGTTTAAAAAAATCTCTTCACGAGAGGGCCTAAAATCGTGATCTAAACTTAATATCTTAATATAAAAACGTCGCTTGTACAATATGGGGTTAGTTTCATGCACCGAACAATATACGGCATACTTTGTGCGATTATTCAATCATACTCTGTTCGAATATATGCTTTGCTTACATGTACACGATGTCGACCAATATTTGGGAAATCATACAGGTGTCAAATTGTGTGTGTGTCTGTGTGCGTGCGTGCCTGTGTTGTGGTGTGTGTGTGCGTGTGTGTGTGTGCGCGCGTGTGTGGTGGTGTGTTGGTATAGTATCTGTTAAAGTAATGTATGACACTTTTAGGTGTAGATATTAAAAACCATGTTAGTATCTGCACCGAAACGTTGCGTTCGTTGCAGTAAAGAAGTTGACCATCCATCGAACTTATTTTTCCTTCCTCTTTACAACTCCTGAAATGACTTAGATGTTAAAGCAATATTTATCATTGATAATGTCACCTTAACGCATCGAACGTGTTATTTTGATACTGCTTTCGGCACGTCACCGGCCCAACAATGCATGCAAGCGATGATGTTTCTTAACTTACTGACCTATCCCATTCTCCTGTAAAAGTTAGAAAACAAATATCACCACGTTATGATATTTTCAGTAGATTACAATTTGTCCATTGCGTGTTAGACTCTTCTATATAGCAGAAGGTGTGGAAACTTTCCATACATCCACATTATAATGTACGTCATTATAAAAAAAACTCAGCACCCTTGCCGCATCCTCTTCTTACAATATTCAAATGATTAGAAGATTGCCCTAGCGATATTTTCTTAATGTTCATTTGAAGCCTGGGGTTGTTGTTGCCCACACAAGGAATCGTGGCCTAGATTTGACGAGCCGGTGTTGACTGTTTAGAGCCTTGTGAAATATTATTATAGGCTGAACGGTGCACCTAGTACTCCGGCTGCATGTTTGTGAGAACAACATACCTATTTGTTCGGCTGCATTGTGCAACAAGTTGTTCGATTGTGAACGAGTCGCCCCGGCAACATGCTTTGAATATGTGTCCTCCGCCTATCTGTTGCCAACGTTCAGCGGCACTTGTCGATGCGTTTCAATTGAAATACTGAAGAGCTGGGAGTGTTATTAATGTAAATAACCAATGTTGTCGATCTTGGGTCAACACAAAGGCGGCATGTGATGACGGAGTGATGTTTCTTTTGTCAGTTGACGGGGATAAGGCTTGTTAGATCAACATCAGCAAGTGGTGGGTGATCCTTGCAACGCTACATAATCTTTGATGTCTCAGCGTCCTACGCCAACAGACGCCATCGTGAGATGTGGGAGCCTGAGGTCAGTCAAGGTCAAGGAGAGCGTGTCGATCCATGAACCCGCTGGCCATTGGTCAAGACACCGCCACGTCTTTGTCAGCTGGAAGGACTTAAGGGCTGGTCTCAAGTGCAGCTGTGGAGCCACAATTAGAAGGGCTGATTGTTTCTTCTGATAACATGGACCACTGAGTGTGTTTAATTGGAACTACTGTTGTTTCATGTTTAAAGAACTAGTTTAAGTGAATCTTCCTCACTTGGCGGTCACGTTAATCAGCGCTGCAGTGGGACCCATGATGACGTTTGTACAATGAGTGCGAGAGAATATCGTTTACAAATCTCGATATTAGAGACACTGAACAAAATGTTACGGATCATGAATATTTTTATGGTGGTGATACAGACAACACATCCAAAGATATGTCATGACCCCTCACTTCATGTATCGCACTTAATCCTTGTACCGATCCGTCGAATTTCTGATTTCAGACTAGTAAAAAACAAAGAAGCTAGGAGTGTTGGATGGTTTGACTCTCTTTATTTTTGTACTTTGTACTTATCTTTGCCTACTCATATGATATAATGAGAAACTGACGTATCAAATATATTTGATACTATTGTACAAAATTGAATTTGGTGCATTAAATACAATGCATTCATAAGGAGAAATATACACAAGGACATTGTATCTATAGCTGCATTCAATAAAATGAAACATTATTTGACTGACGCATTTCCACTTTTTAGGAAATCCATGTTACACACGATCACCATTCTCTGAGCAAGTGTCCATGCGCCTTCCATCCTCTGTGTCTTGGTTCGATTTGGTTTATTTCTTAAATTGGCCAACGGCTAGTATGAAAAATACATTGTACAATTTTCAAAAGCGCATTGCCAGCAAAGACCTTCCGTGACAAAAGATGACACTAATCAAATAAAAATTCGTGGATAATTCAAGTTATTGGGTTTTTTACCTGAAATACATAACCATGAAGGTAATTCTTCAACATTGGTTTGATAAAGATAACTAAACCTGATCAGGGTTTGAGACATGTATACATCCAGAGGTAAATAGCGATGTCTGTATGTCAAATACATAGGACAAACCATGATAACATGCTAATATTGGTCGAGCCCAGCTTCCTTTCTCAATTATTGGTGAATGAGAAGATAATGGTAAGCGTGTAAAGACAACCCTGTAGGTTATAATTTCATTTTGAGATAAATAGTTTACCGTGGTAAGGGATGATTTGCTAAGCAATTAACCTCTTTTTCACAAAGTGGGGATACAGGGGCATTGGAAGCCCTTTCACTGTGTAATATGAAAAATATATGTTACGCGTGTTACACATGCATTACTTCTTGTCCAAAGAAGGTATATCTCTGTCTTCGACCGATGTTAAAAATGGCCCATTCATTGTACTTTTAACGATTCTTGAGATAAAAAGACCTTTTCAGCATAATGCACTGTCTGTCTTAGGGTTTATCTTCTTAACATTTACACCAAAGAGAAGATAAGAAACATTACACAATCATCGGAACGTTTCTAAAAGGTTTCGATCCGCAAGTGATGATTTAATGTGTAAGGTCTGGTAGAGACGTCCGTGTTGTCATTTAACCCAACACTGACGCTAGGACTGTCGAAATTTTCTTTCTTTACCACAACTTACAGTTAATATCTTTCTTAGCCCCGATATACGGTAGTTACATTGATTGCTGTGTCAAATGGTTGGGTGACACTGCCTGAGAGACGTCACATTTATCACGCTATAACTTTGGAGAAATATGGAATCCCGAGAAGGGACATTGTTGCGTTGTCGAGCTCTCAAAAACAAGCAATATTTGGCAAAGCGCGACAATGCGACATTTCGCCCATTTGTAGCATTGTCACGTTTTGAATAACAGTTTCGATATTCCTCTCAAGTGCGACACGCGACACGCGACAATATTCAAGGTCAAAATATGTTACGTTGTCGCATTGTCGCCCAATCTAAGATGTGTAAAGAAAAAACGAAACATTTACTAAAACGCGACCCTCGACAATGCGTAGAAAGTCAATTATAGCACGCATGCGCAGGAAAAGTTAAACTCTATTTCACACTCCCTATGGTTTTTAAAACGAAATGGCACTTGGGATGCTTTTCGTGAACTTAATGCAAATCTTCATTGTTGGTTTGAAAATTATTTTGTATATAAATGTATTTAGCCAGTGAAGTGTGTTTTAGCAGCAAGACAATTATTTGCGCAACTATTCATTGTAATCTCAGCACACGGTTGCCCTGTCATTCAAGGCGGGGCAATTTACTGTGCAGATTAATGTCTCTTAGTCACACCAGATAACTATGATCATGAGTTCGAATTCCAGCACCATACACATTAATCACTTTGTACATTTCGCCAATATCAAGATGACAGGTTGTGAAAAACTGAAATATTGTTAAAATTCGGGTCACATCGGCAGAAACATCAGATGACATCCTCGATTGGGTCACTATGTTCGGTAGTGTGGCTCTTGACAGTTTCATGGTGCACTCATGCCCGACGCTGATGAATGTGTTCGAGATCTGCTTCTGCCTCTGGATGGATACCAAACAGAATGAGATATCTTTTAACCCCCCGACACCTCAAAGACAGTTTAGGTCGACTTTGAACGTGATAATGGGAAAATCGCCTTACAAATGGAGTTATCATTGTGATATACTATCCCATACTATCAATGATGACGACCTAGCACGACCCCGACGTCGGGTTTCCTGGCTCTCAACCTGTTCCGTACAGTTTCACCGGATATCCCCTGAAGCCCAAGTACCCTGGCTGTTGTGCTCTCACCCGTGGGAGTACGATCACGCAACTGTAGTACCAGGATGTACCGATCTTCGGCTGCAGTGGTAACTTGAGGTCTGCCTGTACAGGAACGGTCGTTTGTTATACCTGTTTGGTTGCGACGAGCTGCAAGCCATTATATCTTGCTCAGACTAACATTCAGACGCCTGGCAACAGAAGACTGGTAATCTCCAGCATGCACTCTTTCAGTGGCAATGTTTCGTGTCGAGTCAAAACGTGATTTGACCCTGAAACTCCCTCAAAACGAATGCCAATTTCGGAAAGTAATCTAGATTTTTATTGCCAATCAGTGAATGTTTTATTGCCAGACAGTAAATTGTGTAAAATCATGTCACCAACACTTATGTTACATATTTTGACGATTGTGTGAACACAACAGGAAATTACTAGATTTTTTATAAATACAAATCGCCTTTGCTTTTCTTTTTGGGGATGGTATATTAGAAACGATGAAATTGCTTGATAGGGTTGCGTACCCTTGACGTGCCAGAAACCAACTCTCCCTCCCTCCTCCTACACTCCACTCCACTCCACACCACACCGCTCCTCTCCCTTCCCCTCCCTTCACTCTTCCGGCGCTCCGGTCTGCTCCACTCCACCCTAACCCTCTCCTTTCCGCTTCGCTCCACACCACTCCTCCGCTCGTCTCCGTACCCCATCACTATTCCGTCGCTCCACTCTCTCAAGGTTTAGGAAGCTTGGTAAATTAGCGAGATATTTCATTATAATAAACTGCTGTGATGTCTGTTTGAATCCTATACTATTAACTCTGCACATGCCCCGATTCACAATATATCTCATAATTTTCTCATACGGATACTGTATCCAGCGATACACATGTACTTGTATCGTTTTAAATATGCACCTACTCAATCATGATATTCTTCAGCAAATTGGACAGTTTGAATACATTTTGACGAAATCTTGCATTATCGCGTGTCGAGCTTTGTTAAAATATCGACTACAGTATGTATAATGAGGTATTGACTAAGACGCGACACGTGACATTTCGTCATAATGACGCGTTGTCGCATTGTCGCGTGTCGGACTCGAACTCAGAACAATAATAAATGAACGTACATCTAGTCCAGAGTCGTTGAGTGTCGTTGCTTAACGGAATGGTTGTATTCAGACTGACCATTTTGCTGAAAATTATTATTAGTCCAGGAGGAGGCAGCTGAAAAATCTGATATATATAACTTTTGACATATTTTGGCTTTTGAAAATAATCAAAATGACCGCCATTGAGGTCGCCATTTTGAATTGTCGTGTGTTGCCTTCTCGGCAGTTAAATTTACATAAAAATTAACACCGAATTTTTGTGTCCATTTACATCCAATGTTGATACTTTTGATGTTTTTTGACACTTGTCTCTTCTGGAGTGGTGGCTCGGGCACAAAACAAGTAATTTTGTGCAGTCATGTCGTGGTAATATGTTTTACAGCGTATTCTTTGAGACGGAGAATCGCTAAAATCCCCTGACTTTTCATGGAAATGTGTGGCGGAGATTTATTTATTGAAAGTTTACATTATTCTTGGAACTAGAATCAGTTGTATTTGTTTCCTGTTTACTTCTAGAGTGACAGCATGTTATATGGAATTGTTTCATATTATCCAGAATTCAAAATTTCTGCCAAGATGACCGCCATTGCAGTTTTACTACTTATGCATACCATAGGACTAAATGTGTTCTGATCTATAAAACAAACAATTCATTGGTGTCACCTGTTTAACACAGTATAGAAAAAAATTTCAATGTTATAGTTAACAAAAGCTTCATATTCCTGAAATATTTCATGCTTCACGATCGATAACTGTGTCTAAGCTCTTGTTGTAGATATTCAAATGGTCTGTCAGATAATTGTTAGCTTCTGAATGTATCAAAAGTTAACTCTAATCTACAAGCCAAAGCTGTTCGGGCAACAATCACCTGCCATACAAAAAGACATGTCTCTGTGCGCAATAAATCAGTCTGTCTGCATTGTCATAGATCTATCTACTGGCATACTGACTTTATTGCATTTACTCGACGTCAGAAAAGGGATAAGCTGACCATCACAAATGCTTCAACTAGGGCCAACTGGTGAAGGAATGTGATTGACTACAGATACTGTTTCCAAACATCCACTTGGTAGTTTACTTGCTCAATGTGATATTCTAGAAAGTTGTATGTTGGTGGGAGCTTTTCATTTAATGTCTAGTCTCATCTCCAGACATCACTGGATTGTTTGGTACATACATTGAAGTCAGTGATCTGGTAATAATGATGGGCGTTTGTATTGTAAGTTCTTGTTTGTAGATACTATATTGCGCCCGTGTACGGATGTATTTTTGTTTTAATGTTGGACTTGTTTCTTGATGAGTTTCTGTGTTGGCAGTATTTAGCAGTTTATGGCAGTGTATGGCAAAACCAAGCACTTCTACAATGCACATCCGATTTCCATGGACAAGAACAATTCTTCTCGAGTTCACAACTTTCAAAAACAAAACAAAACAAAACAAACAAGTTCAACTGGACCAGCTGTGCAGATTATGTTTAATAATGTCATCATTCCCAACATGGAACAGTACAAAATACTCGAACACAAACACCAACATTGTTCCCGCAGAGTGTGTGTCTAAATTAACCTTGTTCAAATTTGAGATTTGAACAAGGTCAAAGGTAACTGAAGCCCGACACGTAAAACCAGAGATAAAAAAAACTTTTTTGAGAAAAAAACTCTGGAACCGTGTTCCCTCAACGCATGCAACGCTACCTATTATACTGGAGGGTTTACAGTAGTAGACACGCAGAGTACATTGTCACAAAATGTAGGAACATCCACATCCTGCTCCAGAAGAGTCCGTGATCCACTTCATTCCATGGAATATCTTCTTGTCCATGAGGTACACAACTTTTGATGCCCACATGGGGTGACCAATGTTTGAGGTGTTTAAAATAAAGATACATCACTAATATCAACTTTAAAGCATGATAGCAATCATATATTAGCAGCTGTTGACTTTTATGGCAGTTTTAAAAAGTTGCCCGACGCTGTTTCCCTAAAAATAGATATGTAATTAGTTGTAAGGTAATATTATGCGTAATCCAATATGGCCGCACTTCCTGTTTATACTGTTGCTACAGAGGATGATGTCACTGATGACATCGGAAACCACTACAAGCCGTGAAAGTGGTAAGTATTCATTAAAAACTGTTTAACAGTATTTCTGAAATAATATATGATATGAAAAGCAGCCCAAATCACATCATTTCATTCATTATATTGCTCCAAATGACATAATAAATTTCCCAACATGTCTGGTGGTTCCTAAAAATTTTAAAGCCTGATTTTGTCAATTCAACTTCATCAAGTCTGAAAATGATTATGGTTATATTGTACCATTTTATTGTTTATTTGATTCGATGTATTTTCAATGTTGTAAATATTTACTTTTTTTCCATCAAACATGAAAAATTCAAATATTCATCATTTTTCCCCCTTCTTCAGGACTATTTTTCTGGCACTATCTTCTACTTATTCGTATTAAACTGTAATGCATATGCTGTAAAGAAATCAGAAATATTTACAATTATTTGGGCAGAATGATGGACAATGGAAAGTTTGGAATCTTCTCCAAAACTCCTAAATGAAATTTGGTAAATACAATCATTTCAACTTAAATTTTATCAAATTTTCTGTTTTTTTATTTTTGTGTTTATTTTATTTCATTTTGAGGGGAGGTGGGAGGCTTCTGTGTGTTTTTGGAAGGTGTGTGTAGGGTGAATAGAGGCAGAAATTGTATGGTTGAAACTGCTCTTTAGTTTTCAATGATAGATTTCAGCCTATTGATGTCAGTTAACAACATACATGATCATGTTGACAAGGTTATATTATATTGGGTATTATGTCTCAGGAATAACCCTACAATCATAATGTTTTCCAGATGATACTTCATCATGACAGCCCCAGTGTGCATGATTCATACTGGCACAGAGGATACCTCATCCAATCTGGTATCACCAAGAGATCTCGAATCACGGACTACGCTTTACAGGGCAGCCCAGGACATAAACCAATCCTTGAGTTATGTGAACATTTGCCTGAAGGTAGTATACCTAATGTTTACTATCACAGAAAATGTAGGCAGATATTTACCATGAAGAGGGATTTAGCTAAACATGAAAAAGAAAATGAGTCAATGGCAAAATCCCTTAGAAAATCTGCTCAATCAACCAGCATACTTGACAAGGTTTGTATATTCTGCCCTCCTGGAAGATGCAACAAGTACCTGAAGTCATCAAACACAAAGGAACCTGTTACACAGTGTGTGGAACAACACAATTAGAAAAGCTGTACTTGACAAAGAAGACAAGAGGCTCTTACCCCTTGTAACAATGAAAGACCTTGTTGCTGCAGAGGCCTGGTATCACAAGTCCTGCTACAAGAAATACACAAAATGTACAGGAAAAACAATGCATGAGGGTGTAACACCCGACAAACCTGACGACCAGGAAGATAACAATTACAAAAAAGCTGAAGAAACTGCCCTGAATTATTTTTTCCATTTTGTCAGAACAGATTTGTTTGAATCTCCTAGAGTCATGCCTCTTACAGATATGACAAATTTTCTCTCAAGCAAGATGACAGAATTGTATAGTGGATGGCATGGCAGTAGTCCAAAAGATAAAGGGTGATGGGAAGACTTTTGGTGAGTTGGCATCTGCAATCCTATCTGTGGCAGTATGTGAGGCACGGACAGCAGAAAGAATAGACATTGTCTTCGATGTTTACAACCAGACCTCGATACAAATATGCAGAGAGACAGCTGCGGGGAATGTCAAATTCAATGTCAAATCCAAATGACTCTGTACAAGACAAGGGGATTTCATCAAAGCAGACTATCACTCGGTGGAGAAAACTTTGAAAACAAACAATAAAACAGAACTAATCAAATTTCTGGTGGACGAATGGGAGCGATCTGAACTCAGAGAAATGTTGGGCAACAGTGTACTTTATGTCACCAGAGAAAAGGAGTGCTTCAAGATCAGTAAAGATGGCTCTGTCAGAGATGAAGATCTCCAGTCAAGTCAGGAGGAAGCAGACACAAGGCTACTTCTTCACAGTGCTCATGCTGCAGACCAAGGCTTTCAGAACATTTTGATGATTTCTGATAACACAGATGTATTTGTCATGTGCTTGATGTATACCTGGAAAATTAAAGCAAAGATCTTCTTGAAGGCTGGGTCAAAACTGAGAGTACAGTACATCGACATTCACGCCATTTCAGTTAGCGCATTTGCTGGCCAGGGAAAACTATCAGCTCTGAAACTCTCAAGAAGTGATCTGCTATGGCAAGGCACATTCAAAGAACTCGGGAATGATATGCAGGTATCAAATTCTCTTCAGAGTCAGCTGGAGGAGTTCACTTGCCTCTTGTATTCAGCCAAGACTAACACAAAGAAGGTGAACAAATGTGAAATGTTCGATAGTAGGAAAGGAAAGATTGAGCCCCATCAACTGCCACCATGTGCTGATGCCCTTCAGAAACACATTCAAAGAGCCAAAGCACCATATGGAAGAACAGTCTTGTGCAGATTCCAGTTATACCATTACCAACTGGTCATGGATGGAAACTTGAAAATGGAAATCTTAGTTTTGATTGGATGGATGGAAGTCCCGCACCTGAAGGTGTCCTAGAACTGATTTCATGTCCATGTCGTAGGAACTGTTCTCTGCCTCAATGCATTTGCCTTGCGAACAACCTGAAGTGTTCCGAATTATGTAGACTGGCAGACTGCTCAAATCAACCAGATGATGAAGATGATGAACATGGCCATTGTTTTTCCGGAGAAGACAGCGACAGTGATGAGGAGTTTGCACAGTAACAGAAGTGACTGTATAATTAAGAGTGGATGTACAAGTGATACTGAAGCCCCACCATGATAATAGGGGAGCTGCTATCATGTTGATATTTGTTATCATTCTCTCTGAAAATGGATTTGTTTTAATCAAAAGTATCAAATGGTTACAGGTTATTCTCAGTAATTTGAACTTGTGTCCACTGAAATAAAATGGCAGCAATCTCAGTATTCAATATTCATATGATGTCATTGATTTGGTTTATTACCAGCCCTATGTTGCTTTTATGTATCATATTTTCTCCAATAAGGATTTGGGTTAATGTAGCATTTAGGAAATAATCGTGCGGTCTTTATTAAACATCAGATGCAATTTTTTATTTATAAACGTATTCCCCGTTGATCCCAAAATATATTTATTAAGGAATGTTTTGCCTTTGAGGTAACGCTCACTAACAATTAATTAATTTCTCCCACCGGGCGCTTATTAGAGGAAATACAGGATATTTTAAAAGTCTAAATATCATTACTAACTATGATTACTTAATATCTGTTATATCTTTTTTAGATTATTAGAGATGATTTCTTAATAATAATAATTTCTATTGATTGTAGTACAGTGAAAATCATGCTGCGGATGAGGTTTTCCGTGTAGGGGGTACCCATATTCAAGTAGCCAGGGAAAGTGTAAGCTGTGTCACCCATCTTGCTATCATGTTTCTTATTAAACTAGATATATTGAGCTTCCATAAAAATACAACAAACCTTGGTCACCTCAAATGGTACCGATGACTCAATTTTCAAGCCGTACCTCATGGACTATTGGCAGTCGTCCTGCCTCTGGGGGACTTCAGGGTCCATTTCCACCCCCAGGACGATGGCATCCACGCTCCTGATAATAAAGGTAAACATATTTTACATCATTGTTATAATAATACGTGCATTATATTGCGCCAAACTCCACTCGTGAGGTGAATGCTCATAGCGCTAACAGTCAAAGCAGGCTTATTATTACCCCGGATAATAATGGTACTCTGTGTATTAATGCGAAACATATGCCTCCACGAGAACAAAGCTCAGACATGACTTGGCAGTAGACGTCATTGTGTACAAGGAAGCATTTTATATTTTCTTTAAAAGATCGTTTCAAAACAAGTTGCTTCCGTGGGCGACGGTTCTAATTCTAATAATATAGGTAAATAGTATTCTACATAATTTATATTTCTCACACATATTAAGACTGCACGAGTGTTGTTCTCAAACCGCTTTTAGCAATATTCCAACTATATCACGGGGAGAAACAACAAATATATGCTTCACACATCATTCCCATATGGGAAATTGAATTAGGGTTGTTTGGAGGGTCGTGAGCTAACGCTTTAACCATCCGGTTATTCGACGATCCCCATAGATTTAAATGCAAAACAAATATGCTGGGACGTGAAACCAAATTTAATCTAAATATTAAACTGAAATAGTGAATGCTTTACCAGCAGTCGGCCAGTACACTGACTTTCAAAGTGACCATCCGGGATTTGCTTTGTCTCGAGCTACCTATTGAAGGACGGAATGGTGGGTTACCACTAAGTTATACTATCTATAGATAGCATCGTACAGGGCATGCACGAAGGGGGCCCTATCTACACTACCACCTAAATCTACCAGTCAAGTGCAGTCAGCATTGGGTCTATTGGGGATGCTGAAAAGACTGGGGCCACAGAGTGTACCAACCCTAAACTAGCTGGGTTGCTGTAACAACCATCCTGACTGTACAGTCAGGCCCTAGCACCGAACCTACTCCATGTACGCTCGGCAGGGGGCTACGCGGAGAGCAGACGTACAATGGAGCCACCATGAGATAAAAACTCATCCCATCGGACCCTTGGAAAGCCAGTGTACTAAAGTCCAGGTGGAAGGGTTTAGATTGACACAACACCAAATCCAGAATGTGCCAGGGTTCCTGCGTCTGAAAGAAATGAGTCATGCATACGCATCACTAATCACATTTCTCGCGTGTGTAGATTGGTAAGTGTGGTTTTGTGCCGCTTTGGCAATATTTAAACGACGGGCCTCATAAGTGGGCGCGAGGCATAGTATTTAAGTGGGAACTCGAACACAGGCACTGAACATGACGTGCCAACACTTGAACAACTAGGCTACACTACCACTCCATTCACATGCAGTATCACCAGTATCAACCTTTCCCATCTATACCTAAATGGATGTGACTGAGCTGGTCGTAAAAGGCAACTAAAGGGATCGGGTGGTCAGACTCGTTCACTTGGTTGACATATGTCATGGGTTCCCAGTTGCGCAGATTGATGCTCATGTTGTTGACCACTGGATTGTCTGATTCAGACTCGATTATTTACAGACCGTCACCATATAGCTGGAATATTGCTGAGTGCGGCGTACAACTCAACTCACTCCTAAATGGCTGTATACTATGAGAGAATGAGTGTGCACGGTATATTAAACAAACATTCATGGAGACGCATGTTTTCTTCCAAACAGTTGGAAACACCTGCCTGTCTGGTCCTCTGTCGCCCTTCCCAAGACCCCTTCGTCGACCTCTACCCATGGAATATCTTCTTGGCAGTCGTCCTGCCTCTGGGGGACTTCAGGGTCCAATTCTGCCCCCAGGACGATGGTATCCACGTTCCTAATAGTAAAGATAACGAACAGGTTAACGTTTCATATCATTGATACTTACTACATAGATAATGAATATCAAACGTATATGCTTTTTCGTGAGAAACCCACCTGAAACACAAGTTGTAACTTGTGCATGACATCATTGTCATCAAGAAAATATTGTCTGTTGTCTTCAAAAGATAGTTTGGAGAACTTGCCTTCCTGGTAGTCTGGTGGCGTTGTGGTTGTTGTCCTGTCGCCAGAAGAGTCCTTGATCCAGTTCTATCCACGGAAAATCTTCTTGGTAGTCGTCCTGCCTCTGGGGGACTTCAGGGTCCAATTCTGCCCCCAGGACGATGGTATCCACGTTCCTAATAGTAAAATGAATATATATTACGTCACTGGTACTTACTGTGTATATAAATGCAAGTTATATGACTACGCGTGAAATAATCTCAAACATGTAACTCAAGTTGTAACTTTGCAGTAGACGTCATGGTAAACAACGATGCATTGTATTTTATATTTTCTTCAAAAGATCATTTGAAAGAAACAGTTGCTTGCCTAAGGGTCGGTTCTACTAAAAAAGGCAAAGAACACTTTACATACTTTATGCTTCCCACACAGATTATGACTGCATGAGGGTACCTTTTACACCGCTTTTAGCAATATTCCAGCAATATCACGATGAGAAACAACAAATATATGCTTCACACATCATTCCCATATGGGAAATTGAATTAGGGTTGTTTGGAGGGTCGTGAGGTAACGCTTTAATCATCCGTTTATTTGACGATCCCCATAGATTTAAATGCAAAACAAATATGTCGGGACGTGACAACAAAATGTAATCTAAATATTAAACTGAAATAGTGAAATACTTTACCAGCAGTCGGCCAGTACACTGACTTTCAAAGTGACCATCCGGGATTTGCTTTGTCTCGAGCTACTTACTGAAGGACGGAATGGTGGGTTACCACTAAGTTATACTATCTATAGATAGCATCGTACAGGGCATGCACGAAGGGGGCCCTATCTACACTACCACCTAAATCTACCAGTCAAGTGCAGTCAGCATTGGGTCTATTGGGGATGCTGAAAAGACTGGGGCCACAGAGTGTGCCAACCCTAAACTAGCTGGGTTGCTGTAACAACCATCCTGACTGTACAGTCAGGCCCTAGCACCGAACCTACTCCATGTACGCTCGGCAGGGGGCTACGAGGAGAGCAGACGTACAATGGAGCCACCATGAGACAAAAACTCATCCCATCGGACCCTTGGAAAGCCAGTGTACTAAAGTCCAGGTGGAAGGGTTTAGAGGGACACAACACCAAATCCAGAATGTGCCAGGGTTCCTGCGTCTGAAAGAAATGAGTCATGCATACGCATCACTAATCACATTTCTCGCGTGTGTAGATTGGTTTAACAAAAGCGAGTGGGTGTGGTTTTATGCCGCTTTGGCAATATTTAAATGACGGGCCTCATAAGCGGGCGCGAGGCATAGTGTTTAAGTGGGAACTCGAACACAGGCGCTGAACATGACGTGCCAACACTTGAACAACTAGGCTACACTACCACTCTGTTCTCATGCAGAAACCAGTATCAACCTTCCCCATCTATACCTAAATGGTTAGATAGTATGAGAGAATGAGTTTGCACTGAATATTAAACAAACATTCATAAAGACGCATATTTTCTTCCAAGAAGATTTGGAAACACCTACCTGTATGGTCCTCTGTCGCCCTTCAGAAGATTCCTTCTAGTCGTCCTACCTCTACAGGATTTCAAGACTGTCTGTCCCCGTGACGAATATTTCACATCACTGGGAGTTGGTGCTCAGACTCCAAGCGGGCTTCAGTCGCTCGCTTAAAGTGTGCAGCAGGAAACGACAAAGGGCAAACTAGCCACGTTACGCAACCTAATCCCAGTCGCCGAACCCGAAACAAAGGGTTGAAGCTATTGAAAACACCTCAATCACATGTGTTTGCACAGAGACATGTTTGCTGATTTAGCGTGAGCCAAGTAAAACCTGGTAATATTCTTTATTGAAACAAAACGAAACAAAAATTTCTTTCATTAATTACAGATTTATTTATGTATAACAATATAATTAAAACATAATCAACGGCTAATACAATACAGGTATGGCGCAGTGTAAATTCAAAATTGCAAGTCAAACCCAAAGTGACATAGGTGTATGGGTCATTCAATACAAATGAATTAAAACAAACTGTCATCCGTGGGTGGGAATGTTGCAAATTGTGATGTGCTTATCACTGCTCATCGCATTCGTGACTCACTCGTGTTATTCTGCGATTGCAGTCTGTTTGCCGTGAAAACGTAGTGTTGAATGTATCTTTAAACAAAAACTAGAATAAGGTTAAATTAAGATTGCAAATTCTTGTAATATTACCTTGCCAACTGAACATTTAATTCTCAGAATTGTATTCAACTTACGATGAACGTTGTTTAACAAACGATCGTAATTTTAAATCACTTTCTTGGTTTGTATTACAAGGGGGTATATGTACATTAAATAAAACGCCGAGAAAAGGTTGGGTTGGTCTAAGTTAACGCTCATCACGTAAGGCACGTGCTCTTGTTTCACTGTTCTAACTGCTGCGCTTACCCCCTTGCAATACATACCAGTAATGACGATTTGAATCCATGACCGTTTCTTAAACAACTTTTATCCTAAGTTAAATAAAATTCTAAGACTTAAATTTTCATTTGGCAAGATAAAATTACGTGGATTCGAAATATTAATTTCACTATGTCTGGTTTACTTTTTGTTTAAAGTGAGAAATCATCTCAACATCGTACACCACCAAACATGTACATGAGACACGACCATCACATTCACCAATACATGGCGAACCACCACTGGCATTACATGGGACACCAAAACATCCAACAATACATGGGACACCACCACATGCACCACTACATATAGACACCACAGCCACCGACACAATATGGGATGCAACACAGCCCCAACTAATTACGACACAACTACATCCACCACTACACCACTGGAACACCCAAACAACATCTATCACTGTATGCATGTCATCGTCAAGATATGGTGCTATGGTGGACACTGAAGTGTTTTAGCCCATCATGTTTAGTGGTGGGTTTGTTTGTTCATCCTTTCCTTGTGCAAACAAGTTCTAAAGATGTGTTGTGATGCGACATGCATCCTTGAAAGACAATGTAGGATCATACCTTTTGAATGAATTAAATCTCTCGATATGGGTGAATTTTAAGTTAAAGGCACATTCATTTGAAACCACAATATTGACACCTAGGTGATTTACAAAGTACATATTATATACTCCCAGTTTTGCGATATTCTAAAGAGCAACAACAATATAACTTTGAACACATGACGCTCTCTTTTAGATACAAGTCATTGTGTGGATGCATCTTCCAGTCATCGTGCAACGTAGGTCGGGGATTTAGATCTGGTTTTACGTAATCGTAGATTATACATCGGT
The DNA here is from genome assembly GCF_037392515.1 of Haliotis asinina. Classification (NCBI taxonomy): domain Eukaryota; kingdom Metazoa; phylum Mollusca; class Gastropoda; order Lepetellida; family Haliotidae; genus Haliotis; species Haliotis asinina. The sequence continues at coordinate 38,571,459 of NC_090284.1, read as the reverse complement.
TTTATTCAGAATTGCATCTAAATGATCGTAGATTGTACATTTACGGATTAAGTCTTGTTTTGAATAATCGTACATTGCCTATGCGTGTATTAAAGGTCACATATACTCTAATAGGGTACAAATGCAAAATCACTTGCTGACATCGTTATAAATGAAACACCGTCATTAAAACAGCTCATTTCGATCTTTAATTACCTTAAATCGACCTTTTTGTTAACAATGCAAACGAAATTTCAACCACTCAGAGCGGCGCGTCTCCGTGACGTAATAATGGGTATAGAAATGAGGGTCTGTGCAGTATTCATCTACATTTCAGGGTTTAAACTATTTCGTTTAAACCCTTGTTTTCATAGACGATTCTGTCAAAATCACTTGGTGTCGCTAGGTTGTAATCCGTGTTAGGTGGTATAAACCTACACGTTATTTGTCATCATTCACTTGATGCTCAGTTAATGAATTCATAACAGGTATAATTAGTGGTATCTCCACTTAGATTACCCGACAAAGGTCCCCATTAGGCATTTCTTTTGTCTGGTTCGATCAAAGGATTAACCGATAACACGATGATTGATTAATTAGTTTTTTGGGGATTTAAATGGGGAATTTGTCAAAAGGTAGTGTTGATGTATGTACATTTACTAATCTATACTAAATACACTCTGTCGCGTCTGCGTCTATGTAAAACAACACCCCTTTTTAAAGGGATTAACCGCCAATACATTGATTGATTGCCCATTATTGGCTAACTAAATAACTTTTTAAAAAGAATGACGCACGTTATGCAATTAGTTGCCAGGTGTGCTATCTTGGGTAACCAATGAAACTATGCAGCAATGTGAAAAACCTGAAACGATACATCACGTTTTCGTATATTAGACTGTTAAAAGACACATCACTTGGGAAATCTGCAAATGAATTATATATCGCTTGTTTTTGTGGATATTGATGGATACATTCCTCGAAGAAGGTAATAGCCTGGCATTGCTCCTATAACTTTAATTTTAACATTTGCATTTTTTGTTTTTAATAAGTTTTCGTAGCTTTCAACAGAATCATTGTTTTCGTCGTTAAGTGTAATGATGCAGACGACATACACTGGGGCGTGCGTGCGAATTATGATTCATATAGGAAAATTATGAAATGTCTACATATTACATTCCTGTTATACATTCGCAGATCGCCTATTTTTATTACGCTTCAAAATGCATACAAGTATGATTATAAAGTAATTAGGATTATGAGACCAAGTATAAAGACGTATATTGACAAGTGTCTGCATACTGGTGAGTGAACGTTACAAACCAAGTACTAGTAAATTTAGCAAGTGAAGAAATTTATCGCGCAGTATTTTCACTTCGACCCCGACCTTGCTTAGGTTATGTTACATGTTGTGTCATGCAAACTCTTTTTGGTAATGATTCAAATACATATTTATGTAGTTTTGAGTTTCTAACTTGATGAGAACAAACAATACATAATCTCATTAATTCAAATGGATTGACTTCACGATTTTCAGAAATGGCGGCGCCCTGTCTTGGGATGAATGCTATTTAAGTTTGTTTTCACCGACTTACAAAAGGACAATTACTTTCTACTGGTAGTAAAATATGTATTGTACTCATGGACAATAGGATTTTGCATGACATTGCTTATAACATAGCAATTTCACTCTTGGAAGTGAGGTGGAGGTGAATATAACATTGCTTGCAATATAAATGTCACTTCGACTGAAGAAGTTTGAACTGAAGAAAGACGTGATTCAGGATGATGTATCAGGTGAAGAGACGAATCTTTAACTTGATCCGAAAGATAACCTGATTCAGGATGATGTATCAGATGAAGAGACGAATATTTCACTTGAACGGAAGGAAAACCTGATTCATGATGACGTGTCAGGTGAAGGGACGAATGTTTCACTTGAACAGACGGAAAACCTGATTCATGATGACGTGTCAGGTGAAGAGACGAATGTTTCACTTGAACAGAAGGAAAACCTGATTCAGGATGATGTATCAGGTGAAGGGACGAATGTTTCACTTGAACAGAAGGAAAACCTGATTCAGGATGATGTATCAGGTGAAGGGACGAATGTGTCACTTGAACGGAAGGAAAACCTGATTCAGGATGATGTATCAGGCGAAGAGATGAATGTTTCACTTGAACTGAACAAAGACGTGATTCAGGAAGATGTATCAGGTGAACAGACGAATATTTCACTTGAACAGAAGGAAAACCTGATTCAGGATAATGTATCAGGTGATGAGACGAATGTTTCACTTGAGAAAACAAACAAAACAGTGATTCAATGTGATGTACCAAGTGACCACACGAATGTTTCGCTTGAACAGAAGGGAAACCTGATTCAGAATGATGTATCAGGCGAAGAGACGAATGTTTCACTTAAAGTGAAGAAAGACGTGATTCAGGATTATGTATCAGGCGAAGAGACGATGTCATGATATCTCATTTGATGCTCAGATCGATGCTTATGATGATGACCTGTCCAGACTCGATTATGTCTATATGTCTATTTCTATAGCTGGAATATTGCTGAATGCGGCGTAAACATCAACGACCTTCAACAAGAATCAGACGGGTTAAATATGTGACTCGAACCCAAAGGACAAGCGAAGTGTCACAGCTGTTTGACGTGAATTGTGACGTCTTGGGGCTGTGTCTTTCCCGCTGACAACTATCATGTAATTGTGACGTCTTGGGCCCTCGAGCGTGTGTCCAGAAATGGTTGCAGAAGACGGAGAGTGACTTCAGAGCGATGGGCACTAAATGCATTGGCACAGCTGGAAACATCGAACAGGGGCGGTGGGGGTAATGGGTACAATGCGTGAAGCGCATTTATGGAGCCCCCCGATATTGCTGAAGTATTGCTAGAAGCTGTGTAAAACTAAAACTCACTCACTCTCTCGGGATCGATCATGTACAAGGAGTCTCTACATTCCTGTGATATACAATGAACGAGTTCGCCCACGTGGAGTCAATATCCATTCACAGTTAAGTTCATACACTGTATGTGTCCATTTTTATTCAGTGCTAAGTTCTGCAAGCTTAAGCTTGAGAAGTTGACTATTAAACCTTCACCTGCGTCTATACTCAAGTGACCTTGTCGAGTCAGCTGGTAACAATGATATAAGTTCCTTCCCACGAAGTCAAACCTCAAGTACATTGTTTGTATACAGAGCCAGTGAACCGCGACTGGGGATACAGTTTAATGGGGCTCTGAACTTCAATACAACGCTTCTATCTGTTTACAGGATAAAAAATAAAAACTCTCTAGTCATAGTTAGTGTAGGTAACAGGTTAAATGTGCCTCTGCGTTCCCTCATTGTCACGTGAGTGTGGGACTAGAGGTTGAGGCCGCGTTGTACATTATAACTTCATACTGAAGGGCAAAAGGAACTCTTCATATTGTCAACATGGTGTAACGCAGTCAGACATGTGGCTGGAGTGAATACATCACAGATTTTGACTTGAATCACACGAACCAGTGCATCATCATCGACTGAACGGTGTTATTCATACACCGAGAACATTCAATACGAGTCCACCCGATCCCCAGTTTTGTTCACGGAACCGGAAGGAGACATACGGGTGGAATGCATTCTAAACCTATTTGGAATGGTTACATTTAACACAATAAGTTTCCCAAATTATCCAAAGATTTAGTGTGTTGATTTGTTGATTTTATATATTCTAGATTGGCGTCAAGGGCAATTTTCTTGAAACTCGTTGATCTAGGTTTCGTAATGGTGGCAATCATGACCAGCATGGGACTTCCTTGTTTTAGGTTTCAATGCATAGTGGTTTTGATAACGCAGAGTGTGAGGGTGTGGCTGGACAACATCTGTGGCAGAAATCCGCTGTATTGCTGGGGGAATCCCATGACACGTAGTGGGAATCCCACGAGCGGGTTTACACATACGTCGTTACACAGCTGCGTAGGACGATGTTCGTGATGTCAATCACCAGATTGTCTGTTCCAGGCTCATTAATCCAGAATAGCAGGATTGTAGATGATCGTGGGTACAGTCAACAAACAAGGAAAAAACATTTATATTCCGGCATCTGGTTTATCATTTCTGACACAAAATATAACTGCTTAAATCAGAACCGAAAAAAAACCCATCAAATTAACACTTCCTTGATCAGTAGTTACCAGGGAAACGACTCTGTCAGTATAGTGTAAGGGCCGCTTCTACTGTCTAAATAATGATGTAGGCGTTTCTGTCGCCAGATTGACGATTTCTCATCTTTTACGGGCGCCTCAGTGTCGCATGTTTATGATGGCTTAATTGTCGTACCTAGTTAAATATTCACAGAACAATACTGCGCAGATAGCCAAGCAGTGATGGAAGGAAATAACGTGAAGCCACTGACATGTGAATGATATGTAGGAAATGAGAATATGTCAAACTGGTCTTTGCGCGCCTTGGTTCTTTTATAACTAATTATTAAGTATGAATAATATATCGTATTTTACTAATATACAGACCGGCACAAATTGAAAACGCGTTTGTATTAATAAATGTATAGAGATCAAATATCTTGATGATAAAGACATTAAGGTTTACCAAAACATTGTATACAAACGGCAGGATAAGTAGCAGGTTGAATGTCGTTTAACGCCGTACTGCAAAAATGCTGTTATGGTCTCTCACACACTAATGACTGATACGGGGTAGGACATCGTCGCTTGCGACAAACACACAAACAAGCTCTGTCCCGAAATCCCATCAGAGAGTGTTACATTCAAGACAGACAAAACCTTTCAACGTGAATCATTTTAACAGAAAGTCACACTGTGCATTTAACTTTTAACCTAATTAATTCACTACTTGTAAGAAAATACAAAACGTTTCGAAAAACAGATTCACACATATAAATACCGAGCAAATTTTGAAAACTCTAATTTGTCAATTTTTTAACCGACACCTTAATTTAAATTCTTCTGAGAGTCTGAGATTAAGGCCAACTTTGAAAAGAGAGGAATCTAACGAAAGGTTTGTCTGGTTATTCACAGTGTGACGTACAAGAACGTGCCTTGAGTTCTCCATGACTCCTGGTATATAATACAGTGTAGCACAGAATTAGATTTGCCGGGGGGATGTGATTCCCATAGCGCTGAAGTGAGGTAATCAATTAAAAGCACAGCGAGAAATCCTGACTACAAATCCTCTGTGGAGACACGTTTTACCGCTCCTCCAAATGGATGCCATCACTTTAACGCCATCTATACCCGTGGACGCTGGTTCTGCTGTGACTTCCTTCTTGAGAGCATCGTTTATCAGACTCCTTACTACACGGTCAAGCCGGAACAAATACAAGGGACTCCGGTGACTGTTGGGCGAGGGTAACCAGACATTCGATAACCAAAATGTGTTTTATTGAGAGTTTCATTGGTAAAGAAGGCCGTGCAACATTCCGTGAGACACCTTTAGTGCGAAACCCGTTTATCTGAAAAAGATTTAGTCAAGAAGCATCTTATTCCGGAACATTTACTTACCATTTCGTGATTCCTGTTATGAATTCAAAGAGCAATTGTTTCAGAAATGGAAGGATTTCAACGAATGTGATATTGCACATGTGTATCTTCCCTATCTAAGTATAGGATACAGTAATTAAAATAGTCCTCGCTATACAAGATGTCAACAGGAAAAACAGGGACCGTGGACATCGAATAAATTTATGCTGGAGTTGTTTATTTATGATAGGTGCTGGTCCGGTGGATCTTTTGTTGTGTATAATCCCATACAGATTTCCAAATAATTACCTTTCCATCAAAGTGATTCATCATCGTATATATTTTCTCGAAAATGTTATACCAAATACCGCTTTGGCGACAATAAGCCATCTCTGAAGATCCCACCTGATTCATTACTATGATTTCTGCACGGGCTTTATGTATCCTTGGTGTTGTAACCTAAGCATACCACCTGTTAAAAAATCAATAACTCAATAGCTATTTTGTCGTCAGAAATCATGTGCACTGACACGCAAACATGCCGCACATTTATGGATGTTTTTAGAAATACCCGTCATTCAAGTAACTTGATACGCAATATGGTCTTGTATACAGATTCGTGGCCTATGGGAACAACTACTGTCGAAGGTATTCATTTAATGTGAACACTTTGGGACCATTTGTATAACCTTGGAGGAAACGCGAGGCCAGAATCCAGAGAGCGTGCGCGCGGCTAGTCTGTTGAACAGGTGGGAGGCAACCTTCGTTTGATGTGACAAATTGATTAATAAATAATCACTCAAATGATGGTAGTAGCAAATAATCTCTTTGGTTGCCTTAATTTGTAAAATAAACTTATTAAATAATTCATACATCCGTGGAAAGTTTTCTCCGTTATCAAGCTATTAAGTGCAGGAGACGATTTTGGCGTTCATAAAATATTTGTTTGGTAAACCAGCATAACATAATATTTTTCAAACTGAAACAGAACTCTCTCCATTATGGTTACAGATGAACACATGGCATACTGTCCAGAACAACACGTAACTAAGCGGCCAAATGTGTATGGTAATAAAGAGTGAATAAAATATCCAGAAATATCCACCAGTCAGAGCTAGACGACTTGCAATGGAAACGTCCTGGGAATTAGTGAGTCTAGTTTAACGCCACACTCAGCAACATTCCAGGTTTATGGCGGCGGTCTGTGAATAATCCAGTCGGACCAGGCAACCCAGTGATCAACAGCACGAACGTCGACCTATGCAGCTGGGATACAATGACATGTGTCAACAAAGCCTGACCACTCAAACCTGTTTGTCTCCTCCTCCTATAAGCATGGGTTTCGGAAGACCAATTCTAACCCGGATCTTCATGAGTGAAACAGGTCTGGACCAGACAAACCAGATAAGCAGGAATTCAATCAAGATGGTACAACATGCGGATTAGCAACAGGGATTGAATCACTGAATCAATAATAACACTGATTCAAATTGTTTGTTATATACTATAAATGTAATCGTATATGGACATGAAGCAATAGTCATGTATTTGTTATCTGCACTTAGATATGGTAAAGTATAGTTCATATGTCCCAATACGTACTGTAACACATGTGTTTAACATAACTCCTCAGCAAACGGTAAGATACAATACTGTATGGGGTATTATAGTTAGAAGAAAAACAATGTAAATATTTTGAAAAGTGTTTTCATTGTGACTATGTCAAAAACACAGTATGGTTGTTGTGAAAACACCACACATGTCCACTTGCCCTTTACACTCCTGTCAGTGTAATATCAAGGGAGATGCACGTCTATATGGTACGTGTAGTGTCTTCAGTATGTCAGATTAAATGACCATTAAGAAACCAGGGCTACTTTGTTCTATGTTTAGCCTCCATTAACTACATGTCCAACGTTTCCATTACTCTTCAATACTCCAGTATACATATACAGTAAAATATTTTTATAACGAACACGGATATAACGTATGCAGTTGGCCAAGCGTGCACAGAGTAAGATCACTGACTTTGTAGTGAAATGAACGTAATATGAATAAATGAATGAATGAATGAATGAATGTATAAACTGAGTAGGAATGTCTTGTACGGTATAGTGTGTTTTATTGTTCTTTCAATGGAATTTTCGTGAATAGCGAACTACGGATATAACGAACTAATGTCAGTGGTCCCTTATAGTTCGTTATAAAATTATTGTATTGTTTATTTATATGAACATACTATATGGGTCTATTTTCCACCATTCCCTTCCCACAGAGGTTACTCCTGTCATATCTTCCTCCGTAACCTCTGTTATAATACGGCCCTTTCATTGTGCAAGTGTTCAAGACTCGCGATTGGAGGCGTTCAGATTTAGTTGTGCAATCAGAGACGTTGTTTCAAGAGTGATCATTCACAAGATCTGAGTAATTTCTGAATGCATCGGGAAAACTTGCCACGACCAGTTTTGTTTCTACAAACATATCATGCCGATTGATCCCTGCACTCTCTATTGCCAGTTTCTGATTTTCAGTTAAACATGAAATACCGAATCTTTCCATTGCACGTTGATGAACCAACTCTATGGGGGCCTCCATATTGGAGCTAAGTCTATTTAACGCGTGTTCTGATTGGATAGTAACAAGGAAGATAATTCCTGTTGCGACTTTTTGCCGCGAGGGGATTTCTCGATGACCGGTAAATATGACCGTATTAGAACAGAGGTTACGAGGGAAGATATGACAGGAGTAACCTCTGCGGGAAGAGAATGATTCTCCACAGACTTCCACATAAACATTCCTTGTAACACCTAGACGGTTAACTAGAGAGTTTGCCCAACTGTCCGCCATGTTCCCATTGAAGTAGCCTCGTGACCCGAGACACTGCACTTCATTATACTGAATCGCTGTCGATGGCGTTATATCACGTGCTTGAGTTGAGTAGTAATTGTACATCTGTGTGGCTTCTTGTAAAGGATTATGGTATCTACTTGTCTTTGCGGGTTGCCATGAACTGAAGTCCCATGGGAACTTTCAAAGACGACTGTCTTCAAACTATTGACTTTATACATTTTCATGCAACTTTCTCTGTCCTGTCGGACATCGAGACTGAGTATATGCGTGCGTGCGTGCGTGAGAGTAAGTGCATGTGTATTTTTTCATTGTTTCTTTTGCTTTCGATAGTTTGTTCTGGGCAACACGGAGATCGACTATCACAGACATGCTTCACTGTCTAGTGAAACTGATCATGCAGCTGTGATTTTACGACCGTTTCTCGATTCACTTGTGAGAAAGTCCACGTATTGTCAACAACACTACCGGACAGACGCGCTAACACTATGGTTGTGTCAGTTGAATCTACCAAGTCCAGGGTGCATCAACATCACTACCAGACAGACGTGCTAACACTATGGTTGTGTCAGTTGAATCTACCAAGTCCAGGGTGCATCAACATCACTACCAGACAGACGCGCTAATATTATGGTTGTGTCAGTTGAATCTACCAAGTCCAGGGTGCATCAACATCACTACTAGACAGACGTGCTAATACTATGGTTGTGTCAGTTGAATCTACCAAGTCCAGGGTGCATCAACATCACTACCAGACAGACGTGCTAACATTATGGTTGTGTCAGTTGAATCTACCAAGTCCAGGGTGCATCAACATCACTACCAGACAGACGCGCTAACATTATGGTTGTGTCAGTTGAATCCATCAACATCACTACTAGATAGACGAGCTAACACAATGGTTGTGTCAGTTGAATCTACCAAGTCCAGGGTGCATCAACATCACTACCAGACAGACGTGCTAACATTATGGTTGTGTCAGTTGAATCCATCAACATCACTACTAGATAGACGTGCTAACACTATGGTTGTGTCAGTTGAATCTACCAAGTCCAGGGTGCATCAACATCGCTACTAGACAGACGTGCTAATATTATGGTTGTGTCAGTTGAATCTACCAAGTCCAGGGTGCATCAACATCACTACCAGACAGACGTGCTAACATTATGGTTGTGTCAGTTGAATCTACCAAGTCCAGGGTGCATCAACATCACTACCAGACAGACGTGCTAACATTATGGTTGTGTCAGTTGAATCCATCAACATCACTACTAGATAGACGTGCTAACACTATGGTTGTGTCAGTTGAATCTACCAAGTCCAGGGTGCATCAACATCACTACCAGACAGACGTGCTAACATTATGGTTGTGTCAGTTGAATCCATCAACATCACTACTAGACAGACGTGCTAACACTGTGGTTGTGTCAGTTGAATCTACCAAGTCCAGGGTGCATCAACATCACTACCAGACAGACGTGCTAACATTATGGTTGTGTCAGTTGAATCTACCAAGTCCAGGGTGCATCAACATCACTACCAGACAGACGCGCTAACATTATGGTTGTGTCAGTTGAATCCATCAACATCACTACTAGACAGACGTGCTAACACTATGGTTGTGTCAGTTGAATCCACCAAGTCCAGGGTGCATCAACATCACTACCAGACAGACGTGCTAACATTATGGTTGTGTCAGTTGAATCCATCAACATCACTACTAGATAGACGTGCTAACACTATGGTTGTGTCAGTTGAATCCATCAACATCACTACTAGACAGACGTGCTAATACTATGGTTGTGTCAGTTGAATCTACCAAGTCCAGGGTGCATCAACATCACTACCAGACAGACGCGCTAACATTATGGCTGTGTCAGTTGAATCCATCAACATCACTACTAGATAGACGTGCTAACACTATGGTTGTGTCAGTTGAATCTACCAAGTCCAGGGTGCATCAACATCACTACCAGACAGACGCGCTAACATTATGGTTGTGTCAGTTGAATCCATCAACATCACTACTAGATAGACGTGCCAACACTATGGTTGTGTCAGTTGAATCCATCAACATCACTACCAGACAGACGTGCTAATACTATGGTTGTGTCAGTTGAATCTGCCAAGTCCAGGGAGCATCAACATCACTACCAGACAGACGCGCTAATATTATGGTTGTGTCAGTTGAATCTACCAAGTCCAGGGTGCATCAACATCACTACTAGACAGACGCGCTAATACTATGGTTGTGTCAGTTGAATCTACCAAGTCCAGGGTGCATCAACATCACTACCAGACAGACGCGCTAATACTATGGTTGTGTCAGTTGAATCTACCAAGTCCAGGGTGCATCAGCATCACTACTAGACAGACGCGCTAACATTATGGTTGTGTCAGTTGAATCTACCAAGTCCAGGGTGCATCAACATCACTACCAGACAGACGCGCTAACATTATGGTTGTGTCAGTTGAATCTACTAAGTCCAGGGTGCATCAACATCACTACTAGACAGACGCGCTAACATTATGGTTGTGTCAGTTGAATCTACCAAGTCCAGGGTGCATCAACATCACTACCAGACAGACGCGCTAACATTATGGTTGTGTCAGTTGAATCTACCAAGTCCAGGGTGCATCAACATCACTACCAGACAGACGCGCTAACACTATGGTTGTGTCAGTTGAATCTACCAAGTCCAGGGTGCATCAACATCACTACCAGACAGACGTGCTAACATTATGGTTGTGTCAGTTGAATCTACTAAGTCCAGGGTGCATCAACATCACTACCAGACAGACGCGCTAACATTATGGTTGTGTCAGTTGAATCTACCAAGTCCAGGGTGCATCAACATCACTACCAGACAGACGCGCTAACATTATGGTTGTGTCAGTTGAATCTACCAAGTCCAGGGTGCATCAACATCACTACCAGACAGACGCGCTAACATTATGGTTGTGTCAGTTGAATCTACCAAGTCCAGGGTGCATCAACATCACTACCAGACAGACGCGCTAACATTATGGTTGTGTCAGTTGAATCTACTAAGTCCAGGGTGCATCAACATCACTACTAGACAGACGCGCTAACATTATGGTTGTGTCAGTTGAATCTACCAAGTCCAAGGTGCATCAACATCACTACCAGACAGACGTGCTAACATTATGGTTGTGTCAGTTGAATCTACCAAGTCCAGGGTGCATCAACATCACTACCAGACAGACGTGCTAACATTATGGTTGTGTCAGTTGAATCTACCAAGTCCAGGGTGCATCAACATCACTACTAGACAGACGCGCTAATATTATGGTTGTGTCAGTTGAATCTACCAAGTCCAGGGTGCATCAACATCACTACCAGACAGACGTGCTAACACTATGGTTGTGTCAGTTGAATCTACCAAGTCCAGGGTGCATCAACATCACTACCAGACAGACGCGCTAACATTATGGTTGTGTCAGTTGAATCCATCAACATCACTACTAGATAGACGTGCTAACACTATGGTTGTGTCAGTTGAATCTACCAAGTCCAGGGTGCATCAACATCACTACCAGACAGACGTGCTAACATTATGGTTGTGTCAGTTGAATCTACCAAGTCCAGGGTGCATCAACATCACTACCAGACAGACGTGCTAACAATATGGTTGTGTCAGTTGAATCCATCAACATCACTACTAGATAGACGTGCTAACACTATGGTTGTGTCAGTTGAATCTACTAAGTCCAGGGTGCATCAACATCACTACTAGACAGACGTGCTAACATTATGGTTGTGTCAGTTGAATCCATCAACATCACTACTAGATAGACGTGCTAACACTATGGTTGTGTCAGTTGAATCTACCAAGTCCAGGGTGCATCAACATCACTACCAGACAGACGTGCTAACATTATGGTTGTGTCAGTTGAATCTACCAAGTCCAGGGTGCATCAACATCACTACCAGACAGACGTGCTAACATTATGGTTGTGTCAGTTGAATCCATCAACATCACTACTAGATAGACGTGCTAACACTATGGTTGTGTCAGTTGAATCTACTAAGTCCAGGGTGCATCAACATCACTACTAGACAGACGTGCTAACATTATGGTTGTGTCAGTTGAATCCATCAACATCACTACTAGATAGACGTGCTAATATTATGGTTGTGTCAGTTGAATCTACCAAGTCCAGGGTGCATCAACATCACTACCAGACAGACGTGCTAACACTATGGTTGTGTCAGTTGAATCTACCAAGTCCAGGGTGCATCAACATCACTACCAGACAGACGCGCTAACATTATGGTTGTGTCAGTTGAATCCATCAACATCACTACTAGATAGACGTGCTAATATTATGGTTGTGTCAGTTGAATCTACCAAGTCCAGGGTGCATCAACATCACTACCAGACAGACGTGCTAACATTATGGTTGTGTCAGTTGAATCTACCAAGTCCAGGGTGCATCAACATCACTACCAGACAGACGTGCTAACAATATGGTTGTGTCAGTTGAATCCATCAACATCACTACTAGATAGACGTGCTAACACTATGGTTGTGTCAGTTGAATCTACTAAGTCCAGGGTGCATCAACATCACTACTAGACAGACGTGCTAACATTATGGTTGTGTCAGTTGAATCCATCAACATCACTACTAGATAGACGTGCTAACACTATGGTTGTGTCAGTTGAATCTACCAAGTCCAGGGTGCATCAACATCACTACCAGACAGACGTGCTAACATTATGGTTGTGTCAGTTGAATCTACCAAGTCCAGGGTGCATCAACATCACTACTAGACAGACGCGCTAATATTATGGTTGTGTCAGTTGAATCTACCAAGTCCAGGGTGCATCAACATCACTACCAGACAGACGTGCTAACACTATGGTTGTGTCAGTTGAATCTACCAAGTCCAGGGTGCATCAACATCACTACCAGACAGACGCGCTAACATTATGGTTGTGTCAGTTGAATCCATCAACATCACTACTAGATAGACGTGCTAACACTATGGTTGTGTCAGTTGAATCTACCAAGTCCAGGGTGCATCAACATCACTACCAGACAGACGTGCTAACATTATGGTTGTGTCAGTTGAATCTACCAAGTCCAGGGTGCATCAACATCACTACCAGACAGACGTGCTAACAATATGGTTGTGTCAGTTGAATCCATCAACATCACTACTAGATAGACGTGCTAACACTATGGTTGTGTCAGTTGAATCTACTAAGTCCAGGGTGCATCAACATCACTACTAGACAGACGTGCTAACATTATGGTTGTGTCAGTTGAATCCATCAACATCACTACTAGATAGACGTGCTAACACTATGGTTGTGTCAGTTGAATCTACCAAGTCCAGGGTGCATCAACATCACTACCAGACAGACGTGCTAACATTATGGTTGTGTCAGTTGAATCTACCAAGTCCAGGGTGCATCAACATCACTACCAGACAGACGTGCTAACATTATGGTTGTGTCAGTTGAATCCATCAACATCACTACTAGATAGACGTGCTAACACTATGGTTGTGTCAGTTGAATCTACTAAGTCCAGGGTGCATCAACATCACTACTAGACAGACGTGCTAACATTATGGTTGTGTCAGTTGAATCCATCAACATCACTACTAGATAGACGTGCTAATATTATGGTTGTGTCAGTTGAATCTACCAAGTCCAGGGTGCATCAACATCACTACCAGACAGACGTGCTAACACTATGGTTGTGTCAGTTGAATCTACCAAGTCCAGGGTGCATCAACATCACTACCAGACAGACGCGCTAACATTATGGTTGTGTCAGTTGAATCCATCAACATCACTACTAGATAGACGTGCTAATATTATGGTTGTGTCAGTTGAATCTACCAAGTCCAGGGTGCATCAACATCACTACCAGACAGACGTGCTAACATTATGGTTGTGTCAGTTGAATCTACCAAGTCCAGGGTGCATCAACATCACTACCAGACAGACGTGCTAACAATATGGTTGTGTCAGTTGAATCCATCAACATCACTACTAGATAGACGTGCTAACACTATGGTTGTGTCAGTTGAATCTACTAAGTCCAGGGTGCATCAACATCACTACTAGACAGACGTGCTAACATTATGGTTGTGTCAGTTGAATCCATCAACATCACTACTAGATAGACGTGCTAACACTATGGTTGTGTCAGTTGAATCTACCAAGTCCAGGGTGCATCAACATCACTACCAGACAGACGTGCTAACATTATGGTTGTGTCAGTTGAATCTACCAAGTCCAGGGTGCATCAACATCACTACCAGACAGACGTGCTAACATTATGGTTGTGTCAGTTGAATCCATCAACATCACTACTAGATAGACGTGCTAACACTATGGTTGTGTCAGTTGAATCTACTAAGTCCAGGGTGCATCAACATCACTACTAGACAGACGTGCTAACATTATGGTTGTGTCAGTTGAATCCATCAACATCACTACTAGATAGACGTGCTAATATTATGGTTGTGTCAGTTGAATCTACCAAGTCCAGGGTGCATCAACATCACTACCAGACAGACGTGCTAACATTATGGTTGTGTCAGTTGAATCTACCAAGTCCAGGGTGCATCAACATCACTACCAGACAGACGTGCTAACATTATGGTTGTGTCAGTTGAATCCATCAACATCACTACTAGATAGACGTGCTAACACTATGGTTGTGTCAGTTGAATCTACTAAGTCCAGGGTGCATCAACATCACTACTAGACAGACGTGCTAATATTATGGTTGTGTCAGTTGAATCCATCAACATCACTACTAGATAGACGTGCTAACACTATGGTTGTGTCAGTTGAATCTACCAAGTCCAGGGTGCATCAACATCACTACCAGACAGACGTGCTAACATTATGGTTGTTTCAGTTGAATCTACCAAGTCCAGGGTGCATCAACATCACTACCAGACAGACGTGCTAACATTATGGTTGTGTCAGTTGAATCCATCAACATCACTACTAGATAGACGTGCTAACACTATGGTTGTGTCAGTTGAATCTACCAAGTCCAGGGTGCATCAACATCACTACCAGACAGACGTGCTAACATTATGGTTGTGTCAGTTGAATCCATCAACATCACTACTAGATAGACGTGCTAACACTATGGTTGTGTCAGTTGAATCTACCAAGTCCAGGGTGCATCAACATCACTACCAGACAGACGCGCTAACATTATGGTTGTGTCAGTTGAATCCATCAACATCACTACTAGATAGACGTGCTAACACTATGGTTGTGTCAGTTGAATCTACCAAGTCCAGGGTGCATCAACATCACTACCAGACAGACGTGCTAACATTATGGTTGTGTCAGTTGAATCTACCAAGTCCAGGGTGCATCAACATCACTACCAGACAGACGCGCTAACATTATGGTTGTGTCAGTTGAATCCATCAACATCACTACTAGATAGACGTGCTAACACTATGGTTGTGTCAGTTGAATCTACCAAGTCCAGGGTGCATCAACATCACTACCAGACAGACGTGCTAACATTATGGTTGTGTCAGTTGAATCCATCAACATCACTACTAGATAGACGTGCTAACACTATGGTTGTGTCAGTTGAATCCATCAACATCACTACTAGACAGACGTACTAATACTATGGTTGTGTCAGTTGAATCTACTAAGTCCAGGGTGCATCAACATCACTACTAGACAGACGTGCTAACACTATGGTTGTGTCAGTTGAATCCATCAACATCACTACTAGATAGACGTGCTAACACTATGGTTGTGTCAGTTGAATCTACTAAGTCCAGGGTGCATCAACATCACTACTAGACAGACGTGCTAACATTATGGTTGTGTCAGTTGAATCCATCAACATCACTACTAGATAGACGTGCTACTATTATGGTTGTGTCAGTTGAATCTACCAAGTCCAGGGTGCATCAACATCACTACCAGACAGACGTGCTAACATTATGGTTGTGTCAGTTGAATCTACCAAGTCCAGGGTGCATCAACATCACTACCAGACAGACGTGCTAACATTATGGTTGTGTCAGTTGAATCCATCAACATCACTACTAGATAGACGTGCTAACACTATGGTTGTGTCAGTTGAATCTACTAAGTCCAGGGTGCATCAACATCACTACTAGACAGACGTGCTAACATTATGGTTGTGTCAGTTGAATCCATCAACATCACTACTAGATAGACGTGCTAACACTATGGTTGTGTCAGTTGAATCTACCAAGTCCAGGGTGCATCAACATCACTACCAGACAGACGTGCTAACATTATGGTTGTTTCAGTTGAATCTACCAAGTCCAGGGTGCATCAACATCACTACCAGACAGACGTGCTAACATTATGGTTGTGTCAGTTGAATCCATCAACATCACTACTAGATAGACGTGCTAACACTATGGTTGTGTCAGTTGAATCTACCAAGTCCAGGGTGCATCAACATCACTACCAGACAGACGTGCTAACATTATGGTTGTGTCAGTTGAATCCATCAACATCACTACTAGATAGACGTGCTAACACTATGGTTGTGTCAGTTGAATCTACCAAGTCCAGGGTGCATCAACATCACTACCAGACAGACGCGCTAACATTATGGTTGTGTCAGTTGAATCCATCAACATCACTACTAGATAGACGTGCTAACACTATGGTTGTGTCAGTTGAATCTACCAAGTCCAGGGTGCATCAACATCACTACCAGACAGACGTGCTAACATTATGGTTGTGTCAGTTGAATCTACCAAGTCCAGGGTGCATCAACATCACTACCAGACAGACGCGCTAACATTATGGTTGTGTCAGTTGAATCCATCAACATCACTACTAGATAGACGTGGTAACACTATGGTTGTGTCAGTTGAATCTACCAAGTCCAGGGTGCATCAACATCACTACCAGACAGACGTGCTAACATTATGGTTGTGTCAGTTGAATCCATCAACATCACTACTAGATAGACGTGCTAACACTATGGTTGTGTCAGTTGAATCCATCAACATCACTACTAGACAGACGTAGTAATACTATGGTTGTGTCAGTTGAATCTACCAAGTCCAGGGAGCATCAACATCACTACCAGACAGACGTGCTAATATTATGGTTGTGTCAGTTGAATCTACCAAGTCCAGGGTGCATCAACATCACTACCAGACAGACGCGCTAATTCTATGGTTGTGTCAGTTGAATCTACCAAGTCCAGGGTGCATCAACATCACTACTAGACAGACGCGCTAATACTATGGTTGTGTCAGTTGAATCTGCCAAGTCCAGGGTGCATCAACATCACTACTAGACAGACGCGCCAACATTATGGTTGTGTCAGTTGAATCTACCAAGTCCAGGGTGCATCAACATCACTACCAGACAGACGCGCTAACATTATGGTTGTGTCAGTTGAATCTACTAAGTCCAGGGTGCATCAACATCACTACTAGACAGACGTGCTAACATTATGGTTGTGTCAGTTGAATCTACCAAGTCCAGGGTGCATCAACATCACTACTAGACAGACGCGCTAATACTATGGTTGTGTCAGTTGAATCTACCAAGTCCAGGGTGCATCAACATCACTACCAGACAGACGCGCTAACATTATGGTTGTGTCAGTTGAATCTACCAAGTCCAGGGTGCATCAACATCACTACCAGACAGACGCGCTAACATTATGGCTGTGTCAGTTGAATCTACCAAGTCCAGGGTGCATCAACATCACTACCAGACAGACGCGCTAACATTATGGTTGTGTCAGTTGAATCTACTAAGTCCAGGGTGCATCAACATCACTACTAGACAGACGCGCTAATACTATGGTTGTGTCAGTTGAATCTACCAAGTCCAGGGTGCATCAACATCACTACCAGACAGACGCGCTAACATTATGGTTGTGTCAGTTGAATCCATCAGCATCACTACTAGACAGACGCGCTAACATCATGGTTGTGTCAGTTGAATCTACTAAGTCCAGGGTGCATCAACATCACTACCAGACAGACGCGCTAACATTATGGTTGTGTCAGTTGAATCTACCAAGTCCAGGGTGCATCAACATCACTACTAGACAGACGCGCTAACACTATGGTTGTGTCAGTTGAATCTACTAAGTCCAGGGTGCATCAACATCACTACTAGACAGACGCGCTAATGTTATGGTTGTGTCAGTTGAATCTACCAAGTCCAGGGTGCATCAACATCACTACTAGACAGACGCGCTAATACTATGGTTGTGTCAGTTGAATCTACCAAGTCCAGGGTGCATCAACATCACTACCAGACAGACGCGCTAACATTATGGTTGTGTCAGTTGAATCTACCAAGTCCAGGGTGCATCAACATCACTACTAGACAGACGCGCTAACATTATGGTTGTGTCAGTTGAATCTACCAAGTCCAGGGTGCATCAACATCACTACTAGACAGACGCGCTAACATTATGGTTGTGTCAGTTGAATCTACCAAGTCCAGGGTGCATCAACATCACTACTAGACAGACGCGCTAACATTATGGTTGTGTCAGTTGAATCTACCAAGTCCAGGGTGCATCAACATCACTACTAGACAGACGCGCTAACATTATGGTTGTGTCAGTTGAATCTACCAAGTCCAGGGTGCATCAACATCACTACTAGACAGACGCGCTAACACTATGGTTGTGTCAGTTGAATCTACTAAGTCCAGGGTGCATCAACATCACTACTAGACAGACGCGCTAACATTATGGTTGTGTCAGTTGAATCTACCAAGTCCAGGGTGCATCAACATCACTACTAGACAGACGCGCTAACACTATGGTTGTGTCAGTTGAATCTACTAAGTCCAGGGTGCATCAACATCACTACTAGACAGACGCGCTAATGTTATGGTTGTGTCAGTTGAATCTACCAAGTCCAGGGTGCATCAACATCACTACTAGACAGACGCGCTAATACTATGGTTGTGTCAGTTGAATCCACCAAGTCCAGGGTGCATCAACATCACTACTAGACAGACGCGCTAACACTATGGTTGTGTCAGTTGAATCTACCAAGTCCAGGGTGCATCAACATCACTACCAGACAGACGCGCTAATACTATGGTTGTGTCAGTTGAATCTACCAAGTCCAGGGTGCATCAACATCACTAGTAGACAGACGTGCTAACATTATGGTTGTGTCAGTTGAATCTACCAAGTCCAGGGTGCATCAACATCACTACCAGACAGACGTGCTAACATTATGGTTGTGTCAGTTGAATCTACCAAGTCCAGGGTGCATCAACATCACTACCAGACAGACGTGCTAACATTATGGTTGTGTCAGTTGAATCTACCAAGTCCAGGGTGCATCAACATCACTACCAGACAGGCGCGCTAACATTATGGTTGTGTCAGTTGAATCTACCAAGTCCAGGGTGCATCAACATCACTACTAGACAGACGCGCTAATACTATGGTTGTGTCACTTGAATCCACCAAGTCCAGGGTGCATCAACATCACTACTAGACAGACGCGCTAACACTATGGTTGTGTCAGTTGAATCTACCAAGTCCAGGGTGCATCAACATCACTACCAGACAGACGCGCTAATACTATGGTTGTGTCAGTTGAATCTACCAAGTCCAGGGTGCATCAACATCACTACTAGACAGACGTGCTAACATTATGGTTGTGTCAGTTGAATCTACCAAGTCCAGGGTGCATCAACATCACTACCAGACAGACGTGCTAACATTATGGTTGTGTCAGTTGAATCTACCAAGTCCAGGGTGCATCAACATCACTACCAGACAGACGCGCTAACATTATGGTTGTGTCAGTTGAATCTACCAAGTCCAGGGTGCATCAACATCACTACCAGACAGACGTGCTAACATTATGGTTGTGTCAGTTGAATCTACCAAGTCCAGGGTGCATCAACATCACTACCAGACAGACGCGCTAACATTATGGTTGTGTCAGTTGAATCTACCAAGTCCAGGGTGCATCAACATCACTACTAGACAGACGCGCTAATACTATGGTTGTGTCAGTTGAATCCACCAAGTCCAGGGTGCATCAACATCACTACTAGACAGACGCGCTAACACTATGGTTGTGTCAGTTGAATCTACCAAGTCCAGGGTGCATCAACATCACTACCAGACAGACGCGCTAATACTATGGTTGTGTCAGTTGAATCTACCAAGTCCAGGGTGCATCAACATCACTACTAGACAGACGTGCTAACATTATGGTTGTGTCAGTTGAATCTACCAAGTCCAGGGTGCATCAACATCACTACCAGACAGACGTGCTAACATTATGGTTGTGTCAGTTGAATCTACCAAGTCCAGGGTGCATCAACATCACTACCAGACAGACGCGCTAACATTATGGTTGTGTCAGTTGAATCTACCAAGTCCAGGGTGCATCAACATCACTACCAGACAGACGCGCTAATACTATGGTTGTGTCAGTTGAATCTACCAAGTCCAGGGTGCATCAACATCACTACTAGACAGACGTGCTAACATTATGGTTGTGTCAGTTGAATCTACCAAGTCCAGGGTGCATCAACATCACTACCAGACAGACGTGCTAACATTATGGTTGTGTCAGTTGAATCTACCAAGTCCAGGGTGCATCAACATCACTACCAGACAGACGCGCTAACATTATGGTTGTGTCAGTTGAATCTACCAAGTCCAGGGTGCATCAACATCACTACTAGACAGACGCGCTAATACTATGGTTGTGTCAGTTGAATCCACCAAGTCCAGGGTGCATCAACATCACTACTAGACAGACGCGCTAACACTATGGTTGTGTCAGTTGAATCTACCAAGTCCAGGGTGCATCAACATCACTACCAGACAGACGCGCTAATACTATGGTTGTGTCAGTTGAATCTACCAAGTCCAGGGTGCATCAACATCACTACTAGACAGACGTGCTAACATTATGGTTGTGTCAGTTGAATCTACCAAGTCCAGGGTGCATCAACATCACTACCAGACAGACGTGCTAACATTATGGTTGTGTCAGTTGAATCTACCAAGTCCAGGGTGCATCAACATCACTACCAGACAGACGCGCTAACATTATGGTTGTGTCAGTTGAATCTACCAAGTCCAGGGTGCATCAACATCACTACCAGACAGACGCGCTAATACTATGGTTGTGTCAGTTGAATCTACCAAGTCCAGGGTGCATCAACATCACTACTAGACAGACGTGCTAACATTATGGTTGTGTCAGTTGAATCTACCAAGTCCAGGGTGCATCAACATCACTACCAGACAGACGTGCTAACATTATGGTTGTGTCAGTTGAATCTACCAAGTCCAGGGTGCATCAACATCACTACCAGACAGACGCGCTAACATTATGGTTGTGTCAGTTGAATCTACCAAGTCCAGGGTGCATCAACATCACTACCAGACAGACGTGCTAACACTAAGGTTGTGTCAGTTGAATCTACCAATTACATAAATGCAAACAACCCCATTTCATCTGAAAAGGAGAAGCCAATGACGCGGAATAATTAGAACGTGAAGAGAATACTTTACTGTATCAGTTTCAGTATCAACTGAAACGTCTCATTCCTCTACGTGTATAGGACTATTTGGAATATTTGCTTTGTAAACACTCCAAATCACCTATCCGAATATAGGAACATTTATGACTTATTGATGGAATTTGTTGAAAGTCTCAGGTTTAAAATATGTAAGACTTGAAAAACACATAATAATATTTTGTGTGCTTGTGGTGCTTCACATAAATGTGTGGCATATGCTTTCAGTCTGACTCACCTTGTAAAGTCCAAAGACGAAGTAGGTGCCGATGCAGATGGCGCCAATGACAAGGAGCAACACGACGCTGACGAAAATTAGCTCCTTCTTCTTGGTGATGTCCCTCTAAACACACAGGTTGTTGTAAAGACTCGGTTGTTTGTTAGTGGTTGTTCAACGCCGCACTCAGCAGTATTCCAGCTGTATGGGGGCGGTCTGTAATAATCCAGTCTGGACCAGGCAATCCACTGATCAACAGCACGAACATCGCTTAACGCAATTGGGATACATGTGTCGACAAAGTCAGCGAGCCTGACCACCCAAACTCGCTTGTCGATGCTTACGACAATCGTTCCTGAAGGCCAGTTCTAACCCGGATGTTCGTGGGTTGAAAGACCGTGTGAGTAAGTCGGGTTTCATGCCTTTATTCGAGGCGGGGGCACCGGGAATGGGATCCAAATAGTGTACCTATGAGTGGAATCGAACCAGGAATAAGGAACGAACACTTCCCCACCGCCCCATAACGCAACTGACCAAACAGTGCCATGGATGGTTTCAGTTTGATATTAGTTACATCAGACCGTACAGAAAAATGGGCTTCACATCTTCACATATTGTACCAATGTCAGGAATCGAAACCCGTGACTCCGACATGACGAGTGAACACTTTCCATCACCATGTCATAACATGTATGTAATGAGTGTTCATTGAAATATCTTCCAAAGTTTACAAAGACCTACCTTTCCGGAATAGATGACGACAGACAGGTAGGTGAGCCCCATCATCACACTAGCGGCCAGCAAACTGTAGCTTGCGAAATGACTGGAATAGTAAACAAACAAAAAGAACACACATTTCACATCTGATTTACTGGTTTTCACGTGTTGCAAAGAGACCTGCCATGAGACGGTGTTTTCAATTATGTACTATAAATTAGTGCAGATTTGTTCGACAATATATGGATGAACACCTCCTGTATTACAGTGAGAGCAACGTCCCGGTGTAGGTTGTAAAACCGTTAAGATGGCTCGTATGAACCTTGAGAGGAATATATGCAAGTGTGAGGTAGTGTTCTTACAGTGCAGTGGGGATTAGGACTGGCACGTAGGAAGCCGTTATTAGCATTTTGCCTAGATATTCCTTTCAATCGTTATTGAGGATCATCACTTGCTTGATAACGATGCTAACATCGCTTTCACTTTCGCTTTCACGTAACAAAGAAGTTCATCTACTAATTGTCTTTCCTCAAAGGAAGTGAGTGTTGCTGTTCACTGGTCAGAGTCCATTAACACGCTCTCATGACACCTTTGATTAGCAGTGCTGACCTGGATCAAATATTAGTTGCCAATAACGACATATAGACCACTTCTCGTGGGTCGAGATCATCAAGATCATCTGCAAGAGGTCATTGATGATAGGTAGATATAACTTTGTTCACTGGTGATGATTAACTGGATCAAATATCAGTTGCCAATAACGACATATACATAACTTCTGATGGGTCGAGGTCAATAACATCGGATGCAAGAAGTCATTTATCATAGGTAGATTTAACTTTGTTGACTGGTGATGATCAACTGGGTCAGTTGCCAACAACGAAATATGGGACAGTTCTCATGCGCCGAGGCCAATAACATCAAATGCAAGATCCCAGAAATCAGCTAGATCAAATGGCAGTCGCCACTAACATGTTTGATAGATCATAGCGCACAGATCATTTGAAATTTAGTTTTTTCGAGGAATATATCAATATGTCACAAATGATAGATTTAAACTCACCCAGATACTGCCCCAAGAAGAAAACCATAGGTGAAGGCCTGAAACACATATGCATTCAGAGCTATGCATGGAGCTAGCACGTTTTTGCATGTAAATTACATGCAAACCAAACAAACACCTTTCAAGTAAGTATCTAGTTGGTGTGTCAATGTCAGTGTTACAGATGACTGTACTTGATAAAGACATCGCAATAGCGACTGTAACCATTAAATCTATTGTTCGTCCGTTTCAACACACGGCTAGGGTTTGTGATCAGTGTAGACGACCAATGGTCACAGCATTACGTATCTCCATAAGTCAGAAACAGCTGATCTACGGCATTACGTACAACACTGAGTCACAAACAGCTGATCTAATGCATTACGTACAACACTGAGTCACAAACAGCTGAACTACGGCATTACGTACCGCCGTATGTCACAAACAGCTGATCTACGGCATTACGTACCGCCGTATGTCACAAACAGCTGATCTATGGCATTACGTACCGCCGTATGTCAGAAACAACTGATCTACGGCATTACGTACCGCCGTATGTCACAAACAGCTGATCTATGGCACTACGTACCGCCGTATGTCACAAACAGCTGATCTACGGCATTACTTATCGCCGTATGTCACAAACAGCTGATCTACGGCATTACGTACCGCCGTAAGTTACAAACAGCTGATCCAAACATGTTTCAGTGATATAATGCCAGTGCACGAATTAGACAAGACATGCCAGCTGCCATTCTCACCAAGCATTCCTGCTTGTCAGCAGCTTATAAGGCAGATTTAATAGGGATATCTTTCTGACTTGTATTCTTTTCCGTGTAGTTACAAATATGACAAAGCGAATGACGTTTCCTTTAACCTTTCTCCTGTAAAGAAAGACGCAAATGTGCGGCACCGGTTGAACATCAATAGCAGCATTGAAAATGGATTTAACCCGAATCATATATCTCGAGCCCTTTAAACACAACAAATATAATTGTTAAAAATGATATAATGGATTTTAATGCGTTTTGTTTCAGAAGGTTTGAATCCCATATTCGCATTGGTTATGATCATAGGTTTGTCAGAACCATGTTGGTGGTCGGTGTGGTATGTGCGCAGTTCGCTCATACTTCTGCACAGAAACGCAGCCTTTCATGGCCCAGGGTAGGAACTAGCATTTGATATAGATAGGTGGTGTTGCCTCGGGAGGGTCTATGGAACGTTATAGAAGGGGCGATAAACATCCTACCACATACTTACTTCCTGGGGAGGATTATAGCCATAACGCAAAAGGCCCATAGAAACACCCCACTGTAAAACAAACAGGAATATCTGTCATGGGATGTTTAAAGGACGTGTGACCTTACTGATACGTAGCGCACATAGTGCCTCCGCAACAGAGAGAACAATGACCGGTCTTCCTGTATACGATAACAGGATGCCAACGTGCTTCTTTCGCTTCAGTTCAAAAAAATATTTTTGATATGAAAATTAAATATCGCCACCATCAAAGGTAGACACCTCACAGTGTTGTACCCCTCAGATTTTCAACATCATATTTAATCCTTACTCACGTACTGTTACAGTACATTTAATTCAGCATTTCAAGCGCCACTTGTGGCATATCAAATCGTTCTTCGCCTCCATTACCCGTGTCAACTTCCTGTTCCAGGAACAAGAATAAGCAGTAAAATTTTATGAAAAGTAATATCACATTGCCTCATTTTAATATTAGAATGCTGGAGTTTAGAATCTACAAAGCACACAACACACACACACACACACACACACACACACACACACACACACACACACACACACACGTCTGACGTAGTGACTGATGAAGCAGACGATGTAACTAAGCATGTATTTCCATATAGCGGACATGTGATTCAACAAGTATGTTTATATTTAACTCCCCCGTCCCCTGTTCTGGAAGATGACAGGGTTAATGAAAACGAAGAATGATTTGACATGCCACGAGCTGGGCTTAAATTGTTGCAAGACAACGTTTGTGAGTGAACAGAGTTCACATGTTTCACTCCCCAGCTTTGAATAATTGGCTTAAGACAGGTCTGTCAGACTGAATACTTTCGACATTTTTCGACATTCCAGAGCTGATAGTATGTAGGTTGTCTCTACACTTACATAGAAGCATACAGCAGGGGCAGCCCATCACGATGCATCCAGGATGTGATCGGTGTGCTGAAAAACACAGAACTTTATTGGCGTGATGTGTTTATATAGGTCCTAGTTTCCATCACAGACGTTCAACGGCGCTGCACAGATCGTTAAAACACTGCTAGTCTGTTAAAAAGCCATCTAGCAGAAGTACAAGTTCTTGACAAGTTCTTGAAAATTGACTGCGACCCAGATCGTCCAAGGGTGACTGGAAGATTGCTCCATATAGTTGCTGCTGCTACAGAAAAGGATGCATCACCCACTGAGAGTTTAGTGCTTGGCCGTGTTAGTCTAAGTGTATCCATTGGTCTACGGGCTGTGAAAGGGTACATGCAGATGTACAAACTGGCGAAGATAGTGATAGGACTTGTCACCGTACAGGCCGTTATAGATTAGTAGCAGAATCTTGAAATCGGTCCCTTACTTTACTGAAAGCCACTGAAGGGAGTTCAGAACTCGCCATATGTGATATGTGCGACTGGTTCAAGAGATCACACGAGCTGCTGAGGTTTGAATTTTCTGCAATTTAGAAAGTGTTTTAGGTAACGTCTTGTAGAAGAGCGAGTTGCAATAATCAAGCTTTGAGATTACAAGCGTTTGAATTAGGAAGTTTGTTGTCTCAGTATCAAGGAAGTTGCGGATCATTGCCGATGTTGTAGAAGTGAAGGAAACATGACATGACTTTACATAGCATCTAAGGACATATTGGACTGGAAGATGATTCCCAGATTTCTGGCTGAGTCTGAGGTCTTCACATCCTCAGTTTCTGTCTTGAATGTGATCCTAGGTGGCATATTCTGCAATAACCAATTTGCAGCATTCGATTTCATGACCTCTTTGTGAAACTTCTGATGGTTTGGTAGAAATATACAACTGATTATCGTCAGCACATGGGTTGAATTTTAGGAAATGACTCCTCACGATGTCTCCACTTAGTAGAACATACAAGCTAAAGAGAAGGGGGTTTATGATCTTTACAGATTTTGTCCCAGAAGAAAGATACGATTTTATGCACATTAGTGCCGTTGATGCGAATCCAACGCTGGTCTCTACCTGCTGAAGAGGATACAGGGATCGATGGTTATCGAAGGTTGCCGATACGTCCAGGGGCTTCAGAAGAGTAACTTGCGGATGGTCCATTGGTCATGATATCTTTGTGAATGTACACAAGAACTGTGTTTGTGCTTGATTTGTATGCTGACTGATAGATTTCCAAAAGACTTAGCATGAAGATGACCAAGGAGCATTTTATCAACAATTCGTTCCAGACACACGTCGATAAAGATAAGATACCTGCCAAAAATTCACCAGAGCAAACACCTGTTTGAATTTTTTTTACACTGCCCAATACTCTTTTGTACGAAGTTTTGCTTAGCCAGTTTAAGGCATCGTTGACATCATTACGAGCTTTTTAGAAAATTCATCCATACAATGATCATTCTACACACATCTTGTTTCGAAACAATAATTTGATTTAAATCGCCAAAGATTTCAGTTCTCTTTCAAATTATTATTATTATTATTATTATATTTGTTGCATGCGCATCAAGAGAAAGAAGATAGTCTTGCTCCTTGCAGTTTTGACCTTACAGGAAGCATTGTTAACTTACATAAAGACAAAGATACTGACAAGTCCAACCGCAGATAACTGCATCGCTATGAGGAGAAGGTACAGCTGTAAAGGAATTGGTACACAGGGTGAGGCAGCATGAGCATGAGAAGGCGGTATGAAGGTACTCAGAGCAGGTAGTATATCTCGTTACCACAGAGAACAGTGAGTGAATGAGTTGCGTTTTACGCCGCACTCAGCAATATTCCAGCTATATGGCGGCGGTCTGTAAATAATCGAGTCTAAATCAGACAATCCAGTGATTAACAGCATGAGCATCGATCTGGGAACCGATGACATGTGTCAACCAAGGTAGCGAGCCTGATCACCCGATCCCGTTAGTCGCTTCTTACAATCAACTTTTATAGCAAGTATGGGTTGGTGAAGGCCTATTCTATCCCGGACCTTCACGGGCAACACTGAGAACAATGTGTTATTAAGTGTTCTCTAGAGATGAATTAATTAATTGACTGATTCCTCGTTATTTTAACTTTATTTGAAAAATTCTAGATCTTGTGTAATAATGCAATATGTGATATATCTTTGTATAGCATTCTAACATAACAACCCTACCCTCCGTATCACTTCTCGTCGGTCTTCTTTGTTTTGGAAGCCTTTCAAGGACGGGTCGGCCACAGGTGCCGCTATCGACATGAGTCTGGTTTCTTCTACTGCTGAAAATTCCATTGTTGTGCTTGACATAGCTATAAATAATCAAGTGCAAGCATAACAGACAGGCAGACCTTTACACAATGCATGGATGGAGAATATAGAAAGGTAACAATTTAATTTCAAGCCCCAAAAATGACTTCTTTCGCTGGATCACGATGCTTTCTTGTAGTTTTCTCTTTTATTCCAGTGGTTAATGTTTGTGTGGAGAGTCTCGGTTTGTTGCCAGGAAATATGGTGGTCGAGATGTTTTATTAGGTGTTCCGAAAGGGCAGATTTCATGTCAGATATTTCTGCGTACGTACGTACATACATACATACATACATACATACATACATACATACATACATACATACATACATACATACATACATACATACATACATACATACATACATACATACATACATACATACATACATACATACATACATACATACATGATAAACCAGATCAATGAGTCACCAAAACACTGGAATCTATTTCCCTCTTTACTATCAAACATTACCACACTTCAAGCTATTTTATTTAAAGAAAGCTACATGATTTACAATTAATATCTTTCAGTTAACGTTTTCAAATTTAGGTATTGGTTCCAACGGCATTTCTTTACTGAGAAAAATCATTTGTTGAACACGTACAGGTTTATAACGATCTTCAGTAGTAGTAGCAGCAGTTAAAAAGACTAAAATAACGTAAAGACAGCTTGTACCACATGTTATTCACACCTTTCCAAACGCCTTTTATGTGAAAACATAATTCATTAGCATCCATTTAGAATATTTTCCCTTTTTTATACTATTTTGTTTTATATTTACGTCCATAGTACATATTGAACGAATTATCATTGGTATGCCTTATGAAACACCGAATCCTATGAACACCTGCTGAACTTTTTTGATTTTCCAGTCTCGTTTCACAGGTATGTCGTGAACGAAACGAATTTATATTAACAGTGCAGTTGCCTCTTACCAATAGCAAAGGTTGTTGAGGAAAGATATTAACACCTTTTCTACCATTTTATCATACTATTCATTAAACACATAATAAGGACTACACGGACCTACCTTCCTTGATGGACAGAAAGTATTGCGTCTTTCTACCACCCGGGTATTGTCCAAGACCACAGAGCGACGCCAAATCTGCTGTGACATACATTGGAGCATTGCAAGCTACGTCGATCCTCGCGATACAAGCGTTTACCCTCCTTAATTTGTCAGTAAAGTTTGTCCAACCTGTCTGAACCGAGGTGGCGATAGAGCAGGAAGTGCTGAATATGCAACAACCGTATTTCATCGGTGCGCTGGGGTGTGTACCCCCGTATTTCCTCTTACAGGCGCATCGGTGTGTCTATACTATCTTATTTTCTCCTACAGCCGTCCCGATATGTCTCTACTACCGCATTTCCTCTTATAGGCGCATCGATGTGTCTATACTACCTTGTTTCCTCTTAGGGCGCACGCGTGTGTCTATACTACCGTATTTTACCTTACAGGCGAATCTGTGCGTTTATACCACCGTATTTCCCCTACTAGCGCGGCTTTGTGTCTGCAGGCGCGGATGTGTGTCTATGCTGCAGTATTTCCTCGGTGCATCGGTATATCTGTAATACCGTATTTCCTCTTACAGGTGCATCGATGTGTCTATATACTGCCATGTTTCATCTTAAGGCGCACCTGTGTTTCTATACTACCGTATCTCCCCTTGCCGGCGTACAGGTGTGTCAATATTACAGTGCTCCACGTGAAGAAATTCTTGTATGTAGGAATGAAACGGTATTAAGTATAGTCAATTTCTAATTTATATCTTCATTGTAATACATTACGCACATAATCTTGTTTTCTACACAAGGTCAAAAACAGTTTGACCTCTCCATATACCCATATAACCATGTACAGACACAAACAGCAAATCCTGCACATAACAGACACCACCAGTTTACGTTAATGTTTGCAGCAACTATCATGCTATTGTGATGAACTATGGTCTAATGTTTCATGCACAAATTAAGAGAAATTATTGTGGTCGTATAAACAGATGTTGGTGAGCCCATTTGGGCAGAAATAGTAGTGGGAAGGTGATCCACTCACACGAGAACATGTAGTTTGTCTCCAGTAACCTAGAGAATATATTTAATGGAGCTAATTCAAGTCTAGAAGACATTTCAAGTCTATATTGTCCGAACCCTGAAATTAAGAAATTCATTTACATTGATCTAGACCGACTTCTAGGACGACTTGAAAGGATATGCCCGATTTGCTGATGTGTTTAGCCGAAGTTTAACCGAATGTGTTGTTAACGTGAACGAACATGGCATCTCATATAGACAGATACACCTCATTCATATGAGCATACAGTGAGTACAGTAACGAGCCACCCATTTATTGTTATGAGAGACTGTGAAAAATCAAAACCTTTTTACACATGTGTAC
Organism: Haliotis asinina; assembly: GCF_037392515.1. Lineage (NCBI taxonomy): Eukaryota > Metazoa > Mollusca > Gastropoda > Lepetellida > Haliotidae > Haliotis > Haliotis asinina. The sequence goes on along the minus strand of NC_090284.1, from coordinate 38,540,713 downwards.
AGAATTTTAAAACTTATGCACCTTTCTTTAAAACCATAGGTGTGTTGAGTATATAAAAACATGATGAAAAAGATTTAAAGTTAAGCATTATGATATAAGATATTCTGACGCTTTTTCAATAAGACCTTGCAGGTTTTGACACTGGACTTACCACCATGACATAAATCTTGAAAAGTCTTGGTGCTTACTTAGCAGTTGTCAAAGATAACAAAGCTCTCAACTGTCACCACACTGAAATAAACAGATCTTTCTGCCTGATGAATGTCTCCGGAAATGCACATTCTTTAGCTTTCTTGGGTTGACAGACATCTTATTCATGGCACACCACTGACTAAGTCTATTATGAAGCACATTTAGATACTGTTCATATTCAGCAAGGAGAATTATGTCATCAGCGTAGGCAAGAACACAAATACAATCGTCAACCGCTATGTCAATATCTAAGGCGTTTAAAGTAGCAAAGAGATCAAAAATGTAAAAATCAAATAAAAATGGGGAGAGTAGGAAACCTTGACGCAGTCAACGTTTAAAGCTGAACCAGGGTTAACAAGACCTGTCTATCCTGACACATGCCTGAACATCATTGAACATGTTTCCTTCAATCCAGATGTCTTTCCGTATGTCCCATAATATACCACGGTCATTACAATCATTGGCTTCCTTGAAGCCCACAAATGCCACAAATGTCTGCTCAGTCTTCCGTGTCTCTATAATCGACGTCACAGTGGATAAGTGCTCTGCAGTTGATCTATCTTTTCTAAACTCGTTCTAATCATCACACAAAATACTGGTGTCCTCCGCATGTTCTGCCTATCTATGATTTAAAACTCCACAGTACAATTTATATGATGAGTGGCAAGTGTTACCCTTATATAAGACGATGGGTTACGTGGGTCCTCTGTTTTACTGACTTTGACATTGGATTAATGATTCCTTTTGGCCAGCTAGATGAAACTTTACCATTTAGAAAGGAAGGTGACACTACAAACCACTATGGTTACAATATTGTCCAATTCCTTGTTTCATAAGAAAATGGTACTTACAAATAAATTCTGACTTTAAAGTTTAACAAAAAATCGTGTTTATTTTTTTATGTCGAGGTTTAGGCGTCATGTCGTTAACTAAGACGTCACATACGTCCCTGTTTGAAGAGGTCGCACAATGATTCACAATATAGCTGACTCACTTGTTACACCTGTTATGTGTTCTTTGCGTTTATAAAGTGTATCTTTGTAACGTACAGTGTGACTGATATGCCGTCAAGTCCGTACCAGAACGACGAGCCTCGTTTTGCGAGTTAAACGATTTCCAGATTTCCGTTTGTCAGAGCAGTACAATGATTCACAATTTATCTGACTCACTTGTTACACATGTTTGTGTTTTTTGCGTTTATAAAGTGTATCTTTGTAACGTACAGTGTGACTGATATGTCGTCAAGTCCGTACCAGAACGTTGAGCCTCGTTCGGCGAATTCCACGATTTCCAGATTTCCGTTTGTCAGAGCACGCGTTGGTCTAAAAATTCTGGACTGGTTATTGTACTAAGTTGCACAATAGGACGCAACTCAGTCATCAGAAAACGCGAACGTTGTGTAATCAATGTTTTGTAGTGGTCTACCTGGAGAGCACGGCTGAAGGTATTGTACGATATATTTAGTTCTGAAGACAAACGAATAAGCGACATTTGCTATAACATAAAAAAAGTGTTAAGTTTCAGTGTAGCTTTTGACACATTATGGATTTGCGTATTTAGACGGCGTAGTGGTATATACTTATGGAAAAAAGTAACTGTGATTCATATATTCATATATTTCTTAATTCAGTAATGCATCTTTGAATACGTATTCACGAATGCATCTCGTGATTCGCAAGAAGGACTATAAAAATGTAAGTTAGACAATGTGGATGCTTGTGTGTTTGTTGGAAGTTTGGTGCCAACACGTGCTCTTTACGGCTCTATGATGCTTACACGTGTTCCTTAAATGTATACGTTTCCACGGTGCTCCTTGAATGTAAACGGCTAACTCGTGCTTCTTGAATGTAAACGGCTCCATGGTGCTAACTCGTGCGTCTTAAATGTAAACGCCTCCATGGTGCTAACTCGTGCTTCTTGAATGTATACGGCTCCATGGTGCTAACTCGTGCTTCTTGAATGTATACGGCTCCATGGTGCTAACACGTGCGTCTTAAATGTAAACGCCTCCATGGTGCTAACTCGTGCTTCTTGAATGTATACGGCTCCATGGTGCTAACTCGTGCTTCTTGAATGTATACGGCTCCATGGTGCGAACTCGTGCTTCTTGAATGTATACGGTTCCCACTTTTGACTTAACTATCCGACGCTCATGAGTGCATATAATATATACTTATTTTCAGGAACATCCTGAATATGACACATAGTAACTTTTGTCTGTGTGTATAGCTAGAATATGGCGGCATTAAACATGAAAGCTTGTTGCCACAGATCTGAATCCCTATCCACTGGGCATTAGTGGCGTTATGGCGTAAGTATTTAGTTTATCGTGGTAGCTCGAATATCGCATAGCTACGAATACTTTATAGATCAGATTCCCGACCCAAAAGACATTCGTAACGTTACGACCTGTCATAGCTGAATAATTTACTATATTTCCTATTTGTGCATCGGGATCCTGGACATACTTGCACAAAGCGATCTTAGCGTTGCAATGATTGCAGCGCCCATTCTCCAACACAGGCTTACGATAGTCATAGCACTAAAATCGCTTTGTGCAAGTGAGCCCTGGGCCGTTGTTCTCGAAACGTTCGTAACCCTCAGAATTTATAACTTGGATCGTAGCCAGTGTGTTAAGAATGGGTATAAGACGTTAACACGGCTACGAACGTTTCTAGTCAGGATGCAGGTATGCAAAACAACCTTAGTTACCACAGTGGATGAGCCGTTAAGGTATGGGATTAACGATCATCTCTGTGCTAGGGTCACTTTGTACACCTCCGCGTAGTGACATCAGCTTTACGTCACAGTGTCGTAATTACGACTAATCTTAGTCGCACGATCGTTTGTAGAGTTTTAGCTCACCCAAACAGGTCCGCGTTCCTGGCCCCCATTGTGAGCTGCTGCAAACCGTACAGAACTGTGATACAAAACAGAGGTGATGCTTTTTGGAAAACGATTTTACATTCAAGATTTAGTTGCAAGGGAATTAACCCGTAACACTGTAAATATTTCAACGCATATTAGACATACAACATGTTTGCCATGAACAAACAAATCCAAATCCAAAACAAGTAACCATTTCATAGTACAAACATCAAACGTCAACATCACTACCAGAGAGACGTCAACATCACTATCAGACAGACGTCAACATCACTCACAGACAGACGTCAACATTACTAACAGACGTCCAGACAGACGTCAACATCACTAACAGACAGACGTCAACATCACTACCAGACAGACGTCAACGTCACTACCAGATGTACGTCAACATCACTACCAGACAGATGTCCACACAGACGTGAAGATCACTACTAGACAGAAGTGAACATCACTATCAGACAGAAGCGACAACGCTATGATTGTGTCAGCTGAACGTACCAAGGCAGTTAACACTAGGGGCGCGAATACTGCCATTCCAGCTTGTCAGCTTAAGAGGTGGTGTTTTAACCCACGATCGTAAGTTGGTCTTTCTTGTCGCACATATTGTTTCACGCTTCATCATGTCGAACAGCAGTTTCAGTGCAACTAACGATCAATTCATTCATATCTTGCTCCAAAATGCACATGTTATTATGCAAGGAATTACGTTTTGTACTTGAGACTACTTGAGAACTTTAGGGACAATACCAGTCGTAGTACTGATGCTGTTAGGGGTTATCTAAACAGAGGTAAATACCCAGCGATGCCATTTACGATCAAGCAAAATAGAACTAACAAAATAATATCAGCAGACCTACCCACCAAACTAAAGGCACTTCAATTCTTACATTGGTAAAGAACAAGCCATATACCTAAAACAGATTAATATTAGTGATATTGATAGTAATTGTAATTACATGACCGATGACCATTAGTGTGTGTAATGTACACCATTATCAAATAAATAAAACATACAATATGCCTCGTGTCGTGGTTCAGCCATGGTGGAGAATCAACAGGATCCAGATATATGAACAACATTCGCAGCAGAGGCTATATTGCACAACACAAGATCTTCGTGATGCCAAAGATAATTGCATCTTTCATATGCGAAAATATATTAAAGAAAGCCAGACAGGGGTTGTCTTTGGTGAAACCATGATTGTCCTTAGATAGCATCAGCTGAATGGACACCGTAAAGAGCTGAAAGAGAATATACCATTATCACTAACTGTAATAACACGTACTCTTCAGCATGCACATATATTCTCCATCACGTCTTATTCTCTATATTAATAATCTCATGATGTGGACATAATTCGAGAAACAATGTATTTCAACATGTATATTCAGGACACTAAATCACTAAACACGAAGCTGTTTTGATAATCATTTCCTTGTACTAAAGATATACGTTATTCGTTAGATGAAACACTCATAACATATTAGCCTTACGGAAACTGTACTTACAGTTGGTATGAAGTTAAAATGAACAAGACAATGTCCGAGGTCCTTGTGTTCTGCACATTTATGCATAAACAACCAGACGTTATGTTTTTCACAATCCATAAAGAATTCGTGTTTTCATCGAGACGTAACACTTCTTTTAATTTTTCTGTTGTACTCGGAAATTCAACTGCATCTGTCCGTCCTATTCACTTACCTCACAGAGGACTAGTGCAATGGCTCCCCCAATGCCACTGTCCCGGAGCTGAAAATATAAACATATAAGGTATTTCATCTTATTATACCAAAACACTCACACTCATACATATACCAAAGTGTGTTTTACCCCTGTATAAAGAACCCATGAAACGGAAGGAATATACGAGTATCAAGGATCAAGAAGGATAGTGAATAAAAGGATACCGTATACAAGATAATTTGCCTTTTCTGTCATGCTTGTTCCTCCTGATCTTGACTTGCCTTTGCATGTGTTTGTGACAGGATGGTTGGGACAGGACACCCTCATTGTTCTTAGTATTATCACTTCTTGAAATGGTTTACTGAATTTCCCGATAAATAAAGCCTTGAACCGTTTATATTGTGCCATGTTAAACTACAACACAAATGATTAAACTACAGCTAGTTAGACTACAGTACATGAAGTTAAACTACAACACAACTGGTTACACTACAACACAATTGGTTACACTACAACAATTGGTTAAACTTCAACACGACTGATTACACTACAGTATAACAGTCTAAAATACAGCACGATATGTTATACTGCTTAACTACCAATGTGTTACTGGCCAAATGCTCATTGTCATCACTGAAAACAATAAATTAAAAGTGTTGACTTTCAGTGTCTAGCTTGGGATGTGTTCCGGATAAAGACAATAGGAATAATGTCTAGCCTCAGCAATAACATCATTTTGATAAAAATGAATCATATAATCTGAATAGAAGCCCATGACGCGGGGGATTCAGAAGCCCATGACGCGGGGGATTCAGAAGCCGAAGAAAAGACTTCACTGGACATTTACTGCCTTTATATGACAGTAGGGCTGGCTGATACAATTTAAGTTTTATGTTTAAGTCTCATCACTTATTGATGGAATTTGTTGAAAGTCTCAGGTTTAAAATATGTAAGACTTGAAGAACACATAATAATATTTTGTGTGCTTGTGGTGTTTCACATAAGTGTGTGGCATATGCTTTCAGTCTGACTCACCTTGTAAAGTCCAAAGACGAAGTAGGTGCCAATGCAGATGGCGCCAATGACAAGGAGCAACACGACGGTGACGAAAATCAGCCCCTTCTTCATGGTGATGTCAGTCTAAACACACAGGTTGTGTTATGTAAGTGAAAGACTGAGTAGTTTGTTGATGGTTGTTCAACGCCGCACTCAGCAGTATTCCAGCTGTATGGGGGCGGTTTGTAAACAATCGGGTCTGGACCAGACAAGCCCGTGACCAAGAGCATGAGCATCGATCTACGCGATTGGGATGCGATGACATGTCAACGAAGTCATCAACCATCCCAACCCATTAGTCGCCTCTTACAACAAGCATGAGTTAATGAAGGTAAATTCTAACCCGGATCTTCGTGGGTTAAAAGACTGAGTAAGTAAGACGGGTTTCCATTCTTACAATGTCACGGCGGTCGACGTCAGAAATAGGCTCCAAATATTGTACCTGTGTGTGGAATCGATCAATATCACAGCGGGTCACCGAAAACATATTGTACTTGTATGAGGAAGCGAGACTCGTTCTTCAGCGTGACGAAGGAACGATTTCAGCCAATATTTCATACCATGTATGCAAAGAGAGTTTAATGGAATATCTTACAAAGTCTAAGAAGACAGTTTTTCGTCCTGAAATAATATCTACCTTCATGGAAAAGATGACGACACACAGGTAGGTGAGCCCCATCATCACACTAGCGGCAAGCAAACAATAGGTTGCGAAATGACTGGAATAGGAAACAAACAAAAGGAACATTGAATGAAATATATTTGAGCGATATATCTGACTTATTGGTTTTCACGTGTTTAAGGCTTGTTGTTGCGAAACTTGAATGATGCAAAGAACATGCCACGAGAAGGGCTTTATTCCAATTAACTAATGTACTTCGGTGCAGATTTGTACAAAAATGTGTTTAAAACCACATGAACTGTATTTTCATAAAATAGTGCGTTAACGTCTTTTATTGGCGTGCAGAAGTTGGAAATTTAAGAAAGAATAGCAAACTATAGAAAAAGATTATCTACAGAAAATGAAACAGATTATCTACTTCATACAATGACGTTGAATACATCTGAATTCTAGTGGAATCTATTGATTTCATACTGATCCGATAGTCTGATTCTTGCCGCTGAAGAAACACAGCGGTCGCCAGGTAACGGTCAATGAACACTCAGGTGAAACCTTTGACTGGCATTGATGAACTGGATCAAATGTTGATCAGTTGCCACTAACGATATGTGGACCACTTCTCGTGGTTAGATTGCTCAAATATTGACCCGTGATGATCAGTTGGACCAGATGTTGTATACAGGGGGGTTGAGATAGCAAAAGACGGCCATTTTGTTCTTTTAATGATAATGGATCACCTTATTTAACACCCGGATGATCTCATTAGATTCATGTGGGAAAAATAAGGTTTGGGAATTTATTCGCATCTCGTTCGAAAGAGAGAACACACGCATGCTATTGACTCTACTGGTTTTGTTGGCTGTTTACCTCAAAGAAGTAAAATTGACATGAGTAGTGTTAAAGAAAGGATGGAAACGACATCATAGAAAAGAAAAACAAAATGAAGGGGAGTTGACACTGCCTCGCGTATTCTGTTGACAGTCCATTTCTGAGATGACGACCACGTGCACCAGTTCACTAGTTACTATTCACCTGACATGTCCAAAGTAACCATTTTATGAAATCGAGTGGTTCTAAAATATATTTCCTATTTTGTCTTTTCGTTTGTATGTTTTGTTTTACATGCCTTAACATAACTAGAGATAGATTGAAAACAGAAATATCAAGAGATATCTGTTAATGAATGGCATATTTATGTGAAATACGTTTGTTTGTTTTCGTTTTTGTTTTGTTTTTTGTTTGTTTGTTTTTTTTGTTTTTTTGTTGTTGTTTTTGTTTTGTTTTGTTTTTTGGGGTTTTTTTTTGTTTGTTTGTTGTTGTTTTTTGGGGGGTTGTCTTTGTTTTTGTTTTGTTTTTTGGTTTTGGTTTTTGTTTTTGTTTTGTTTTGTTTTTAGGATTTACTGTGGAACAATCGATTTTGCTCGGAAATATGTGATGAAGAAGTCTGTGCCAAGGGTTGAGTGACCGTATTATCTTTTAGAACTGACGATGACAGGAATGAAGGCCAATATGCATTTGATTGTGGGCTTCATATGCAAGATTATGAACAGTCGAAACACCGCACTGCTTAAGCTGTTGCAAACGGTGAAGCAGTGCTGACAATTTGACCTCTCAATTGACGTTCCTATGCAATATCCATCAGGCTAGCTATTCTCGAAACGTTTGTAGCCCTACCAACTTCTTAAGCCCACACTTAACACATTGGCTACGATCAAAGTTAAGAATTGTTAGGGCTACGAACGCTTCGAGAATAAAGACCCAGGTTTCCCAAGGTTATTTTTAGATCAGATGTATAACAACGTCATGACATCATGAAACAGTGATTTAAAAACTCTTGATTTCGGAATGTGTACTTCGCCTGGAAACAGTATGGATGTCGATGCAAAATTTATACTGAACTCTAGAAGCTATACCAAGCCATTAAAGCTGAAGGTCAGTTAAGACAGGATATCTCTTGTTTTCGCCATGAATAATCCACAATACAAACTCGACGTACCGATGCAGATAAATGGACACAATTTTACATGCTCAGGTTGAAGGGAAAGGAGATCCTTTGATTCTATATATAATACATGGAGAAGAAAAGTCTACCATGACGTTTGTCCATTGATATTTGGTGTAAATACAATTTTCTTACGAAACAAGGAACTGGAATTCAGAGTAACCAGAGTTGTTTCTGATGTCTGTTTTCACTTTCACACCAGAAAATTCGGATCGGCTAAAAAGTAGGTCATTGTCTGAATAAGTTAATTAGACTCATGTTTCGGTATGGAATGAATATGTCTTATCATTGGAGCTGTCAGGTTGACAGGCTGACAAATAGAGGGAAACCTTTTTGTATTGTAGTGGCACATGGCGGGTCATTCCATTGTATAGATTAGGGATGTGGTCAACCTTTAAGTCTTTGGTTACAATACCTTTTCAATGGTCTGTAGAAAATAACCTCACCGTCAAGTAGTTGGTGTTTTTGAGAATGACATATTTGTGATAAAAGTTTGAGTTGTGTTGTAACATTCACTTTAAACACTTCACATCAAGGATCATAGTATTCAATAATTACTACATAATATACTCTCTATTGTGTGTACTGTAGACAGAAACAAGCCCTGATGTGATATCATACCTTCCAGAATCTTCTGCGTAATGAGGGTCTGTGACCTGAGGTCAGTCTTGACCCCAGAGTGTGTGACTACGTTCAGCCACCTGTATCATGAGTCATACCCACCAGACCGTTCTCTGTCAACGTGATCATGGTCTGCAGCCTTCGTTATGAGGTCATGATTTTAGACGATTCCTCGCATAACGGTGTTTAATTAGGTTACCCAGGTGTATCATTGCAAGAAAACCAAAATGGCCGCCTTTTTCTGTTTCAACCCCTCTGCATACAACAATCAGATGGCAGTTGCCACCAACAATAACATTTTTGATAGAGGAGAGATACACTGTAATTTTAGCGATATTCGAATATGTGACAGATGATTGATTCAAACTCACCCAGATACTGCTCCAAGAAGGCATGCATAGGTGAAGGCCTGAAACACAAATGCATTCACAGCTATGCATGGAACTATCATGTCTTTGCATGCAAACTGATTGCAAATCAAACAAACACCTTCTAAATAAACGCCAAGTTGAGGTGTAAAAGTCAGTGTTACAGCTGACTGTGCTTCATCTTCATTGAAGCAACGACTGTAACTATCAAATCTATTGTTCGTCTGGTTCAGCCAGCTTGGGTTTTCGTTGTCCAAACGACAGACGGTCTCAGCATTATGTATCACCATAAGTCACAAACATCTGAAGTATGGTATTACGTACCGCCATAAGTCACAAACATCTAAAGTATGGCATTACGTACCGCCATAAGTCACCAACCGCTGATCTAAACATGTTTCAGGGATACATTGCCAATTAGACATTTAGGCCAATTACGAATTATGCATGCCAACTGCCATTCTAACCAAGCATTCCTTCTTGTCAGCGGCTTATAAGACAGGGGTCATAGAGGTATTTTTCTGACTTGCATTCTTCCCCGGGTACTTACAAATATGATAAAGCGGAGGCCGTTTCCTTCAACTTTTTTCCTGTAAAGAAAGTCACAAAAGTGCGTCATCTGTTCAGCATCAGTAGCAGCATTAAAACAGACTTAACCCGGCATATAGCTCTAACCCTTTTAAACACAACAGATATAATTCATGATATAATTGATTGATTTAGAAGTTCCATGTCCGCATTAGTTATGATCACAGGTTTGTAACCAATGTAGGTTGGTGATTCCCAGAGTAGAAACTAGCCTTTGTTGGCAGAGAGGTGGACAGTCGTGCGTCGGGAGGTTTACTAGAACGTTACAGAAGAGGCGACCAAATCTCCCCCTACGTACTTACTTGGTGGGGAGGATTATAGCCAAGACGACAAAGGCCCACAGAAACACCCCACTGCAAAACAAACGGGAATATCTATCATGGGATGCTAATTGACACGTTGATTCACCATTACAGAAAATGAATGATAAATGATTATAAGTTATCCTCAAACCTATGTCGGTCAAGAGAGTTGAACTTCACATGTTTAACTCTTTCACTTCGCACAAGACGAGGTCAAGGTGAAATAAACTGAAACACTGTGAATAATTGGGTAAAGACGGCTCTGTCAGATTGAATACCTTCAACTGCGTTTTAGATATCAAAACTGATAGTATGCTGGGTAACTCACATAGAAGCGTACAGCAGGGGTAGCCCATCCTTCTTCATCCAGCGTGTGATCGGTTTGCTGATAAATACACACGACATTATTGCCTTGAGAATGTTCACTTAATCCATTCATGACCAAGGGGCCAATAAGCGAATAAGGATTTAAGTTACAAGTGTTGATCTCCATCTATATAATGATCTGTCCGCACTGTGCTTGTTTCGAAAGACGAATAACTCGATTTAAGGCACCAAAGATTTCAGCTCTTTATCAAATTATTATCATAGTAATATGTGCAAAGAATTCATATGAAAAGAGTCTTGCATCATTGAAGTCATATGTTTAGAGAAAGTATTGTTTACTTACATAAAGACAAAGATACTGACAGATGCAACTGCGGCAAGCTGTATCGCCATGAGGAGAAGGTACAGCTGTAAAAGTATTGGTAGTACATAAGTTCATGTAGCATCATGAAGTTATCGAAGAAGCCAAAATATCGTAGTGTTATTTAGTGTTCTCGTTTGACTGGTCGATCTATGTACTGATCGATTGACTGATTTATTGATTGAACACACTATGCTTTATTATCTTTTTCAGCATTCTAACATAACAGCCCTACCCTCCTAATCAATGCTCTTCGGTCTTCCTTGCTTTTGGAGCTTTTCGAAGAAGGGTTGGCCGCAGGGGTCGATGTTCCTGCTCCAGTAGGTTTTGGTGCAGTCTTATTTGAAGTACTTGAGGGTGTTGCAGGGGTGGCTGCTGGCTTTGGCTTTGGCTTTGGTTGTGGCTTTGGTTTTGGTTTTGGTGCTTGTGCTGGTTCTGGAGGTGGTGGTGGTAGCTCTGCTGCCGCTACTGCTTCTGGGAGCACTGGTTCAGGTGGTAAGGCTGGAGTCTTTTCCGGTGAAGCTTGCGGTGTGCCTTTTTGAGGTAAGGGTGCAGCTTCTGCCGTAGGAGATGTTAGAAAGGCTTGTCTTGATGGAGGCGGCCTTTCATCATCGCCTATGTAGGGGATATAACCTAAATCTCTCGCACCTGAAAACACACAATTTTCAGGATACGTGCAAAAAAAACAACTTCATTACAATGACAATATAAGTCAGATAGACATGTGTTTGGTTTCTACTACTGCCGAAGATTAAATTGTTGTACATGACGTAGCTATAATTTAATAAACTGCACGGATACTGAAATCCTGTTTATCTGCATTACCTCTTTCTGAAAGAGAGGATGAAGCACTGAACTGTCATGAAAATATATGCACCACTGACCAATGTTTTCACCCATTCCATTAACCTATGCTAAAGCTGTCTACCGCTTATCTAGACTACTGTGTCAGGGAATGTTGAACAAAATGAGATTGGGCCCGCCCATGCCAACCATTGATATAACGTTTGATTGCTCCTATGTCTAAATAACTTGATATATCGTAACAGACAGGCCGCCCTGGCATGAAGCAGACAGGAACAGGGAGACTAGGAGTACCCACACCTAATGAAGACCGGTACTTTTGTACTTTGTGTCTGGGACCGATTCCCGACACAGTAACGTCATCATCGATGTATGTCTTGCAGTATATTGTCGACAGACTGTGGTGGGTGACACATGGCTCGTTGAATTAATGACTACCGCGCTTGCATCGGAAACTGATATGAAACAGGGCCGCACATCGTTGGCAGCGACCTGAATGTCTCAAGGTCCTCGCCACTACGAAAATCAGGTTCTGTCAGTTCAGCGCTGATGGGAAACACCGAATGGAACGCCGAATGGAAGAAAAAAACAGATGTGGCGTTCAGGATGTCGTGTCTTATGGCTGAGGGTAGTATTGGTGTGCCGGAGAGAATGCCACTGGTCGCTGGCAAAAGAAACGTGACGACTAAGCGTTACGGGAATGACAATAATCGCCTACCTGTCAAGCCACATCTACAACAACGACCACGTAATGTACTTTATAAGCATGACGACGCCTGACACCGGAATTGTGCTGAGCGTCCCAGACATGTCCCCAAGGACGCCTTTGGAATGTCAAGGATCTTGGTCCACGCCGTCCAGGCACCCGACAAGAACTGATCACAGTCCTCCATGCATCATGTCTTTTCTCATTTTTTAGTCCTTTAGTAGAGTATCTTTAATTAACTCGGCCAGAATAGGTTGAGTTCATAATTGTTTTCACCAATGTCTCGGTTCCATTTGATTTCAATAAGTGTAACTTCATATAGTTTCTTTAAATTAAAGATACCATTTAGGGTTCAGTCATTTCTTGTCGTGTATGGGTGCGCCAGAAATGTCAAACAAGAAAATACCTTTACGGGAAGTCTTACCGGAGTGTTGTATTGTGAATATGTCCATACTGGCATCACCCTGGGTTTCTAACAAGACCTGTTCGTAGGTTGGTGGAGGGGGAGGCTCGGTAGACATCTTGTCTGAAAAAAACCCACATTGACTTAAATGAACACTGAAATGATGTAATGACACCGGGTGTTCGGAATCAGGTCCTCTTCTACATTGCCATTTTCAACAAAAGGATAACTGTTTCTCTGACGTCAAACGCCCCCACCAGCGAATACCGCTGTGATAGGGCCCCAAGCATCACCATCCGATCCATTAGATACACTCCCGTGAATATTCGGGGTAGAATTCATCTTCAACAACCCACGCTTGTCAGGTGACTAACGGGATCGGATGGTCCGGCTGGCTGGCCTAGTTGAAACATGTCATCGTTTCCCAATGGCGTAGTTTGAAGCTCGTGCTATTCATCACGGGATTGTCTGGTGCACTCTAATTACACACCGCCGCCATATAGCTGGAATATCGTTGTGTGCGGCGTATTCTAAACTCATTCACTCATTAAAGTCAAGCCCGAGAGAAAACAGTGATGTAAACCATCTGTGAATGTCATAGCATGGGAAAGAATGCCAAGCAATGTGTCACACTCCGTAACTACCTATGAGTATATTATGCATTAATCAGGAATGGCCCCACTAGGCGTTTCAAGGAGAAACGTTGATTGAAATATTATATACCAAGATGAAAGTAAAATATCATTCTTTGCATTGCTTAAAGTATGTACAGTCATTGTCAAAAGCACCTCTGTAACTCGAATATGTAGACGCCTAAAGCGGCACTTGTTTGTGTATATCTCGACACGAAAGGGACAGTCATGACTGGGAAATGGAAATCACCCTCCTTGTCACAGAGTATGGGAGAGAGGTTAACTTCGGTTTGGATTTCCATCCAGGGAACAAGAAACTGAATGTGGTTTCTCGGTTGTCATTTCATTTGCAACACTTATGGGCCGGTGGACTTGCCCAGTGGTTCAAACGTTCGATCGTCACATCGATGACCTGGGTTCGATTCTTCACATGGGTACACTGTGTAAAGGCCAATATTGGTGTTCATAGCAGTGAAAGTGCTGGAATATTGCTAAAAACGGCGGAAAACTACAGTCACTCAATCCAACCCTGGTGAATACTCTTGGTATTGTTGAAAGACCTCATTTGCCTGAAACTAGGACATGACCTTCTTAACAAAGACATTTTATCTCACAAAAGTGCGTTGGTGTATAAAAAAATGAAACATATCATTTAGGAGAAGGCAACCATACGGTTCTACATTGATACCTGCTACTTGTCTAAATGTTCTATTGCCACACTTGATGAAGCTATTGTCAATAGATGACAGCAACTGACTATGGTAGCTTCCGGATTTATATAACTGACTAAATCAAAATTGAACTGACAAAACTTTGTTTCCGAAATGATTTTTTAAAACAATTATATATAGCATTCTTACTTAGACTTAGACAAATTGTTAGTTTAAGGACTGACAGGTTGTGATTCCTTCGTTTCAAGGCAGTGCGTGTGGTAAACACTCAAAGCTTTAACCTATATTAATCCTAACCGCTGCCATATCCAATGCAAATCCATGCTAAAGTCCTTTTGTCACGACCTTTACTCACGCGAACAAAATGAGCACAAATGCGTCCGGACTAATCATATAAGCACACGTGGATCATGATAAACGTTATACAGAAGAACCCGTCTAAACCGGTAGCCCTCCAATCCGACATGCTCTCAATATTGGCACTAGAATTTGGTTCAAACACGAGTTAACGTATGATCAGTTACACGCCCTCTAATCCGACGTCAGGCTATTCCGTATTTCGGCACAAACCAGTAAATATCGATCTCTTGTCCTTCATCCGGTGTTTCGGCTCTCCTTTTGATTGACTGAACGTGTATAAACAATACAGTGTATTAAGCTCCTTGGTGTTGCCTGATAAAAGGTGCATGGATAAGCATTAGGCCCATTGGTGAGTGACACGTGTCACTTGTAATATAAATTACTTGAGTCACCAAAAAGATTGTGATGCAATTTCTCGGACAACTCATAAATATCGTGCACTTAAATACCAACTTGACAGACAAACAGTTTCGGACATTTTGAAAATGTATCAAGTGTACAGAAGCGTCATGCGGAATATTTGTCTTGGATACGCTTTGACCCTTTTCACAACTATCATTCATAATAGAATATGTGTTATGAGAAACTGTGTTTAGAGCGCTAAACACCAGTAACAGCTGTATCACATGGTCATTCGCTTTGGAAATTGTCAGTTTAATGTGGTCATGTGTGTTTATTTTCACTACCACAACTCTACAACATAAAAAACAAGAGTAAGTACTGTCATACCTATGTTATGACTGGCATAAGATTCTGCCTCTAATCAGCTGATATTGGTATACATGTAGTTGTATCCACGTGTTTGAAAGAGATCATACGGACCTATTTATTGGGTTCAAACAGATGTGAGTTTAGTCGAAAGATATCAGAAACTACAACTCAATATTCCCACATTTCCATTACGAAAGCAATGCAGTTAGTTCCTGTGAATTCAGTGTGTCTTCTGACACCTCAACGATAAATTTTGGCCAGTCCACAGTACGTGTTTTATTTACGAGTATGACGAGGTCGGTCCCTTTCTTTGGAACGGTACATCCATGTTGACAGCTGATAAAAGAAACAACTTTAACTGGTTGTGAATAATTTAGTGTCAAGCATATCAATATCATTTCAGTATTGACCTTCTGGTCGATTTAATTACCGAACCACACAACATACTCGTATTCAAGTTTTTTGTAAAAACGGTCCATCATCCGGTCTACGAGATCTCACGTGATTTTCTCGCCAATCACATGACACATGACTCTTTATCCTTACAAAATGGCCTCCATTATACAGCTGGCAGCATCTCTTTAAGGTTGATTCCAACATTCTGAAAGTGCCACAATTGATACAGCACTTGAGGATACAAGGAATTACGACTATTGGATACAAGAAAGGCGCTTTACTTGCTTCGGACACGTGCGTGAGGAAGACGATCCAGAGACGACGGGAGACGCCATTTTCTTTTTAAGGGTCTCCTTTGTCAAGTGACCACAAATTCAGTGTTGGCATTTAAGGAAATGCGACAATATGTAACTCTATATGTTTCAAACACTATATTAGAGACTTAACAAAACTCTGAAGCAGATATGTGGGCATCTCATAAACACAATAATTGTGGGTGAGTGAGTGAGTTTAGATTTATCCCGCTCTTATCAATATTCCAGCAATATCCAGTCGGGAGATGCCGGAAATTGACTTAGCGAGCGCTTTAACCACTAGGCTACCACATCGCCATAGAAATCGAGGCGAAAAACTAACACGAAGTGTATACCGCAAATATAACCGTAGCAATCTGAACCAACAAATCGCAGCTAATATATACACAGATGGGTAGTCAAGTGAATATGACAAGCTGCAGACAAAACGCATGGGTTGGATGGTAATATGCTGAACGAACGTCAATAGACTATCGACAAAATCTGTATTGACTGGGTTACAGTAACTGCGTACCCTAAATGATTTCGTAATCATGGAAACGACGTCGTAACCCAAATCGTTTCCCAGTGTAAGAACCAACGTTATAGATAAAGTACTAATTCCGATTAAGATCGCATAACATTAAAAACACCTTGACTAAATCATATGGAAAAGCCATATCTGATACAGGAATTGTTAGAAATAGAGAAATAAGGTTAAGAAATTTCCAATTTTAGGGTGCCGAAATTTGTAGAGATAAGACCATTTTGTGGGTTAGGAAATTACGGAAGCCCTAAACATACTAGTACACTACCCACTAGAACTACATGTACATGTAACTGATTACGATCACATCATCACTCAGTTCAATATATTTCAGAACTCAACAAAGCGACCGATGTTCAACGTTTCGCGAAATCTCGTGCAACTGGGCCGTAGATTTGGTAGATTTGACCACACACACACACACACACACACACACACACACACACACACACACACACACACACACACACACACACACACACACACACACACACACACACACACACACACACACACATATATATATATATATATATATATATATATATATATATAATTTCCAATTTGGAAAATATTAACGGGACAAAATTCAATGACAATATTAATTCATACCATGTTCCGAAATACCGGATATTGTCGTTGCTCAGAAGTTAGGGACTGATCGATCTTACACCAGCCAGTGTGGTGATAAGAGTACGCATAACACGGCGAGGGAACCTGTCGCCTAAGTCAGTTAATTAAGTATACAAAGGTGCAATTACCCGTGTTGTAATTAGGTTGTTGTGCGTCAGTCCCACCCCAAGCAAAGGTTCAAGGCCACTGCAGGTTAACAAAGGCACAAAGAAGCAGAAATCTTGTTATGGAAGGACTCATTTCTCTTTATCCGAAATGCTGACATGATTAGCAGTGAACATTAAACATTGATAGATGTTGTTGATTATTGTACCGTGTGTAGTGACTGCACGGTTCAGCAGGCCCCAACCCAACTGACTCGAGAACATGGAAAATTTCATGTATATCGCCACTGTTCGCAAGTTGTACACCGGAAATTACACTGTATTATAGAGCATATATCATATGCATTTATTATAATATATGCGCGCGTGCTTGTGTGTGTAATATACAAATATACATACAAAAAAGCAATTTTAGTATATAAGCAGTAAATAAAAAAGATGTGTCCAGACATTGGTTCTTGCCAAAACTTATGAACTGTCAACAATTTATCGTAAATACTGAATATATCTTTTCCGATGGATTAACTCAGGGCGGAATTTAGTCATTCTTTATTCTGTGAAAGCTGATTATGTAGATAAACGTGACATTCATGTACATTTTCCCTTGTTTATCAGAATTTATATGACTTTTGACAAAAACGTTATAAATGACAATAACAGCTTGCTAATAGCAAAGTTTCTTGTATCAGCAAGCATTATACAGCAGAATACATGATATGTCAACATACAGCCATAGCTGATCTGCAACAATTCACTGTTTGGTAACTTTTGTCTTGAAAGTCTATATTTTGTGCGGGTGTTTTCTCGGTATAAAATGTGTCTTAAACAGCATGTAACTTATTTGTGACAAATGATGTAGCTATTTATAAAGTTTTACACTGCCTCATACATTTCAGTGTGTTTTGGGCGAAACAGTGCACAATATGTACATTCTCCAAGATGTACAGTTTCAAACAGATCTGGAGGTATTGTGATGCGTTCTTGTACTCACCTAGAATAAATTAAGTCATAGAAAGATCTTCTGTAGTGGACACTGCTTGGCGTCATAAAGCATGCCCACCAAATCTTGTGATTTTTGCCTCAGTAAACAAGGTTGGCAAACATTTGACTTGAAAAACGACCCTATACAAGGAGTGTTACGTCAGCAACACCAGGAACCACCTAAAGAACCCACAAGTTGATGATATCGGTGAATGAAGCATATTGCAAGTTCAGAAATGAGAGAATCAATTATCCAGTGTGACAGAAACTTTGGTAATAACGAAAGGAGAAGCTGACAACTATACTTGTCTTCAGATATTGGTACTTTAGAACTCAATCCTCAGATAGAGAGCTACGTACACCTAACCTCCAGTTTCTTCAGATACTGGCAGCTCAACATTCATATACAGACCTACCTTGCCCCCAGCTTCGTCCGATATTGGTAACTTACCACTCAACCCTTGTATAAACAGCTACCTAACCTCCAGTTTATTCAGGAACGGACAGGCGAACACTGCATTTAACCGTCACAGAAGAACAACAACTATGCAGGCCAAAGCGTGTTGCAGTAAAGTTTGAAACTCATCACTAAGTGCACCACATAGGCAGATACAGGGTGGACACGCTCCCAGGCTTTTAGTGAATACTAATGACCCTTTCACACGTGGGGAATATTACCACATACTGTGCGACTGACGTCAATATCACATGAAAGATGAGTCACAGAAGTACTGCAATACTTTCACCATTAATCTGCGCACATAATGCTCATTTAGCTCGGTCAGCAACCTGGATACACCGTTCCAACAAAGGGAAAGTACTCTTCATACTTATATTGTCGTCAACAAAACACGTGTTAGTTGACTGACCAAGGCTAACCGCTGGGGTGTCTCAAGATAGTATGGGTGTGTCCAGCGTCAACAGCTGAATGCCCGAGAACGTTCCACAGCAAGCGTCCATTTTGTTGAGCTTTCAGGACAAAACTATCAAAAGCATGTCGTGTTGGTGGACATTAGTTTTATGTCAGTTTGTTTGTTTGATTGATGTTTAACGCCTCATTCTTGCAATGCTCCTGCTATATGACCTTTCAATAACGGATTATGTACCAGAAAATCTAGAGATTAACACTATGAGTGTTGGTCTACGCAGCTAGGATACGATCTCTTCCATAAATCAAGTCAGCGTGGGTGACCGATAGCACGGTGACCGATAGCACGGTGACCGATAGCACTCTATTTTGTTCATTGCCTTTAATGGGTTGCTCAAGATCAGTTCTATAACGGATCTTCATGGATCTGATTATAAGCATGTACCACTCATTATGACAGTAGTCTGGCTGTCACCAATCAACGACACATATTCACCCATCAACGACACATATAGTGTGTGACTGTGATGTTTGACAATGTGTTCGTGTGAAGGGTCACTCTGCTTTTATTGACAACAAATTAGCCTTTGAGAGAATCAGGCACGGCGGATTATTATGTAAGTTATATGAAATTGGTAAAAGCTGCAGTACCTGGGATCTCTTGCATCACTGATATATTCACAGCGACTCCTATGTTTGCTGTGAGGGTGAGATATTTCAGCTTGGTTCGCCCTGTTTCATAAATAATCTTTTCACGTCTCGCAGAGGAGCCAAATGTGGTATTTGTGTATATCGTATACATCTTCCTGCAGTATTGCTTACAAACGATACCACGCTTGTCAGTGCATCACCTAAAGGTTTACAACCATCAATAGACATCGTTCCGCCATATGCCTCAAATGACGTTTGGCCCATGACCGATCGTGAAGTACAAGCATTCCCTATCGCCTTTGTAATATGCAGATACCCCAATCTGAACCCGTGCTTGGAAGAAAGGCATAAGTAAAGTCATGAGAAAATCACTTTTATAAAACATCCTGTTCTCCAGTTATGTACTATGTTTATACTGTATTTTATAAATTTCACTTTTATAGTCAAAATAATAATTATGATGACTTGCTGTGTACTTGAATAATTACAATCAGTTCAAATGTGAGTGTATGAGTGAGTGAGTTAATATTTAACGTCACATCGGCAATATTGCAGCCATATCGTGACGAGAATACACGTGACATAAGAAAGAAATATATATCGACATTATGAAGAACCTGACGACGAAGGACAGTAAAACCACTAGACTATCACAGTTAGTATTAAAACTATCGTGGAAACTTATAAAAATATAACAGTATCACTATTTGCACAATACAGTATAAAAACAGGCCATAGATCGCTAACAACAGAGGGTAGATCACCATACTAGGGGCCATGGGGACTTTCAATACCTCTGCTACCTGCATGGTCCTTAGCGGAATTTAAACCATCCCCTCAGCTGCTGGCAACTGTATGCAAGATTAGCCACAAATTAAAATAACACATATTCTACGGCTAAAAAAGTGGGAGATTAAATCTGACTTCAACTCTGTTGGGACTTACGTACCCTTTCGGGAGGACAATAACTTTACGATACTTCAACAGTCTTCGACGATACTGCCACTAACAAGTTTAGTTCCTAATTCAACTTCCAATCATAAAATGTTTATCTATTTACAAGTCATGTAACAAATCAACTTCTTTTAAAAACGCAATGATTAAATGATAACTAACATTACTAAAAGACCCTTCATAGTTCGTAATTGAAACTAGTTATCCCTTGTGATGGAATATTCAACACAGTCAAGAAAATCATGCTCGCATAATGACCTCCTCAAATCTGGACTGGCAACCCAAGTAAGTATAAGCGATGTAGGGTTTTATTTCATGTAATTTGTTGATACCTACTTGAGTGTCTCACCTCTTCTGCATCAGATCACGGATGTAAGATCTAATGGTAGATTTATAATCAGTGTATGGAATAAGAAGTGGTGTCACAGATTTATTGAGTGCTGCTTTGGCAGCAAGATCAGCCATCGTGTTACCACAAATGCCGACATGGCTGGGTAACTGCATTGGCCAGTAGCAAGATCAATATATAGTTCAATAATTTCTATTAAAAGTGGATGTTTACAAGAAAGATTTTTAATAACCTGAAGGCAAGAATGAGTGAGTGAGTTTAGTTTTACGCCGCACTCAGCAATATTCCAGCTATATGGCGGCGGTCTGTGAATAATCGAGTCTGGACCAGACAATTCAGTGATCAACAACATGAGCATCGATCTGCACAATTGGGAACCGATGACATGTGTCAACCAAGTCAGCGAGTCTGACCGCCCGATCCCGTTAGTCGCCTCTTACGACAAGCATAGTCGCCTTTTGTGGCAAGCATGGGTTACTGAAGGCCTATTCTACCCCGGGGACCTTCACGGGTCTGAAGGCAAGAAAGAAAGTCTGAATAGATTATATATTGCATATGTTTAGGGTGTCTTTGAACATATTAAAGAGCTGTTAATACGGCGTTAGCTTCTGCAGTAAACATTGAACTGTTATCTGGTATTCTGGCAGATATTGTCCTAGATCCAATGACAGTGGCACAAGCCACTGCGCCACCGTCTTTGCACCCATCTTTAAATATGGACTTGTAATTGATATATTTACGTTTTAATTGATTGTATTCTTGTTTATATTGTAATTCATTAGTGCCTGATTTTTAAACGTAGTTAATGTTAGGTCGACTTGTGGCCTAACCAACTGCCAAAGAGGACAAGAAAGAAGTCGGTAAGGAGCTACATTTTCCAGGTCGATGCCGACAGCAGCAATGAATGGTTCAATTCTGAGCTTGATCCCCTCCCCACTTTGAATTAGAAACGAATTTTAATAATTCTAGCGCCTTCAGGCATTTGGTTTTTAGGGATTTGATGTGCGGAAGAAAAGTTAAATGTGAGTCGAAAATCAGCCCCAAGAACTTTGCCTCCTTAACAACTCTGATAGGGGAGCCATTTAAAAACAATTCCGGATCTTTGTGTGGTTTACATTTTCTACAGACATGTATACAATTGGTTTTCGAAATTTCAAAGTCGTTTTCGACACACCACTTATTTCTTTTTTTAAGCACAACTGCAGTTGCATTTCAATAGTATGCATATTTTTACCACGACAAGAAATATTAAAATCATCCACACAAAGTGATCCATGAATTGAATCATTTAAAACTGTTTATCTTGATACTAAAACGTGTTACATACATACATACTTACACACACACACACACACACACACACACACACACACACACACACACACACACACACACACATACATACATACATACATACATACGATTCACGCCAATGCTTCAGGAGCTGATAATGAATGTTATCAGCCCCAGTTGCTGTATCATGAGCTTGCTGAAGGACGGTATGGAGCTCATGTAACGAAAATCATTCGTTATAATCTGTTCCGTTGTCTGAGTTAGAATCGATTTTTTTTTCTTCTCCTGTTGTTTCTGATACTTTTGAAACTCAGGAACATAATTAGATGATGAAGAATGTTTGGCAAGTGTTTCGCCAATTTTATGTGCTATGTCAGCTTTATTAGTTAATACATTATCACCATCCTTCAGATGCTAAACAGTAGATTTTGATCCTTTGCCCTTTATCGTTTGGATCATGTTGAAATTGCTGTGCGAGAATTTATTTGGGAAACATAGTTCTTCCAAGACTGACGCTTTTTCAGTTTCAAGGCGCGTCTAGCCTTGGCATTGAAAATTTTAACTTTGTCTAAATTATGGACTGTCGGATGTTTGCGAAAATATTTTTCAGCTTTCTTCCTACTCTTTCTGGCCTGTTTACACTCGTTATTAAACCATGGTTTGCGAATGTGTGGAGTTGCAGAGGACAGTGGAATTGTTCTGTCAGCAATGTCATTTAGAATATCTGAAAACGACTGTATAGGATCTTCACTGTTCCTGAAAAAGTCATGTTTCAAGTGTTCAATACACAGCGTCTCAAATAATGATCAATCACCCCTGACCAAGTTCCTTCTTGATACGGGTGGATCATCACCAGGGTTGTTTCTTTTGAGAATGGTTGGGAAGTGATCACTCCCGCAGAGGTCATCAAGGACCATCCATTCAAATTCAGTATATAAGGTTGAATCGGTAAGTGATAGATCCAGGGAAGAATATGTTCCCGTAGATGGATGTAAATAGGTGGCTGAATCGTCATTAAAAATAGATAAATCATTATAGGAAATAAATTCTTCAAGGGTTTTACCTTTATTGTTAGTGTGGTCACTTCCCCAAAGTGGGTTGTGTCCATTGAAGTCGCCCATAATGAGGCATGGCTTCGGAAGTTGATCATATAAATTATGGCGTTCTGACTGATGGATATTAGTAGAAGGTGGTAAGTACAAGCTGCACAGTGTTATTGCAATGTGTAGCGTTAAACGAACAGCTACAGCCTGAAGACTAGTAGTAAGAATGACAGGGTTATGAATGATATCCTCTCGTACTAACATGGAAGCGCTCCCTGTTGCTCTATCCCCAGGAGGAGAATAAAAATGGTAATCACTATACCGTCTCAAATTAAAGGTATCTGCATCTTTTAGGTATGTCTCTTTCCGACATAGCGCTGACGGCTTAAAATCTTGTATCAGTAAGTGAAGCTCATTTATGTTATGCTGCAATCCTCTGCAATTCCACTGCATTAAAGTGCACATTTGAGTCATGGTGGCTCAATGGGCGAACGTTCACGTGCATGTGAGGAGAGGCCCAAATGCATTTTGGAGAGGAACAGCCGAAGGTGAAGTGAGAGTAGGTTTGGTTCTATTCAGTTTTTTTTTCTTTCTTCTTTTTGGATTGATCCTTTGCTGGTTGGGAAATATCTGATTTTAACACAGAATCTCGTGATGTCCCAGGAAGAATTTCAGTCTGAGACCCTGACGTAGAGTGACTAACTGGGGAAGCAGGTTTTGAGATTAAAGGCACCGGTTGTGCGGACGTGACCCACGTTAAGTCAGTCTGACATGAAGTGGGGGACACCGCAACAGAGCGAGCAACTACGGCAGAATAAGTGATATTTGAGGCAAGTGACGACTGATTTGTGAAAGGTTTCTTGGATTCGAGGTAAGAAATATTTTTTTCATATTTAATTTTCATAATTTTGGATTCCCGTTCAAGCACAGGACAGGGCCTGATTGAGGCAGGATGTAAGCCATCACAGTTAGCACATGTGTAGTCATTTTCACGATCTGTATTTTCATGATGGTCACCACAACGATGACATATGACAGAATTAAGACAAGAGTGAGAACCATGTCCAAAGCGTTGATATTTATAACACCTGGGCGGATTAGGGACATACACATCCACCCCGATGTTAAAATAACCTGCTTTGATCGACTGTGGTAGGGATGATCTAGCAAAGGTCAGGAGATAGGTATTTGTATTTGTGGTGTTGCCATCCTTTTCAACAGTGAAACCCTTCACTGCCGTAACAGCCTGGTCTTCACGTTCTGCAGCTATGCCCTCCTCTGACATGTCAGAGAGACAACGAGCCCTGTCTCGTATGATACCACGAGAGGAATTGCGAGTTCTGTGCACGGACACAACAACCTAAACATTGACAAATGTTTCAATAGATAAGAGATTAAGCGATTACTGTCTCCGTGCACACTCTACCAGATGTGAACCACTACGGAGACGAGTGACATTTTTAACTTCACCGTATATACCATGGATAGCTTTGGAAACAGCAAATGGGTTTAGTTTAATGGGTAGGAAGTCAGAAGCTTCAGTCACTAAGAATCTAGGCCAGGAATCCACGTTTGACGGATTTGTTTCAGTTGGATGATCTAGGTCATCCAGGCGTCTCTTTTTTCATAGCGAGATGAACCAGCTTGTGGGGTTGCCATAATGAAAGGAAAAGAATTCAGCACCCCTGCTCCCGACCCACCACGGAGTGTCAACGAGGAAGATGTCAAATAGCACCGGATCTCCAAGATGCCGACACCAGAGATACAGGGATGCTATACTCCAGCAACAGTGACACAAATAGCAATATTTGCAGACCAAATAAAATGCAAGGGTGGTTCTGCCCATGACAAGTAATTGGACACATATTGAATTTGGAGGTCAATATTGCCAGACTGGCCCACAGAACTCTAGGCAGTTTCAAGTTATCAATAATTTATATACTAGTGATCAAAATGTCCAAGACCCCAATATAGTGTAAATGTGCCAATATAGTCACCATGCACAGGGCTTGGCGTGACCAGCCGATTGATAGAACCGGGCCAGTTCTGCCACCCGTCTAGGTGAAGTCAGGGCCAAAGTGGTGTGTTGAGCAACAGGAACACGGTTCTGAGCCCCTGTTACCCTCAGCCACCAGGACACTCTCCTCCACCGACACAGAGGAGGTGGCGAGCTATAATGACGTTTTCTTAATTTATGACTTTTTCCTATGACATTAATTTTATAAGTTAGGTTCAAATGTGGTGTGATATTGCTGATGACTTGTTATGACCTGTTAAATAAATACATAATCAATACTGACTTTTTTTAATGACATTTTCCCCATGACTTTTTTCATACTTAAATCTGACTTTTTTCCGTGATGTTTTTTACTTATAACCAGCCAGACAGAACATCTCGTAAATTCCCTAAGATCTGTGGGACGTCATCAGTCTCACCTCCAACCACTTCCAGTCAACATGCGACTGAGGATGATACTTACAAGAAACCTCTACGACTATGCAGTAGTAATTAACATGAAAAGTCAACAAGACGATGTTCTTGGACTTCCGATGCACAACACACTGTATTATTGCAAATTCCGGGTCTTTTATGCAAAATCTTCTGTAACAACTTTGCCTTTTTGTGTAGCAATAACCATATATACAAAAAAAAACCCTTCAGATTGCGATTATTTACCATCAGTACTCTACAAATATAATTTTCATATAAGTAATATTACCCGAGTATAATACATGAAGGAGGGTGTATTCCCGCCAAAGTATGAATGGCGAAAAATGTAAACATATCTGTACATACGATACTCGTACTCCTAAATTGTGAACACTTTACCCATGAAAGAAACGAATTTGTGTGTTTATGATTGACATTCTTGATGTAGAAACATATCTTGCTTTGTGTAACAGGATAAAGCCGATATACTCTCTTTTCTGTTTGCAGGTGAAACTGTTTTTAATAATGCACAAACCAGGGTCTTAGCTATCACTATGAAAAACATCCATGTGTTTTCTTACGTAAAGTATAGCATTAGGTAAACATCTTGTTTAAGTCACTTGTGCATACATCTATATCAGTTTGATAGCTTTGCTCTCTTTCCTGTGTTTATGTAATTTGTTTGATCTTCGGATTTATTTATCTGGAAGGAATAAGAAATCCCCCTCTTACGTTCATAATTATGACTTGTACATTTACACACATACACACACACACACACACACACACACACACACACACACACACACACACTCACTCACGCACGCGCACGCACGCCCATGCATGCAGGCAGGCATCAATCCTTTCATAGATACGCACGCACAGACAGGCGTACGTACGCATGCACGCACAATATATATGTAAAGTTACTGAATGTTTTACTGATCACAAACTCAATCAGATCAAACAGTGGCAATGTTTTTCTCACCTTTCGTTTGTGTACTCCCTTCAAGCTCGTGTCTCCTGTGCGGGCAGCAGTATTGTGAAACAAGATCACTGATGCGTGCCTGTTCAACGTAAACAACAGACGTTGCCTAGATACCAGACCGCTACTAGAATAGAGGCTGTCGTATCGATCTCTGGCTACTCAATAAGTCCAATTAGGTGGTCACCTGTTGGTAATAGACAACAAAGTCTCAAGGACACAGGTGTGAGTTGGCAGCGTTTAGCAGGAGCCGCATGTATGTGAATAACACTAATCATGTAAATAGCTATTTTTGAGTAGATAAATGAAGGACACACAGCGACTGACCAGCAACAGTGATCTGATAATATAAACCTTCTAAATAAATCAGAATTTTAGTCATGTTTGTTCTAGACTGGTAGGTATAAACGTTTCACCTAAATATGTTTTACTTGTGTAAGCTTTATAAACTCGACATGGCGCTCCTCCTATCATGTCGCTGTACGTATAATGGCCTGGTGAACCATTTGCTGAAGTGAACTTCAGAAGAAGAAGAGCTTTACACAGTATTTATGGTTACATGGCCAAAAGTACATTTCAATAACCAAATGATAGCAAATGGACAGTTGGAAAATTTACAGTTTATACAGGTAAATATAGTTTGTGGTAAATTACAATGTTTTAGGAGTTTTACATACTTTGTTAACTCCTCGCTAAAGATGATGCTGTCTATATAGACGACCTTTGTCGTAATCACGACATAAGAGTTAACCCAAACATTGACAAGGAGAGTCATAATAACGACGAACATCATCATGATAATAATTCAACTTTCAGGTTAACTTTAAACGAGGATTGTTCCTCGTGAATCTCGCCTCTCTGAAAAGTAGATAAAATTCTCCTCCTACAAACGAGCGTGTATATGTTCATGGCGTACATGTAACTCTCCTACACAAACGCAGGCACTCACGCACGCACGCACACACACACACACACACACACACACACACATACATAGTACATACATACACACGCGCGCGCGCGCATGCACGCACGCACGCACGCACGCACACACACACATACATACATACATGCATACATACATACATATGATGCTATTACCATCCAACTGAGATTACTGATGGCGAATCAGGGTGTTAAAGTGCTGTGAAACAACTGCCACTCACGGTAAATAACTCTTGTGTTATTACTAAGTAACATTATAATATTGGCTTACACTGCACACAACCACTACTGGCAAACAAGGCATTTACGAGATGTAGGCAGTGCAAGGCAATTAGCAAATCCATTTTGTTTGTGAAAAGAAAAGCAGATGTAGGCTAGTGCATTTGCAGTGCATGACGATGAAGTTGATTTAGCCCCCTCTCACAATGGAACCCATGGCAGTGGGCGGCACCTATACATGCTGACACGGGTCGACTGTCACGTGACCTTACTCTTGTTTGCCAGTAGCAAGTACTGTGCTGGGAATCCTACTGGGAATCCTACAGGGAATCCTGCTGGGAATCCTACAGGGAATCATGAAGGAAGCAGCTTTGGTTGCTAGTGGTCTATAACCTTGTTTTAATCTGTAGTACATGATGTATTGAAACATAATCTGGTTTTGATATTGAGATGGCTGGCTTTATAAATACAACTGTGATGCTTACCTTGCTGTTTTACAGCCCTTGGATGACTTGCATTTTAGATTATCTAACTTGTTCACATTGCAAAATGGCTGCAGAATTGCCGATGCCATCTAAAATATTAACTCACTCACCTTCAGACGCATCACTATGTATAATATATAGTAGGTATGTTCCATGGCCCGGAATTTAACTACTTCATGGAAAATGGCATCGTAATCGTCGTATTGTTGGAATCATTATTATCAAAATACATGTATGCGACAAAGAGAGTTCTGGTTTTCCTGACAGGATCATACTGGTTACTCCCCAGGTCAACTCTCGTGCTCTGTACACTTAGTCAGGCCAGATGTCGGAATGGACAGTCTCCGATATCAACATCTGTGACCTGAAAAACGTCACGTAGGATATCTGTAGGTGATTGAGTGAGGGGGGTTTGGTTCAAACACGGTTCAAACAGTCCAATAGCCCCATCGTGTCAGTTTGTGAGTGAGTGACTTTGGTTTAAGGCCGATTCAAACAGTCCAGTAGCCCCATCGTGTCAGTTTGTGAGTGAGTAGTTCTGGTTCCGGCCCGGCTCAAATAGTCAGATAACCCCACGGGCAAGCACAATGGAGCAAGGGTAAGTCTCGCAGCAACGCAGTCACACGCATGCATGTCGTCAAACACATATGAGAGGCATCAACCCCATACCACTGGAGTTTGATTAGCTGACCCAAGAAACAGTTGCAGGTGTAAGAAACCGGTTGTACACAGGTCGATATGCCCCTCTTCACAGCAATCGATTGATTCCAGGGTGAGTCAGTATAGTTTACGTTTAATGGGGTTACGTATATATCGGGTGAATTGTTTGGAATCCAGGTTAGACATGCTTTTGTGTGTGTGTGTGTGTGTGTGTGTGTGTGTGTGTGTGTGTGTGTGTGTGTGTGTGTGTGTGTGTGTGTGTGTGTGTGTGTGTGTGTGTGTGTGTGTGTGTGTGTGTGTGTGTGTGTGTGTGTGTGTGTGTGTGTGTGTGTCAGTACTCAGCAATAATTCAGCTATATGGCGAAATAGTCGAGTCTGGACCAGACAATCCAGTGATCAACAGCATGAAAATCGATCTTCGGATTTTGGACACAATGACATGTATCACTGTATTACATGTTTTCTAGAAAGAACGTTGCTATATTTCCTTACACAAGTGAACATTTTGTAGTCGGGGTGGTTGAACACCGTGTAATTACAGATGCACTTAAACACGTGTCACTGCTTAACAGCGTGTTCTCTTCCACATCAACTAAACCTGTATTACACCAACGGAACATGGCCATGTTTGACATAAACCTAGACTAACAACTAGTCTGTGAAATGAACACACTTTACACCTTTTAAGTACACTCGAGCTTGCATCATCTTGTTTCATCAATACTAAATGCCTCTAAGATGTTATGGTTCTGTTCCTGTACGTGCTTTTTCCAGGTGTTTTGACTTTCCAAGTGTTCATTAAGCAAGAGATAATTAAAGGTGTTAGTATGTAAGCCGATAAGTCTCACTGTCAGTTTTACGCCGCGCTCAGCAATATATATTTCCAGCGATATGGAGGCACGTCTGTAATTTAAATAATCGTGTCTTCTGGACCAGGCAACAATCCAATTCTCAACTCAATAAATAGCATGAGCATAAATCTACGCAAATGCGATACGATGTGTCAACCAAGTCTGCGTGTTTATAATTATAATTATATGTATATGTGTGTGTATGTGTGTGTGTGTGTGTATGTGTGTGTGTGTGTGTGTGTCGCCTTGCATTTACCCTTTAAGTATCATATGACCATCCTCTGCATGAGACTGTTATCTATCTAACTTGGAAATGCGTCACATGAGCATGCTTTTCCTGGGTCTTTGTTAATATATCGACACACGAAAGCTGCAGCTGGTCGTGTAGCGATCCCTGTGAAAAAGATGGTCTAAGGGAGCTAACTCTCACGTCTGCACTCTCCTGTCGTTTGAGGTGACAGGAAAGAAACCGAGGCAAGGTGTCATGCGACTTCCGCATCGTGGCATAATATTGAGGGAAGTGTGTTTACTCAAACACCGGTAACAAGGAAATGACAGCTTAAGGAACCGAGTACAGCCAAGCTACTACATTGAGGTAAACGTTACGCACGAGTATTCACATTGCTATGTTGGATAATTAGGCAATAAATATCCCGCATAATCATTGATGTGCCTGAGACCTCGCCTGTTTGGAACGGCATATACACTGTTGTAGTTTTCTGCTGTTTGACTGTGCACAGGCGTCAAATAGGTCCTTAGAACAACCATGAGTACATATTTCATAATTCTACACTCAAGTAATAATAGTAAGAGTAAATTAATTATTAGACAGTCTCTCACTTCTCGCGGTTGTTATGGTGTATGTTAAAGACATTAACGAAGCCACGCTGAAATGGCAAGAACGTTTGTCAGTGGCGACTGGTACATACATATCACAGAAAAGTCCGTATCCATTGGTGATTACAGGCTTTATCTGAATGTGTGAACAGGTGTCTGTATTCAGACATCAAGTTTAGTCATCTGTGTTGTGAGCAAATAAAGATGACATGTTAAGGTATCTGTGTATGTGTTTTGTTTCATTGTATACAGGTGTCATGTTAAGTTGTCCATCTGTGTATGGGTGTGTATTGTTTCATTACATACAGTTTTGTAATATCATGTCTTGATATGTTTATGTGTTTTTGTTTCATTGTATACAGGTGTCGTGTTAAGGTGTCTGTATATGGGTGTGTTTTAATTGTTTCATTGTATACAGGTGTTATGACATGTCTGTATACACATATTAAGGTGTATGTGTACATATGTGTGTCTGATTTTCTGAGCAGTGTACAAGTGACATGTGAGGGTATCTTTAGACACCAGTTACACAGTTAAGATGTCTGCCTGTTGCTTTTGTGTGTGTGTGTGTCTGTGTGTCTGTGTCTGTGTCTGTGTCTGTGTGTGTCTGTGTGTGTGTCTGTGTGTTAAGGCATCTTCTATGCATAGAGGTGTCTTATTATGATATCTGCATGTGTGTCATGTTGCAGTATCTTTGTATAGATGTGTCATGTTAAGTTCTCTGTATATGAACTTAACTTTTGCTTTCTTCAGTCTTTTCCAATGTTTCCTCAATGTGACAAGACATCACACAGCATCTTTGACCAAACTTTTGAATTTTTTATAATTTTGTGAACATTTGTTTTAAGTGACACACTGGATGTAAGCTGTTTGTCGTTTGGTTTTTTTTCAGAGAATGTGTACTGTCAACTCTAACCAAATAAGTCTAAGATAAAAGACTGACCTGATACAATGGCTGGTTTACTGAAGAACTTTGTCGGTGGTATTATCAATGCTGCCTCAGCCAACATCAACCCATACAAGGTCCAGGCCAGCAATGCCGATACATACAGGGGGTACGTCACGATACCATGATTGGTTTATTTGGTATCCAGACGTAGTTAAAGTTGGAGAGGCTGGACATAGATGGAATGAGTGAGATTGGCCACTTTCTGCAATATTCCAGCAATATCACAGCAAGGGAGAACAGAAATAGACTGACATATTGTACCCATGTGGGAAATTAAGCCCAGGTCTTCAGTGTGACTAGGCAATGCTTCAAGCCCCACTGTCTCGAATGGGAATACGTACTGGGCACACAAAAGCCTAAGGTTCTTTACTTTGAACATCTGTCTGCAATATTTGTCAACCATACCATTTTTTGTTTACCCTTTTGTTTGATAGCACTTAGGACAACTGAATTACTTTGAAATGTGTATTCCATCTTAGTGTGCCCCAAAGAATCTTGGTCTCATGTTCATGTATGGTCCTTCACTACCTGACTGCTGAGACAGATATCTATTGGGTTCAATATCATTGTAACCCGTGAAGGTCTCAGGGTAGAATAGGCTTTCAGCAACCCATGCTTGCCATGAAAGGCGACTATGCTTGTCGTTAGAGGCAACTAACAGGTCAGACTTGGTGCGGCATAAAACCAAACTCACTAACTCACTCACTCACTCACTCAATATCATTGTGTTGTTCACGGAGGATCCTCTGATGGAATCTACCTGATGTCTGTTCAAAATGTCAGATGTATTTGGAAATTATTTGTCTTATTAAGTTGACCTTGATTAACATTTATATCTTCAGACATTCAGTAATTATATCTGACTTGTACTGTATAATGTTTAACAGCTTTCAAGTGATAAATCGTGAGGAATGGCTGTTCCTGTACAAGCGCCCGGGGTGCTACGAGTGTGTCCTTATGATGACAGTCACCAGCAAGTGCTACAGGTGAACTACTTCATTTAGAAGGGACCCATGAAGGGACCCATGAAGGTCCCGGGGTAGAATAGGCCTTCAGCAACCCATGCTTGCCATAAAAGATGCTTGTCGTAAGAGGCAACTAACAGGATCGGGTTGTCAGGCTCACTGACTTGGTTGACGCATGTCATTGTATCCCTCATGCCAAGATCAGTACTCATGCTGTTGATTACTGGATTGTCTGCGCCAGACTCGAATATTTACTGATCGGCACCATATGGCTGGAATATTGCTATGTGTAGTGTTAAACAACAAACAAACAAATCTGTAGCCCAGCTGCTGTACACTTTCACCAGAGTAGAAATATATGATCCTGTTATCAGTTATTGTATAATCATTTGGATTATTCACCTTGTGACTCAGTGGCAAAATGTAATCCTCCTATCAATTTCAGTATATTTCGTATTATGATGGAGGGTGAGGCGTTGTCCCAGTTCAACATCCTCGCGCCAAAGATGGTGTGCCTTGTGAGCAGCAGCAGTAGTCTCAACCAGGAGGAAGTGTTACAGCGGGTCAGCGACTGCATCCGTGAACACCCCACCTGGACAGCTTGCCACATCGCTGCCTACACCGGTCTCTACGAATGCTTCAGACATGAAATTATCAGAGGGTAGGAGCAGAAAGTGACCATATCCACTGAAGAAGTATTGAGTAATAGGGACTCATTTTTTAGATGGATAGTATCTCAATGAAAGGGGTTAGGTTTGTGAAGAGAGACCAGAGGCAGTTAGAAGTTGGTCAGCAGTTTCGTAAAGGATGTATATCTCACAAAACATTTCTTTTTATTAAGTAAAAGATATGGTTTCTGAAAAAAAGTAATTAGATATGTTTAAAATGAATCTATCTTACACTAGATATTGTAGAGTGAATGAAATATGCTGACCTTTTTGTTTGTCATGAGATTTCGGCTGGTTATTCCTACTGAATTGTTAATAAGCTGCTGACCGCCCACTGGTTCTATTTTAATTGTCTTGATGTCTGCTGGACAATTCATGACAGATTTGTGATGGATCTGCATTTAATCTCTGACTGTTGTAGCCAAAAATGTTTGACACTTGATACTGTCAGTTGTTAATGAAATTTCCAAGTGTCATTAAGCATCTTCCAGTGATGTTTATACACATGGTTATGTTTACACAATTATTGTGACTTCAGTGCAATCAACACAGTGTGTAGTGCAACAGGGATATCTCCCCTGATGACCAGCGTGCAGGGCAAGCAGATGCAGTGTTTACAGGAGCTGCTGATGCTAGGAGCCAGGATCGATGTCAGTGACAAGTACGGACTCACCGTCTACCACCACGCTGTCCTCAACTTCCCATCATGCCTCTCAGTAAGTAACCAGGGTGGGTAAGAATTTGCCAGGTGGATGATTTTGTTTGGACTGCATGTGGACATAACAGATTCAAAATTATGTCCTCTGTCATTTGTCATCAATAACAGCATATTGTATGTTTCTTTTGCTTGCTGTTTGATGTATCAGTCCACCTGTTGATGATAGCCTGAATTGCTATACCAGTGTCATACTCATCAGTCATTTGCTAAATTAAGGGCTGAGATAAACATGATAATTGGTAGTAGAACCTAGAGAGTAGCCTCCCTTCAACAGTGTTCTTCCTACAGATGGTGGCCAGTCATGACAAAGAGGGAGTCGTGAACTGGTTAGATGGGCGAGGGGAGACGCCATTGTTGATGGCATGTAAGAAGAAACTACCAGAGGCGACTGAGATGTTGCTGCACATTGGTGCTGACCCAAAGATATCGGCTACTTCCTGTCTTCCTGTGCATGCAGCTGTTGATGCTGGTGATGTCAGGTAGGTGTTTTTTAATGTGTAACTTATCATCTCAGGAAGGAAATTGTCCCAAACATGGTGATCATATTTCTAATTTCTAAACAACCTAATAAAAAGAAACTACAATTCATGATGAACAGTTGTTATAAACAGAAAGATCACAACAGAAGATTTGTTGTTGGACACTGGCTACAATATGGCATCATTAACTGATTACGTTAGTGTGACTGGTCAGACATTTTGTGGAAACTGAGTAATAACAGGCTCAGTTGTGCTTTATGTAAGCTTCCCTTGCATGTTGTATGTAATGTGTTCACTCTCTCAAAATGTATGTACAAACAGGTCACTGGAACTGATCTGTCGGGCCCATCCTGACCAACTGGGTGCCCGCGATCACAAGTATGGAGGTACCCCATTACACTGGGCAAAGTCAAAAGAGGTAGGTGATGGGTCTCACTTGTCACTACCTAAGGGAGGGGCCTCACTGTGACACCCTGCACCTTTTCGGCAGAGGGGAACAATGTGGATTCTTGGCACTGTCTTGGGGATGGTTCTCCACTCTGACATTCTTTGAAAATTGTTATAAATATTTCAAGAACGATGATTTGTGATTTCAATCATATATTCTGTAATGCTGGTTTTGGGGGGTTTGGGGATTTTTGGGCAGAAAGTAAGATTATGATTTATTTGTGAAATACCCCGCTAAAACTGCTTTCAGCCATGTACACAGTTTCTACTGTTAAGTACAAATCATTGCCTTCAGGAGAAAAAATGGTAGAACTTGTAATTTTAACAATGGCAGTGTTTCAGTACAGATTCGTAAGTCGTTTTGAAGCATATGAAATAAAGAAGTTGATCATCCACAGAGTTTTGTTATCTCTGTAGCAGCAACTTCTAGAATGCCACTCAAACAATAAATTGTAGGTGATAGAGTTCCTGGCCCAGGCTGGATGTGACATGAACTCCATGAGCAACACTCAGGACACTGCACTACACGTGATGATCTTCACCCAGCGTCTGGACTGTCTAATGACCATGTTGTGCTACGGTGCAGACTGCAACATGGCCGACAAGAATGCTGAAACACCACTCCACTGGGCGGTGCAGGTAAGTCAGTGTGACTGCTCTCTGTTAAACATGACAAGAATGCTGAAACACCACTCCACTGGGCGGTGCAGGTAGGTCAGTGTGACTGCTCATTGCTAAACATGCACCTTTGTCTAGAGAAATTGAATTGTATGTTTGAAGTGTGTTTGTGTATATTTTATGAGTCGATTTATTCTCTCTACCAGCAAGATGACATCGAGTTTGTTCGGACATTTGTTGTGTTTGGAGCCAGTGTTAACTTGAGGAACAAGAACCGACATACAGCACGACATTTGGCAGCTGTGTCTAAAGGAAAGAATAAGTGAGTGGACTTATAAGTTGTCCAGTCTGTATGATTTAACCTTTATGATTATGTTTGAAACTTCCTAATAAGGCTCAAGATTCCCACTGAAATTCTTAAGAATGTTCTTAACATTTAGATTGTAGGTTTACCTCCTACATAACCCACAGTCTCCAAAGGTCTAAGCTAAGGGACTGGAGTCACTCTTTACATCAAGCACTATGTATCAAGTCACTCTTTGTGTCAAGCACTAAGCATCAAGAGACTCATCACATCAAGCACTAAATATTCAGTAAATCTTCACATAAAGCACTAAACATCTTTGGACTCTAGTTAATCTTGAGTTTGCTTCTTAAGGGATCTCATCTTGTACTTCCTACATGTGTCGGGGGCCAAGCGTTGTGGAGTGGACGTCAAGGGCTGTCTGGCTGGCTGTGTGCCTGAGGGCACCCACAATGGCATCCCCGACCCAGTCATGAGGGGCCTTCTGAGAGTGGATAGCGTAGGTAAGGTCCGTTAATTCTTAGATATTCTTACAATCACTTTCCTAATATGGTACAAAATTCAGGTGAACCACCAGTTTCATTTTGTAAGTTTCTTATAAGGTAAGGATATGTAGTTAGACTCTGTTCTGCCACCTACTCCTCAATACTTACATGCTTAGACACTTGCTCCAGTGTTGCATCCTTGTGGTTATAGACACCTTATCATCAACTGATAGTGTTAATAATACAATGGATATCTCCTCTGTTCAGCTCTGTTTGATGAGATGTTGTCAGCACACGTCCCGACAGATGCTACTATTGTCCACAAAGCGGGGTCAGTACTGGACATGGTGGATGCTCCCTCCAACATTGGAGATCGGGTGAGTTCCCTTAACACATGTATTATGTATTGCAGTCTGTAAATCTGCAGTCAATAGTGATGTTCAAATATTTTAAAGTTCTTGATTTGTCAGGACTGAGAGCTTTCACATGAACTTCAATCAGTGCAGGAAGTTTTCGTTAGTTTGCAAAAGTAGAAAATAAAAGTTCTTTACAATGGTATAAGGATTCCACTGTTGTGCTAAAAGATTCATAAGAAACCTACAACATATAAACAAGTGCTGTAAATGTCACTTCTTGAATATTTTAGCGCAAACCTACCAGGAATTTTGAAAAGTTCATTTATAGCAGTGATATGATGAAGAGATACGTGTAGCACCAATGGAGGTCGTGTTATTCATGCAGGTGTTGTGTCTGGACGGTGGAGGTATCCGTGGCTTGGTGCTCATACAGATGCTGATGGAGATCGAGGCTGCCTCAGGACGACCTATCAAAGACTGCTTTGACTGGATAGGCGGGACAAGCACTGGTGGCATTCTCGCTCTAGGCATTGCCAGGGGTGAGTACATTGTTGTGTACTTGGTGAAAAAAACAAAAACACTTATGTCCGTTGACTAGCTGAGAGTGATTTCAGAGAGTGAAGAATGATTGAGAAAACTAAAGTTGTAGTTGTCAGAAGTTGATTTTAGAAATGGTTTCCAAAAGTAGAAAGATCCGAAGTAATGTCTCATTAAAGATATTAAATCTGTTTAAATCCAAATTAGTATGACAGGATTAAATATTTGTGTATATTTGTAAGCAATGACTTATTTGTACAGATCTGGAGCAAGGATTCGTTAAACTTGGCTATGATGATGGTGTTACACCACAAAACACAATTTAGACTGTTCAGTGTATTGCCCCCATTTGTCAGGAACTAGATTGCCTGGTCTGGACTTGGTTAGTTGCAAGGTGCAGTTATATTGGTGTAGCTGTCATTATGTATGAAATGAAAATCCTCAGTGATAAATTGTGTTTTTCAGGGTTTTCCCTACAGTATCTGAAGGGTGTGTATTTCCGTTTGAAAGATGAAGTTTTTAAGGGCAGGCGACCTTACTCATCAGAACCATTTGAGGCCATGTTGAAGAGAGAGTTTGGCGAAACACCTGTGATGACTGACATTGTACATCCCAAGTGAGTGTTACTTTGGTCTGAAACTGACTCAGATATGTCTAACTGCTATCACATACATGTACAAAGAAGCAACAGGAAAAGGGATCAAATGATCCTGTTGACAGCTGGTGAGAGTTAAACATGGCTGG
This sequence comes from Haliotis asinina, assembly GCF_037392515.1. NCBI lineage: Eukaryota > Metazoa > Mollusca > Gastropoda > Lepetellida > Haliotidae > Haliotis > Haliotis asinina. The sequence continues at coordinate 38,502,619 of NC_090284.1, read as the reverse complement.
TTACAACCTGAAAGAAAACTAGGTGACGTAGTAGAGTTTCTGCCATAAGGTGGAAAGGTCTGGGGTGAAACTCCCAGCTGCTTGATACCATTGTTACTTGTTGTTACTTGGCCTGGAGCTCTGTGTATGTGGACGAAACAGGGACTTTCACCTCAGTGTCAGTATAGCAAATCAGAGAGGGTCATCCATGTTACACGGGATGTAAGTTAGCATTAGAACAGGTTGGTGGAACACACACATACACACATCGCTGTGTAAGTGATCTTCATATCGTTACCCCCATTTCCCTCCTCAGCTAACTGCACAAGATTACATCAGAAGGAGGTTTGAATGTCAGTTTGCCCAGATGTGAACTCTGGATTTGACAGTGCCACACCAATATCTGCAGGTTTCTTCTAAGTGGTAAACTTCTAAGACCTTTATCACTTTGTGCTGTTCTCCTACATTAAAGCTGTCATAAACTGATTGATATTAATGATAATGTTATGTTCAGTGCAGCTTTCAATCCATGTCACTCACTCACTCACTCACTCACTCACTGGATGCAAATAATGCATATTAAGTTCAGTTGAGATCTCGTGTAGTTATTTAAGTCATAGATATTTTACCAAGTATATCCCATGTGCTTGTGCACATGTGGTGTTTCAACTCATGAAGATCTGGGTTAGAATTGATCAGCAGCAACCCTTATCCTCATCATAAGAGGCAACATATAGCGACTGGTATCCCAGTTGCGTACATCAATGCTTGTGCCATTGATCACTAGATTGTTTGTTCAGACTTAATTATTTATAGAACACCTCCATATAGCTGGAATACTGCTAAGTGATGTGTTAAATAAGAGCCAAACTAAAACAAATCACACCAAACCAATCTGAACCAAACATGTGGTGTTTCAGAGTGCTGGTGACGGCTGTCCTAGCCGACCGCAACCCAGCAGAGCTGCATATGTTCCGCACCTACAGGAAGCCATTGAAGACCCCCCACAGAGACGACAAGGACGTGAAACTGGTAGAAGTTCAAGAGCCTGAGAGTAAGTCAGTGTCACAAAGATCAAGATCTAAAAAAGACCCATTAGTAATGACTAAAATCATACTTACAGGATACTTTTGAACTTTAAGTTATCAGATATCTCTGTTTGGGATTCAGTTTGGGCCAAAGACTCACTCAAATATCAGTAAAACATAACATGACATGATTTGTAGTCTTGCCCTATACTTGTTTGATATGAAAATATGGTTATTGCTGGTGTTGGTTTTCATAACTTTCATGACTATTTTGAGGTCTATACAATTCTTAAATATTTATCACACCTGGTCCTTGTCTTGGCAATGCTGGCAATGAAACAGGTATGTCATCTAGACATAATTGAATAATGTAGCTCACTGATGTATCATTGCAATCACATGACAATAAGATAGACGTGGCTCCTGCTCCAGAACAGCCAATATGGCTGGCAGCACGGTGTAGTGGAGCAGCACCTACCTACTTCAGGGCGTACGGAAAGTTCCTGGACGGCGGACTCATTTCCAACAACCCCACCCTGGACGTGCTGACGGAGATCCATGAATACAACCTGGGACTTAAACAAAATGTAAGACTTGAAAGACAAAATGATAAGGCCTGAAATGGCAAGTGGGAAATCTAGACTTTGACACATCTGGTAAACTTGAGTCTGGAAGGTTCTAATCATTCTTCCAACAAATCAAAGCTGTCAAGATTTCACACATGATGAAACTTCATATTAGTCAGGGGGAGATCTAGCCCTACAATCAAAGCATCCTTTTAGTCATTCCTGAAATTTCATTTTTCAGTTTGTGTTTTTCCAAGACTGGTCTAGAATGGAAGTTGCCATTTCTAATTTGATGTAAAAACAGCTCCTGATATTGAATTTCAGTTATTCCTGTCATTTTATTGTTCTGGCATAGTTCACAGAAGATTTCAGTTGTTTGTGTGGCAGCAGCAAGCACTTGGTTGTTATTTTGATTGAGAAATCTGCAAGAACATACAATATAATTGATCTGATGTTATGGATAGTCAGCTATAACAAGTTGATCCCTGAGGATTGCAAGTGTGCAGTTATTCTTAATTCTCATTAAAACATTAGCTAAGTCATAACAATGAAATAGTTTTTCCATTTTGTTATCTTCAGAATGAAGGTCATAAGGTACGGCCACTGGGATGTGTGGTGTCATTGGGTACAGGGCGTGTCCCACAGAATGTGGTACAGAATGTTGATGTCTTCAGACCGGAAGGACTGTTTGATGCTGCAAAAGCTGTTATGGGTGTCTCATCACTTGGCAATCTCATAATCGATCAGGTAACATACAGAAAGTTCTACTGAGAGTAATTCAGTAATTTGTAAAAAACAGGTTGTAAGACATGAAAATTGGAAATCGTAGCATGCAGCTAAGTTAATAAATTGAAAATGTCAGGCACAAAATTCTCAATAACACATGAGGATCCTGAACACATAGTGTTTATACAAAACAAATGTATCCCTGGGTGTATTTATATTATAGTGATAGTATTGCAATAGTACCCTGCCCTGCAATGATATTGCGATATTTGTGTTGCAGTACCATGAAACCAATTTAATAGCATTATAATCGTACTGATCACTATACTGATCGTCATGTTGATCAGTGTAATAGAAATGAATCAACTATTGTCAGCTGTGGCATTTCCATCCTTGTCATAACTCATATGAAAGGGAAGTAACTCTCATCTGCTGATATACATGAGAAATGGGAGTTTTCTTAGTGTTAACATCAGATGTAAAGAGATGGCTCCTAATTTTACAGGTTTTCATCAAGCATATTGCTAATATGAACCAGAGTTGATCTGGGTCTTTGGAGATTTTGATGAATATGATTTAAACTGATAGTGAAAACCTCAACCTGGGTCACAGACTGGCTTATATTGCCACTTCTGTTGCCTTTCTTTTACCTACACATGACTGAAAGTAAGAAGACTATATTTCAGTAAAACATGATACTGAGGGAATTTACACGGACAATAGGCGACTATGCTTGTCGTAAGAGGCGACTATCGGGATTGGGTGTTCAGGCTCGCTGACTTGGTTGACACATGTCATCAGTTCCCAATTGCGCAGATCGATGCTCATGTTGTTGATCACTGGATTGTCTGGTCCAGACTCAGTTATTTACAGACCACCGCCATATAGCTGGAATATTGCTGAGTATGGCGTAAAACTAAACTCACTCACTCACTCTAAAAATGTACTTAATTTCTATGTAAGTTTACAAACTGCCATTGCATAAAAAAATAGCCTTTGTCATACCTGTCTCCCAGAAATCTCACAGCTGCTATGCAATCCTTTAGGCTACTGTGTCGGAGGGGCGACCTGTCGACCGAGCCCGTGCATGGTGCAGCATGATCAACGTCCCGTTCTACCGCTACAGCCCACAACTCTCAGAAAATGTAGCACTTGACTGCCATGACAACTCCAAACTAATCAACATGATGTGGGAATCTCACTGTTACATGGTTGCCAACCGACACAGGATTGAAGAGCTCGCCACCATGCTTAATGTGTAAACTTATATGTGCTTAAACATTTTGAAATGCTGCTATAATCTGAATATGTATTACTTTAAACTGCCAGACACTGAAAACTTGTGTGTCAAGTTGTTTAAAATATTCACAGCAATGGAGATATTTTGGATGATTGGGATACATTGTTCAAGGCTTGATTAGAGACAGACTGTTGCCATATAGCTGGAATATTGCTGAGTTAAGCATGAACAACAGACCAACCAACCACCGTAACGCTGATTAAATATTCTTGGTATTCGGTATTGTGGACATTGGCAGGTACCACTTTATGAACATTTCATATTTGAAATCTATCTAAAATGTTTCTATTGTTGCCAGTATGAAGCATGACCCACCCAACCTCAATCCAACTGTGCCAACTGTATCAGATAATTGGATGTTGTAAATTTTCCAGTTCTAAGTAAGACATATACATTATTTGTTGTTTATGTGTTTTTCTACTTTTAGATTCTTGGTTCTAATAGGTTGTATTGCTGGCAGCAATGGACCTAGAAAATACTAAAAGGGAATTTGTGAATGTCTGCTCTTGTTAAATTCTAGACCATACAGTGATTACAGAGTTAAATTATGGTGCATGACCCACATATTTTTCCATAGTATCTCCCTTTAGGAATCAGGTTGAGAATGGTTCCGGGAATGTTTGTTGGAGGCAGCCAGACAATCGCATCAAATAATTGACTTTGATGAATTGCAAGGAAACTGCCTGTAGGAATGTAGTGGTTCTCCCAGTGCTCATGATTCACATCACCATCGTCTTTTGAACTAATGTGGTACAGTTGTGATAGTTGTAATATTGACAATTCTTCCTATTTGAGTTAGTGAATAGTGAGAGAAACATTTTCTTTCACAATTTAAAGGATGCTATATGAGTTAAAATCAGTGATTTCTCAGGATATCTATTTTGCCTTTTGCATTTTGATTTGATTGAAATGTTGTGAAACTGTGTAAGACATCTGTACATGTCCCGATATTCAGATTAGTTAAATGGCAAAAATACTCTTCGAATGTTTTTTCATGAATGTTTATCATTTTAATATCAGGTGATTTTGCATTGAAGGATAATACTATTTCCAGAAAATTATACAGATATCAATTCAGATGGAATATTTCTTCCAATTCCACCCCAAACATGGGGATTATTGTCAGCCATGTTGATTACAAAAGTGTTTCCTGTGGAGCAGTAGAAATATCACAGTTGTTTAAAATGACATTTATTTAAGGTGTATTTTTGTATTTTTTTGCATATGCTTGTTTAGTTACTGTTAGCTACTTAATGCTGTCATGTCAAGATAATATTTGCATAAAACTTTGTATACAATGGTAGTTCAGAGAACCCATGACATGCAATCAAATATGGCGACTGTGTTATTGGTTTCCAGTTCTCTTTCCTCTGGAAAGTACAGGAGCCTTGTACAAATGATTCCAAATATTTCAATATGATTGCTTGCAATTACAGCTCTGGAAGATATTTATTTCCAGTAGCTATGAATGACTATGTGAGCATGAATGTTGGCAGCAGATATGTTGGTAGTAGCTTGTTCTATAAATCTATTTGATTGTTGGCAGGAGAATAGTAGCTTGTACTATGTTACTGTTTGACTTGGCAGATGAGTAGTGGCTGGAACTATGATTTTGTTTGACTGTTGACAGGAGAGTAGCTCTTGATATGATTCTGTTTGGCTGTTGGCAAGAAGGAAGTTGCTTGTATTACAATTAGGTATGACAGGTGGCAGGAGAGCAGTAGCTTTTCCTATGGTATGGCTTGACAGTTGAAGGGAGAGTAGTAGCTTGTACTACAATTTGTTTTGTAGTTGGAAGGAGAGTACTACCTTGTACAATTTGTTTTGACAGTTGGAAGGAGAGTAGTAGCACAGGTTATAATTGTACTAGCTTGTATTAGTTTGTATGAAACCTTGAACATATTTTCGTCATGAACTATGTTTGAATGATGCTGGAAGATAAGTCTGATGATGTGAGGTAGATTGCACATGTTAAGGTTTTGTCATGTTCCATGAACAACGAGGGATGATTCTCTGAGGAATGGCTGTTGTGAGAGATCTGTTGTTTACATATGGGCTCTGGTCACCTTCGTCACTTACCACAGAGCTCATTTTGCTGTATGTGAATCTATGTTGAATGTATCAGGATATCATAATTCCATGGTAAATTGGTAAATCTACTTTTCATTGTACCAATTTTTGAATACAGAAATGTATTCTCTGGGACCAGTACATCTGTCAGCAGGGAATTGCGCCCCCAAACATACCAATGATTCCTTACATTTCGTGAATTGGTAATACAAACCAAGCTATCTGAAATAACCTTTGACTTTGTAACCAAGGTGACATGTTGTGTATATGGTATAACTCTATTGAAATATGCATGTAGTTGGTCTCATTTTGAAACACTTGATTATTTTATCTTATATTGATTTTTCACCACTTAGGAATTTTGAAATGAACATAAAAAGAAATTTAATAAATTGAAATGCTTTGGCATTGAATTGTTGTGGTCAGTTAAGTGTAAGGAAAGAAATGCTGAATCTGTATCAAGTATTTGTCTTATATTTATTGAATGTGGCTTTGTCTCTTATTCTAGTCCTTGAAACATAATATATTTACATGTGTGGCGCTATACTAGTATCTCACCATTTGCTTGAAACTTGTCCTGTGTTTCACCAGAACTAATATATTATTACTAGTGAAGGCATGCTCATGGATAGGAGACTGGTTTTCAGTATGTCTGGTTCCAGTTTTTAAAAATAATTCAAGTTGGAGTAAAGGTAAAGAACTTATTATCAATTCTTCACAGTGGAGTCTGGGTATTATAGTAGGGGTATAAGAATGATCAGTTTAGTATGCTGTATTTTATCTAAATGGTGATCAAGTTTTCATTATCTTTGCTTGAAAAAACTTTTGATGCTGTGGTATTAGAAAGCATTGTATTTTGGAGATGGGAGAAAACATGCCTCCGAGGTTTTGGTAGACAATGTAAAACCGGAGGGAGAGGTAAATCTACCAAAACCGAGAAGTGTTTTCTCTAACATATATACCGTCAGTGATGGATAATTAAAATGTAGGTGATCACTTAATGAAATTACATAACAATAACTGAAGCGTGCATAAAATCAATTTAATGACAGTAACTAGAAGTAGGTAATTTAATACCATAACCTTCGTCAGCAGGGTGGCAGTGCAGGATTGTCTCAGAAGACAGCATGCTAAAGCACTGTTATTATTCAATTATGAACCATCAGTTATTTCAGGATTGTCCCAATAATGGTAGTTTTCTTACCCTCCCTTACTCCCTTACTTTTTGGTGGCCCTCCTTTATGGACAATATTTCAGTGACCCATCTCATTGGACTAGAATATATCAGGTGACCCAACCAATTCTGCCTGAACGTAGTGAATGACCAGTCCCTCAGCAATCTTTTTGCTGAGCTGCTTGACTTTAATCCCGTTACATACCCACTAAGCAATATTCCACAGGCTGTAAGTGAAGATAAACTCCTATTTGCTGTGTTGTGATTTATGTTTTATTCCTGTGAATATATTTTCATTCCTCCTGAATGTTGAAGCTGTTACATTCGTGAGCATTGTCCATATTTGTCCTGTATTTGTACTTTCATAAGAATTGCCCATGGCTGTAATGTTGATACGTTAGGACACACCCTGGGGCAGTGCACATAGTGATGTGATAGGAATGCATCCAATCATGTGTTTATGACTGCTACCTACCACTCAGCAATCGATATCTACCAGGTATATATTGAGATATTAACAGATCGTGGCCCCGCCAGGTTTCCAGGTTATACTAGTTCCCCTGCAACCTATGCTGGTCATTTGAGGGAACACAGTGGATCATGTAGTTTTGCTGTGACTTGTGATTCTATGTCCATATACCCAGTTTGCATGAATTTATCACTGGATTGTATGATCCAGACCGCGATATTACTACTGGAAATTGTCAAAAAACATTGCCTAGAAAGGAATTATCTGACTTTTGGTTGCTTGCTGCATATTTCAGTCATGAATTCTATGCCCATACACCATGGACCTAGTAACTTTTTCAGGATTTGATGGTACAGTTGATCAACCAACGTTGACGTGATTCTTCCTAATACCAAAACATACTTCATTAAAAAGAAAAATCATACAAATAGTAACATTTTTCAAAACATCCTGTTTTCAGTGACCTTCGAACAGTTATTTTCATGATTCAGATTTGACATGCAGAAGTAAACAGAATGTTCTTATTGACCCAAATGAGGTCAGAAATGGACACAATGTTAGTGTTGCATATTATAAGATAGGAATTTATGAATAAATTTCAGGTCTTGATAAATGTCACCCGCATGAGGAGATGGGGTAGCCTTGTGGTTAAAGTGTTGATTTGTCACACTGAAGACATGGGTTTGATTCCCCATGTGGGTACAATGTTTAAAGTACATTTCTGGTGTACACTTCCATGATATTGCTGAAATACTGCTAAAATCTGCATTAATCCATATTCAGTCACTCACTCACTCAGTCACTCACTCACTCAATAGTCTGCAGACTAGATGTGGCATCTTATAACCTGGTCTACATTTATAATGGACCCTGGGATCTTTCTGTAGACAGAAGAAACATGTGGGTCTTTAGGGGCATTGTTAGACATATATTGTTCATGTCAATGTTCTTATTTCTGTTATTCCATGAAATGTTTATTGAGTTTGTCAAGTTTATTGATATTTATTTTCAGTGTTCCTTGTTTTGTAAATTGATATGTGATAAGACTTGTTTTAGAAGTGATTTCGTTAGTCTGATGATTGAAGCATGCCATCATTGGCCATATTGTCTTTCCAGTTACAATCAAGTTGGAGAAAACCCATAAGATTTAAAGTTAGCATTTCATCTTATAAGAGATCTTGGCAATGCATATCATGATGGTGTGAATTGTCAGAGGATAAACTAGAATATTGCTGAGTACGTGGTATAAATAACATACAAATTTGCTGAGAAGGTTCACCATCATAAACTGAAAAGGAAAAAGAAATGTTTATTGGCTCACATGTTCTTTGAGACATAAACAGGCAACATGTTGAGGCATGAGGTTGAGGTTGCTTGAGGTTGACAGCCAGGTGAAACCCCAGTCTGTGACTGCGTGGGAACACATCACTAAAGTATGTTATTATTTGCCTGGGTTTGTCAGCTTTGTTTATAAAGGATACATGTCCAGGACCTGCAGCACCATGGACAGGGTCTCATCTGACATCAAGCTGACACACTGGTGTAACCAACATACTGGTCAGTAGGGCACCACACTCACTCACTCACTCACTCACTCACTCACTCACTCACTCACTCCGTCGCTGATTGCTGGGGTAGCCTAGTGGTCAGAGTGGTCACTCATCATGCTGAAGACCCAGGTTTGATTCCCCACATGTGTGAAGCCGATTTCTAGTTTCCGCTGCTGTGATATTGCTGGAATATTGCTAAAAGCAGCTTAAACCTTAACACACCCACTGACAGCCAGCTGACACATAAATCACAAACCATTGGTTTGATATGAAGAGGTATCTTTTTATTATGGTCGTTATAATGAATGATTGTCCTGAGCATCTGCTAGTTCTCAAATGTGACACTTGAATAAATCTCACTTGAAAACATACCTTTAGTTGTCTCGCTTTATTGTATACAACTCCGTCCATAGTCAGTCTGTATGCAGCTTACACTAACTATAATGAATCTGTATAGAACATTATCCCATAGAAAGTCAGTACAGCTGACATCAAACATTGGGAGTCTGTAACATCAGCTCATTGTGAGTGTCTATGCAACCCAGTGTGTCATACAGACCCTGAAGCAAATATATCCAAGAAACCCCATGCAAATATAGAAAATGTGGCAACTCTAGATTAAAAGGATGAAAGTCTCAGAGCTCCTTTTCATTCAACCCATTTTGAGTCTCTATTTTACATCAGCCCTTAGTGAGTCTGTATGCAGAGTTGAAAACTCCCAAAATTTCAGCCAAACAACTCTCAAAAGTTACCAGACCGGAGGGAAAGTTGCCAGTCCAGAATTTTCTTGATAAAGAAAAATAATCTAACGGTGAATAAGAGGACGGAAACTGCTTATTTTTTTCAATTCTGTTTCTATCAAGGTTTTAGTCATTATACTCAATGTCAGATTCGTCCAAGACTATCAGGCGTGTAACCTTTTAAAACTGACCCTCCGGTCGCCACCCAGGCCACCCAGGATGTTCAGGCAGGTGGATGTTTGCAACACACTGCTGTATGCAACCTATTGAGTCTGCATGGAAGCCATTGTGAGTCTGTATGCAACCCACTGAGCATCTGTATGTAACATTAAGCACTTACTGAGTATAAGCCAGAACAGGCCGTCTTAGGAATGGCCAGCAAGCGCAAACTTGACACACAGAAGGATATGATGAGGACAAACATTATGGATGAACAACTTCTTTATTGAGGTGAAGCGACGCTTCAGTACAGATTCTTGTATTGTTGTCAAGCAAGAACCAATTGAAATGTTGCTCCACCGGAATAAAAAATAAAGTCTGTCCTTATCTTGATTCACCAACGTCTAAACATGCCACTCAAAGAAGTTACACAAAAGAAGACAATATTTTGTATGATTCAGAAAGATCTTGACAAGATGAAACGAAAACGTTCATGTGCAAGTGTGTTTCTAAAACCACAAATTGGCACTGAATGTATATTTCTATAGAAATTTATGGTGGAAAGTTTGTTTTTCAACAGACATTTCTGACAGAATATTCTTTATTACAAGAACTGACATCAGTGGATAAAAATTAGTTTCTAACTTTGGATATCTTAACATGAATTTTCTTCAATTGATGTTTTCGTCCTTAAAAATTGAAGCTGGGTGAAACTGGTTCCCGGGAGTAGAGCGCTGCCCAAATATTACAAGATAGATCTTATCAAGAAGAATGGAACATAAAACTAGATTGGTGATTTATATCATGAATTTACACTCTGTGTTAAAAGTTTCATTGGGTGAAGCTGCAGTCATCTCAGACATTAATCCAGCTGTATTTGAGTGCCCAGTGTTTTTCAGAGATGGATTCTGAGTGTCCTTCTCTACAGAAATAATTAGAAAGATGAATTTCATTCTGCAGTAGTATCTACTTCAAATTCAGTAGAAAAAAAAATACTGTTTGGTCTATCTATCTCTGTTGCTTCAATAGTCACGTGAACTGGAAAACTGAAACCTGAAATGTCCATGGCAGATGTATAACCCGAAACCATGTTAATCAGAGCCTTCATTATTTTGTTCATCAGCATACCCTAAATATATCTAAATTATTTTCCTCTGATATTATTTACTTTGCAGTGAACAAGTGAATGTGACTTTTCAAAATGCCTCAGCCATTTCATGAGGCCAGGCAAATACGCGAATGTTTGGTGAAATCCAACAATTCAATCATCACTGAAAGAATGTGAAAATGACAAGCTTCTTGTAGATTTGAAAAGTGTTGGATTTTGCTCATGTCTGGTGAAAAGTACTTGAATTTGATATTTTTCACTAATTGGGCTTGAATACTGCTGATATTGTGTAGATCATCCTTGTAAAGTGCTGGAATTTGGATAATTTATCAATATAAAATGGACTGGTGATTGTGAAATAACATATAAACAAAATTATAAGAGTATAATCGCAGAAGTGCAATATTTTCTACTTGGGTTTATCTCCCTTGAAACGAAGCAGCTGCGATACCGAACCCAGTCAGGGTCGGTGGGTGTGCACTCATGTGTAACGACACCTTGTCACTGGCCACTGCTTCATTTGCTAATATGCAGAGACGGCACTTTGTTATGGCTTATAAGCCCGATAGGTCTTAATTTCAAATTGCATGTGGTCAGTGATTGAAGTTGTGCAATGCATATTGTGATTAACAGACAGGCAGGCAGACTTATAGGTGTTAATAAACCAGACATCGAGTTTTCTCTGTGACAGTGTCTGCTTATCACAATCAAGATGTTTTTTTATGTAACAAGTAGATTATTTACTTGTTTGTGTACACAACCAAGATCAGACTATTACTCATGACTTCATTCTCCAGGCATGGATACTGTTTCAAGCTCTGCGAACCTATTCACTGCGAATGTGTTATGAGCACAGCTCAACATAATTGTTGAAACCACTTTTCCTCCTAGCGCTGGGGGAAAATTAGTGAATTGTTTGAACTCTGATTTTGCTGGCTTTCATTTCATAGTTTTTGTTTTTTTTCAACTTTATAGGTTGAATTAGCATTTTTGATGATTAGCTTCAGTAAGTGCATATCGAAAGAATTCTGAATCTGCAAATTTATTTTTTACATTGCATGTGACCTTTAACTAAAAACAATTACTTAGATAAAATAGATCTAAATATTTTTTTATTATGAGCACAATTTTATCACGGTTACTTCCCATCACAAAACCATACACTGAAGACCCGCTCTGCTAGCATGTAATGTATTTGTGCAACATGCACAGCTTAGAGTTTGTAGAAACAAAGTTTGGGAAGCATTCATAACAACTCATCCCTTTCCTTAAATCTTTTATCAGGTTACAGAAAGTAACCAGCAGTCAGTCTAAAATTTGATTACAAGTTAAATGAACAAATCAAGGGAGATCATAATCACTCATTGGTGAATGTTGGATGATGTGTGTGGACTTCCCACTGTGCACAATGCTTCCCAATCAGGAGCTGTAGCTACCAAGTACTGTATTTCAATTGTTCTCAGCTGTCTGTGGCAATTGTACAAGGAAGCACCAGCTTGAAAAGAAGACTTCACCCCGGGAAAGCCACATTTTAAAAATGACATATACCGCGAGAGCTACATTTACGGTTGATTGCATTTCACCTACTCTGGACCTTAATTACCTAATCCGATTACAGTTACCTGTAAAAGAGCGTCCTGTCTTTTCTTTTTTTTGAGCATCTCGGTATGGGTGATTTCAAATGAAAATATCCTGTTGGGAGTAAGTAATGAGTTAGAGATCAAACATTTTCTTAATTGACATTGAGTCATGGGTGATTTCAAATGAAAACATCCTACTGAAAGTAAGTAACGAGTTAGAGATCAAACGTGTTCTTAATTGACATTGAGAATATCCTGTTAGAAATAAGATATATAAGTGACATTGCGCTCTCTAAGTGTCACAATCATGGCAAATGCACAAGTTGAGATCAAATTCATCGAGAGTGTTAGAGGTGGTGTACATTTGTACTATGACAGCTTCAAGTTTCGGTGCAGAAGTAGTCGCCAGGGGAAAAGGTACTGGTCTTGCGTTGTGAGAGAATGTACTGCCAGGCTCACAACTGAGGGCGAGATACTCTATGCCATAGAGATTTTTGGACACTCCCACGACCCACTTCCCTTCGAGTTTCAAGTCGACACCTTCAAAGCAAGACTGATGGAGAGAGCAAGGACAGAGACGACTCCCATACCTACTATTTACGGCGAGGAGATCTCACGACTGTGTCAGAACCACGACATCATCTCAGACGCCATGCTGAAGCAGATCCCATCATTCAAGTCACTGAACACCATTCTGTATCATCAGAGACACAAGACCTTGCCCCGCCTTCCTGAGAGTCGACCCGAAATCAACCTTGAAGACAAGTACGCAAAGACGGAAGGGGGCGATCAGTTCCTTCATCGTGTCAACGCCGACATTCTGATCTTCACTACAGACAAGAACATCGAACATCTGTGTACTGCAAGCACCGTATTTTGTGATGGTACGTTCTATACATGTCCTAAATTGTTTGATCAGATATATTGTGTACATGCTGAGGTGTTTTGTCACATGGTTCCACTAGTGTAGTGTTTACTGTCCAACAGAAGCGCAGAATGCTACACTCAGATGTTTGAGTATCTGTGTGATCTTGCTGGAAGACAAGGCTTGCAGTTTGCCCCGCATACTGTACAACTGGACTTTGAACGTGCAGCTCACAATGCAGTGAGAGGTGTATTTCCAGCTGCTTCTGTGAGAGGGTGCTTCTTTCACTATACGCAATGCATATGGAGGAGGGTACAGAAAGAAGGCCTGGTTAGTGACTACAAAGAAGATGGGGAAGTCAAGAAGTTGGTGCGACGAGCTGCTGCCTTGCCCCTGGTGCCCTGTGACAAGATAGAAGACGTGTGGCTCGATGCCGTTGCGGAATCTCCTGCCAGTCCTAAGGTCACTGCTGTGGTATCAGCTATTCCACTATGAACTGTACAACCCTGAATAGGCCCCTATCCCCAAAAGGGCCCCAGTACTATTAACGTAAGGGAGATAACTCTCATTGCCCTTGTTCTAGGAGTTGAGAGCACATGGCCACTGTCTCGCCATGTTGGCTGTGTAAGCCCATTTTGAGCTACAAATAAACCCACAAACCTCTGTGATAGTTGTCCTTCCTACCACCACATGGTGTCAGAAGTGGTTCAAGGCTCATCATGGCAAGTTTTCAGATCACACCTCCTGAATCTTTTGACTTTTCTAACCCAGAGTGTTGGACTCGTTGGATCAGAAGATGTGAGAGATACCGGGTCACTTCCAGACTATCTACTAAGGACTCCACCACTCAGGTGAATCAGTTATTGTATCTAATGGGTCCTGAAGCAGATGATATTCTCCCTACCTTCTCTCTCAATGAGGATCAAGAAAATGACTATGATACTGTAAAGCAGAAATTTGATGACTATTTCTCAGTTCGAAGAAATGTGATATTTGAGAGGGCAAAATTCAATCAGCGATGCCAAAGACAGGGAGAACCTGTAGATTCCTTCATTACTGATCTGTATTCTCTTGCTGAAAATTGCAATTATGGCTCTCTTCATGATGAGATGATTCGAGACAGAATAGTTGTTGGAATTTGTGATGTGAGACTGTCAGAAAAACTCCAGCATGATCCTAATCTCACTCTACAGTCGGCTGTTAGTCATGTACGCCAGTCAGTAATTATTCACAAACAGCAACCAGTTATTCGTGGTGCCACAAGTAAGCCTGATGTAACTAACAATTCCAGTGTGGAAGAAGTAGTGTCTCCATCAGCAAAATCCAAGAAATCACAGCACAAGTCAAAATCAAAGAAATCTCGTCCATTCAATGATCACTTCAAACCTAAATCAACATGGAAATATTGTGGAAAAAATTCTCATCCTAGAAGTGAGTGTCCTGCATCTAATTCTACATGTCGCAAATGTGGAAAAGCGGGACATTGGGATGTTGTATGTCGAAGTTCAAAATCGAGACTCTCTGAAGTCCAATCTACTCCCAAGTCTCCTACTACAAGTGAGCCTGAATATGCCTTTATTGGGATGCTTAGCACAAGTTCATCTCAGCCATGGACTGTAAACTTGAAGATAAATTCATCTGTCACAGAGGAATTCAAGATTGACACAGGAGCTGATGTGACGGTAATTCCGTATGGTGTCTACACATCTCAGTATCTTCCATGTCTGCAGAAAAGTGACAAGAGACTGTTTGGTCCCTCAAACTCCCGCCTGAGCGTCGTTGGAAAGTTTCGCGCCAAACTGAATAGCATAAGCAGGGATGTCGAAACAGAACAAGATATATATGTGGCCAGAGGTCTCACACACTCTCTACTTGGCAGACCAGCAATCGAAGGACTGCACCTCATCAAACACATTGACAGTGTTACAGGTGACACTTGGAAAGAACTGTTCCCAGAACTTTTCTCTGGATTAGGGAAAATGGAAGGTGAATACACCATCAAACTGAAGGAGAATGCAAAACCTTTTGCAATTTCTACACCTATACGTGTACCACTTCCTCTCATGGACTGTGTGAAACATGAACTTCAGTCTATGGAAGACAACGGCGTCATATCGAAGGTTGATGTTCCTACTGAGTGGTGTGCCGGCATGGTAGTAGTCCCCAAGTCCTCGGAAAGAGTAAGGATTTGTGTCGATCTCACCAAACTTAATGAATCTGTGAGACGTGAAAATCATCCTCTCCCAGCTGTAGATCACACTCTCAGTCAGTTAAGCGGAGCAAGAGTATTCACGAAACTTGACGCTAATTCGGGATTCCATCAACTTCTATTGTCTGAAGAATCCAAACTTCTCACTTGTTTCATTACACCTTTCGGTCGATACTGCTTTAATCGACTCCCATTTGGCATTTCGTCTGCACCTGAACTCTTTCAGAAGAGAATGCAACAAATCTTAGAAGGACTGGATGGTGTCGTTTGTCAAATGGATGACATTCTCACACATGGTCGTGACGACAATGAACACGATCAGCGTGTCGAAGCAGTCTTATGCAGACTTCGGGATGCAGGTGTAACTCTCAATGCTGAAAAATGTCAGTTTTCCACATCGCAAGTGAAATTTCTCGGACACATCATTGATCAAAATGGTATTCGAGCCGACCCAGACAAAATCAGTGCTATTCTCGACATGGCACAACCACAGAATGTCTCAGATATCCGAAGGTTTCTTGGAATGGTCAACCAACTTGCAAAATTTGTTCCAAATCTTGCCTCCATCACACAGCCTCTCCGTGAACTCCTTGTCAAAGATAGACAATGGATATGGATGGAACCTCAACAAACTGCATTTCAGTCAATTAAATCTCTACTCACATGTGCTCCAGTTCTCGGACATTATGATCCAAATGCAGAGACACTGTTGTCAGCTGATGCATCGTCCTACGGATTGGGTGCTGTAATCTCACAAAGGTGTGACAATGGAACATACACACCAATCGCATATTGCTCTCGCTCGATGACAGAGACAGAAAGGCGTTACGCACAGGTAGAAAAGGAAGCGCTAGCCATTACTTGGGCATGCGAACGTTTCCGTGATTATCTCCTGGGAAAATACTTCCACATCAACACTGACCATAAACCTCTTCTCGCTCTTCTTGGTGACAAGTCTCTTGACCAACTCCCACCAAGAATACAACGATTCAGAATGCGTCTCATGGCATATTCATATGACATTTCTCATGTTCCTGGGAAGCAGTTGTGTTCCGCAGATGCACTCTCCAGAGCTCCTCTTAACTTGGCACTCTCCAGTGTGGAAACTCGTCTTCTAGCGGACACAAACATCTACGTTGACTCAGTATTAGCAAACTTACCTGCATCTGATCAGCGTCTGGATGAAATTCGTCTAAAGTTGCGCCAAGACCCTGTCTGTTCAGTCATCATGAAATACTGTCTTGAGGGATGGCCAATTTATGCATCTCTTCCAAACTGTACAAGATCATACTGGCCGTATCAAGGAGAACTTTCCGTTGTTGAAGGGCTCTTGCTGTTTGGAAAAAGGCTAGTAATTCCATCTTGTATGAGAGCAGAAATGCTTGATATCATTCACTCTACACACCAGGGCATAACCAAGTGTCGTGCTCGTGCAAAGGAATCTGTATGGTGGCCAGGACTTAGTTCTCAGATTGAACAAGTTGTTATGAGTTGTCGTACTTGCTCTCGCTGTCGACCTAACCCTCATGAGCCACTCATCCCATCAGAAACCCCTACTCGTCCATGGAGTAAGGTATCCACTGACCTGTTTGAAATCAATTCAAATCCGTACCTGCTTGTCATAGACTACTATTTAAAGTACATCGAGATAAGTAAACTCACAAGTACAACCTCGGCAAGTGTTATAAACCATCTAAAATCCATCTTCGGAAGACATGGAATCCCTGATATCGTCATCTCTGACAACGGTCCTCAGTACTCGTCATACATCTTGAAGAAGTTCTCTGATGACTACTGTTTCAATCACATCACAAGCAGTCCGAGGTATCCCCAAAGCAATGGTGAAGCTGAAAGAGCTGTTAAAACTATCAAGCAAACTCTGAAGAAAGCAACTGATCCATATCTGGCATTGCTCACATACAGAAGCACACCACTGCAATGTGGTTACAGCCCAGCGCAGTTGTTGATGGGACGTAATCTACGCACAACTCTTCCTGTTCATCCATCACAACTTGAACCTCAGCTGCCTTCTTCACAGCAAGTCAGTTCATCTTTCAAGCAGTCTAAACAGCGACAAAAGTCTGACTATGACTCTCGTCACAGAAGTCGCAATCTTCCACCTGTAAATGAGGGAGATAAGGTGTTAGTCCGTGACCCTGAAGCAATTCGGGAAGCCGAAGTATACAAGAAAGCAAACACACCACGTTCTTACTATGTGAAGTCTGGTGACAGTCTCCTGAGAAGAAATCGAAAACATCTTGTCTTGTTGCCACCACAACAGTCAACTGCACATCACGCAGAACTAACTCATTCTCCAGTCTCCACACAGACACAGACACAGTCAAGCAGTGACATGCCTCCAAACTGTACAGTCACCAGATCAGGAAGGGTGTCCATCAAGCCAAACAGACTTGACCTGTAGTGTAGTGTAGTGTAGTGTGTGACAAGCCAAACTAGTGACTTTGCAGTTGAAAGTGGAAGGCATAAGATAAATATATCCTAGTGTTCTTTTTCAGCTTATGGACGTTTAATTATAGTTGCAACTTAGCATAAAGTTTATTTTGTGGGATTATTTCATACACAGCCAAGTGCACATTAGGTTACTCATTATTTCTGGCTTGTTCACTGATTAAGTGTTCCATTCTTACAAAGGGGGATGTGGTATCAGCTATTCCACTATGAACTGTACAACCCTGAATAGGCCCCTATCCCCAAAAGGGCCCCAGTACTATTAACGTAAGGGAGATAACTCTCATTGCCCTTGTTCTAGGAGTTGAGAGCACATGGCCACTGTCTCGCCATGTTGGCTGTGTAAGCCCATTTTGAGCTACAAATAAACCCACAAACCACAACTGCCTTCATGGACTATGTAACCACAAGCTGGGTTGAAGGCCAGGCTTTCATTCCAGAAATCTGGAATCACTTTGAAAATCAAGGGCACCGAACGAATAATCATTTGGAAGGATGGCACAACAAAATCAAGAAACTTTTGAAAAAGTCCCATCCGAACATTTTCGAAGTAATCCAGCTCTTCCAAAGGGAACAGTCCCTCACAGAGGTCACCATACTCAGATTTTCACATCAGCCCAAAGAACCTTCACGTCGAACGAGATATCGTGCAATAGATGCACGTATAGCATCTTTGAAGCAGCAGCTATTAAACCAGAGTCTCAATGAGATAACGTATGCAGACCATGTGGGAGACCTTCTGCATCTGCAATGAAGTGATTTCAGTGAAGTGAAGTGACGATTACAGTGGCTATAAGCACACAGCTGATCAAATCATAATTATTTGTTAATTATTTGTTTATTTATTAGTATTTATTTTATTATTTCATTATTATTTCATTATTATTTTATTATTATTTCAAATGACCCCAAACACTGTAATCTAAATAAAGAAAGAGAATGAGACCACTATATTTGTTGTGTTTACTACGGTAGCTATAAGCACCGTCCGGTTTGTTTTGACAACATACCCCGCGAAAGCCAAATTCTGTAATCACTTGACCGTAACTATTACCGCGAGAGCCACACCAAAATCAGCTACTAATTCTCGAAATGTGGCTTTCCCGGGCTGTAACCGATCTTACATGCTGCCTTCAAAATTTGTCAAACATTGCTGATTACAGAACATCCCTGTTACTAAAGGATGTGTGGAAATGTGTTGAAAAAAATGAGCAAGATGTGGAGGCAAAAGTTGTCAACAAACCCACATATATGGAACCGTAGAGGGGACATTGGATGAGTAAATAAACCTCAATACTAAGTCACCACGAGATAATAAGTCGAGGCCACGCGATAATAGGTCGTAGCCATGCAATAATAAGTCGAGGCTATGAGATAATAAGTTGTGTCCATGAGATAATAAGTCGAGACCACAAGATAATAAGTCATGACCACAAGATAATAAGCCAAGGCCACGAGATAGTAAGTCGTGGTCATGACAATTTGGCCAATGGACATTCAGGTTATGCATTTTGGATTTTAAGATGGTGGACCTCGATCGTTTTCTCAGAGACGGGTGTTCCCAAAGAAAACGTTCAGCTTCTTGCTGCTGACAAGGTAGAAAGGAGATAGGGTTTTCGTGTAAAATGTATTCTTTTATGAATCACATTCATTACTCAATCTGTATCATTAAGCGATGAAGAAGTAAGCTCTGCTTTTAGACAGGCAATTTTGTACCATATTTATGATTCTTGACCATTTTCCACAAAGACCTAATTACAAAGTTCAGTGTTTTGAGGGGGCAAATCTTGAATGGTACTGTTGGACATTGCAATACTCATGGTAATGTTATAATACATACAAAATTGTTTGACATCATCAGACAATCAAATATTGCCTTACTGATTGGCTACTGTGAGAATGCGGAACCAGCAAAGGGAGGTAATAAAATTATCGGGCCGACCCGTAGATGCATCCAGGGTATAGTGGAGACTTTTCGGAACGTATACCCTGGAGATATCGAGGATAGTTGGAATACTGCAAGTATTCGTTCCAATTAATAAAAGCAGATTGATAAGATTCCCTTTATTTCTCATCATTTATGTACTTGAAAACTCCAAAGGGGTACTTGAAAAGTACTGGAACTTTAGGCCTTGAGAGCTGTACGAACAATGATGTCCACAACAAAAAAACACATCAAAAGATTATCAGGCAATGGGACCCTACAGATGGCACTAGGGTCTAATGGCATCACATATGCCACAGTTTTGAAATCAATCAAGAGGGAATTTGGACAATCAAGGGTGATTGTGAAGGGCACAATCTCAGAAGATCACAAAAGGTGATATGATATGACACAACAATCAGTACAGTTTACATTCATTCTCCTTGGACATTGTCAACTGCATAGCCACACTGAAATGACTCTCTGATGCCTCTGAATGTCTGCGTCAAGTAGTGCTAAAAAGGGTCAGTGTATCTTGTTGATGTGAAAGATCAGAGTAATGGAAATTACAGACTGAGAACCCTAACCTACAAGAGATCAACACCTTCATCTAAAGGAATGTGAGAGCTCAGTTAGATCCATATTACAGAGACCTTATTAAAGGGAACATACCTACACAAACAAGGTAAGGTGTTAATGCTAATGTGCCTGTTTCCAATAACAAATTCACCAAATCCTGTAAAGTTTGTAAACACTCAGATCATTTCCAAGTAAAAACACAGTGTGAAGTTCAAACCATTCACTGTTGAAAACAGAGTGAAGTCAGTGACAGAACATAGGCTGTGCTGTTTACACATTTGACACCAGACACAGTAGAATCAGTAAGATTCTTGAAGTGAGTGACTTATATCCCAGAGCCGTTATTGAAGGAAATGTCAGTGAAAACTGGAAATGATGGATGCAAAAATTTCAACTCTATTTGTCTGCATCGGGGTCAGTTGATAAACCCCAAGTGACATTGCTAGCCATGTTGCTACACTGCAGTGATGACCTTGTAGAGGTGTACAACACTTTCACATGAGCAAAAGAAAGCAATGATAAAAAGTATGATGCCGTGATAACCAAGATAGATTACTGCAACCCAAGAAAGAATACAGGTGAAGAACTTATCTATTCTGAAAACAGAAACGAGGTGAGTTGTTTGACCACTATATCACGAAACTGAAAAATTGTGTGTAGTCATGTGAATTTGGTGCTAAATCACACATGGGAATTACTGATCACTTACTGGCACAAGCATACCTAACACGAAACAAGAAGGCACACAATGTACCTGAGAAAATATTCAACAATTTCGGAATGAGGTTTGTGTTTCCAGTTGGATTACATCATGATCAAAGTGGTCAATCTAAAAATAAACTGTTTTCTTAGCTTCAGAAATACAGTGGTGTTCAACATAGCTGGACAACAAGCTATTATCAGCAAATAAATAGTCAAGTTGAAAGATTTAGCTGGACATTAGTGAGCAGTCTTCAGAAAAAAGCTAAGTCTAGGTGGCATGATCATGTTATGACAGTTGAGCATGATTACAACTATACCCAAAATGATTCAACAGGTTATTCTCCATTCTGTCTGATGTATGGGAGATCAACCTAACTACCAGAAGACATTGTTTTTGTTACAAGTTCTTGTAACTCTTTACTGAAATTGTTTTGTAAGGTATGCAAGTAAATTTTATTCTTGGATAAAACCAGTGCTGAGACTCCCAGCTCCAAGAATGAGGCCAACATGGACGAGCTGTTCTCCACTCCCAATATACAGTATGTATTCATCACCTTCAGATCAACCATCACAGTGTTTGTCAATTGTGCAAGTCAGGAGGAAGAATGTGAGGGTTGAGGAGGAATTCTTTGAGTCTCTGATGGAAGATTTTACAACAGACAATTGAGTTGGTGCCATGTTGGCAGGGGAAATATGATATATTCCAACTGATGTCTCAACTGATGTCCAAGAAGTAGTATCAAGACTAAGAAACAGGAATATGTAAGGCCTTAGAACTGTGAGAAGCTTCAGCCCACTCGGACTCAGCAGACTTCTATTCTCTGGAGTACTTTGTGAAGAGGTTTCCTGACAACAAAAAGCATCCAGAAACAAGATGCTTAAATTTAAATGAAGGAATTCTTCAAAACAAAAGAATTGTCAGTGCTTGGCATGAAACTTCAAAAACAAGAACTGTTGAAGGAAGCATTAAATACAAGCATCAAATTTCTTCCCGTGATCATGTCAGGAGTATTAGTTACTCCTCACAGCAATACAGACAGTAAAAGGATCTTCAGTGTAGTGAGAAAACAAAACAGACTTCATATCCACATCTTCTCTCTTCATTATTGGCACTGTCCGCCATGAATTAAAGACCAATAAACCACTGCTGAAGAACGCCAAGAGTGCAGCATGCAATGCTCTAAATTAAAGGTCACATGCAACTTAAAACACAACTTTGCAGATTCTGATACCTTTAGGTATGCACTTACCAAAACAAATCATGAAAACTGCCAATTCAGTCCATAAAGTTGAAAAAAACGCGATGAAAAAAAGCCCGCGAAATCGGAGTTCAAACGATTCACTAAATTCCCCCAGCGCTGGGGGGAAGATTGGTTTCAGCAGCTGTGCTGTGCTGTGCTGTGCTGCGCTGCGCCCATAACGCATGCGCAGTGAATAGGTTCGCGGAGCTTGAAACAGTATGCATGCACGGAGTATGAGGTAGTGAGCAGTAGTTTAATCTTGGTTGTGTACACAAACAAGTAAATAATCTACTCGTTACATAAAAAACCTTTTTGATTGTAGTAAGCAGCCTCTGTCACAGAAAGCTCAATGTCTGGTTTATTGACACCTGTATGTCTGCCTGCCTGTCTGCTAAAGACAATATACAATACACAGCTTCAATCATTGACCACATGCAATTTGAACTTAACACCTATCAGGCTATACGCCATAAACAAAATAAATTGATTTATGACTCATGCACCCGAGTCCAGTCTCTGCCACATTATGTGATTAGGCAGGTGTGATACTTGTACACATAAGTTTTTATGTCTGTGTGTTGAAAACAGCCATTTTTTCGGATGACTGGATTTGACGGAAACTGGTGCAAACTCTTTCAAGTCCTGCTTTGTACTTGGACGAATGACACTTTCCAGTCATGCAGTAGTTCACCATCTCTGCTGAGATGATTTTTGATTTGATCGAACTCAAATTCAGAGAACGTGTATTTACAAAACCCAACATCTCTATTTACATTTTCTAGGGATAACAACTTATTCTAGTATAAATGATTTTGTTTGACAATGGTATATGAATCCATACTGAAACGATGCATCAAGTACAATAAAAGAAGTTGTTATCCATAAAGAATCTTACTTTCTTGTGACTAGCCATACTTATGAAAGGCCCATCAAACAGATCATCTTTCAGAACACACAATGAGCGCTCAGCGTATCAGCAAATGAACCAGCCAATCGGAAGGTCTTTACCCTTGAGTGCACAGCCACCCGCTATGACTGGGTTCAGTCTCCCGAGGGCTTCGTTTCGAGGGAAGTATGCCCAAGTACAAAATATTGCACTTTTGAATCGCGATTGTACGCTGATAATTGGAATGGTTATTTTCATTTTTGTCTATATTGCTTTACAGATCAACAGCTACAGGCTACAATATACACTGCCATAACGTCGTACAAGTGGTATGCCATACCAGAGGGAGAAACCCACAAGCGAATCCGTAAGGGATACTAAATACAAAATACACCGAAGACTGATCAATAAATACTTTCTGTTAATAAATTTCATGGTGAATGCTTTCAAAGTATGTAAAGGGGATTTAACTCTCTTAAAAAGAATACACTGAAAATGGCTACATTATGTATTACGGTATGTAAATGGCAATATGTACTAGGACGGAGACTGCAGCTGGTAACATGTGGAAATAATTACGTGTCCTGTCCATACTTATTTCTTGAACTGTTTCATATTTTTAATTTATGAATTTGTTTTACCAATGTCTGAAATAGTGTACTTTTCTTACAGCTGCTATGCAGTCTCTTCAAATCCTTGCGGATTTGGGTCTCCTAGAGGGGTTCTTGCCAGGTGTATCCAGGACACAAGATATCAATCTTGCTATGAAGGCTCAATTTGATGATATATCTAAAAAGGCATATACAGCCCACAATCATGGAGGCACTGATGACGGTGATCTTACTGATCTGTTCGCAATCAATAGGATGGTCCCACAAACGCTCGCACCCTGTGAAAAAGTTAGGACGATGGAAATCATTTCAGCATCTATAGCAAATGGTGAATTCTGTTTTTGCAACTATATGTCCATAATTCATCTTAAGATTCTCTGTCTTTAATTCTTAAATTGTCCTCAATTATGGCAATACAAAATCCATGTAAAATACACTTTGAATTATTTTTTTTTATTTTTGAAAATAATCATGGATGTTATTACTGTAACCATGGCCATGCAATTAACTTCATAAAACTTGTTACCATTGTTTTCGTTCATAAGTCATAAGTTGAATAAATCTTGTTATTTTGAGATGTATTTAAGTCTTTGCCAATATGATAATAATTATTACATTTTATGAATTGCAGTGCGTAATCGGTAAGTTAATTGTGGTCTGTTCACTGGTGTGTGGTGCTTCTATGCTTCTAGTGTAGTATATTAATTGGTTTGGCCTTTATACAGCTGTCACTTTACTAGCATCAATGGCTAATATCACTATCACAATAATTTATGTTGGCATTATATAGCATTGTAACCTGTCCTTTTATATATGAAAAAAGAATTGATGTATCGCACGAGCGTAAAAAATTGGAACTATTTAGATTGAACACTTTCAATATCTCTGTTCTTATTGATTATATATTCAGTCTGTTTAAAAAAAATATTTGGTCTATGTTGACTATGTGAACTTAACACTGGATGTAGCCCACATAGCAGGAGTCGCATTTAGCACAAGCTATATACCCCTAGTTATTTGGCTTTTGCTTGTAAACATAAAAACAAGAAGCTACAATTTGCTTGTTGCCTTTGATACAATTTTTGGTTGATGGTAAGGATTTTGATTGAAAAAGATAAAGATTTGCTTGTAATTTCTTCGAATAGAAGCAAACATTTTCTTCTTTCTTTTACACTTAAATTCCTCCCCTGCATAGGGTCTGTGCACATCCCATAAACTGGTTCGGAAGTAATTGGACATTGCATGTCGTCCGATGTTAGTATGGACAGAGTAGTACCTTCTACATCTACTCAAGAGACTAGCCAACCATCAGAGCCCATTCCCTCCTGTTCTGCCAGTCCTCACAGCCCTACCAGCCCTCTTCTTTATTATCATGTGTTGTTATTCTTCATGACATATATTCTTATATTATTTTCTTTATTTTCTTATTATATTGAATAATAGGTCTTTTATTTTCATATGAACCCAAGGTAAAACATTATTCTGTCAGTTTAGGCTACAATGCAATATGTTTTGCTAAACTTTTAGTCAGTGGACAACCTGTTACCTTAATACTAATGTATTGAAATCCTCTCATATTTATTATTAGTAAAGGTGTGACGTAACTTGGACATGTCATATTTCTCATGCTTTGTTATCTTTCACTTTTTGTTTTTCTTTGTATCATAAGAATTCACTACTCTGCATTTATAAATGTACACGTGAACAATTCACTGATATTATCTTAAGAGATGTGAACTTTAATCTTTCTGTCTCCTCTTGCAGCACCTTCAACATCAGGTCAAAAGATTAACCAGTCATCAGAACCTGTTCCCTCCTGTTCTGCCAGTCCTGACAGCCCTGCCAGCCCCACTGTTTCACTGCCGGATGTGTCACCTACCTTACAAGCCAGTGTTGAAAGTGAGTTGTAGAAAAAAAGGGAATATAAATTATTGACTTCATTCAGGAGATAAACCCTGTCTTACAATCAGAACCATGTTATACATAATTGATACCTCTAAATGTTAATTGATACCGAACGCTTAGCATGAGGTTTCAATTATTTCATTTAGGCGGTATCAATTCTGTGTGTCATGGCTCTGATTTTAAGACCCATATGGGTTTATATCCATTCTACCAAGGCAATTTTAATATGAAAAAATACGCCCTAAATCGACCTAAAAACAAACATAGCTCAATTTTGATTGAGCTATGTTTGTTTTTAGGTCCATTTAGGGCATATTTGTTTGTTTCTGAGAGGTAACCAATCAGAATCAAGTATTTTCTAGTAGCTTTGTAGAATTAAAAGTAACATGGAAGTAAAGAAGCAGCACTTAATAGTGTTTAAATACACTGAAGATATTATATATCTACAGGTTATGGAAACGATAAGCCATTGAAACACATTACATTTTTTACAGCAACACATTGCATATAGAATGTGATACATTATACATTATATGCAAGTACAGAAAGGCTGATAATTTTTTTTATTGTTTTCAGCTTCCTTGGATGGAAGCTCTGTTAGTCTGACTCCACCTGCAGCAGACAACCCACAGGGGCACCTATTCGATAGGCGCCAGTCTCTCTTTCTTCTAAGTCTATACACTGAGAGGAAAGAGAAATTCAAGTCCTCAATATACAAGAAGAAGCTTCTGTGGTCAGACATCACTGACGAAATGAACCGTCAGTTTGGAACATCATTCACCAAGGAGCAGATTGAAGGACGGTGGAAGACCATGTTCGCTGCATACAAAAACCACAAGAGTGACCAGACAAAAACAGGGCGAGGGGGCAAAAACTTTGAATTCCAGAGGGAATTCGAGGAACTGTTAGGCGATAGACATGACATTAATCCTGTGTGTGTCATCAGCAGCATGCCTTCATCACAGGGGCCCACAGGAACACAAACTCAATCAGGAAGAACAGAACAATCATTGCCCGAAACATCAACACCTGTACGTTCTGTCTCACCATCAACATCAACATCAACTGCCTCGCCACCAGCTTCAACTGTCTCGCCATCAAATTCCCCATCTCCAAGAGGTGGTGCGAAAAAGCGACGATCATCTGGAAGTGCTTCAGTCCTGCAGTTCCTTGCAGATTATACAAAGGAACGGAAGGAAGAAAGACAGAAGAAAATGGAACAGAAACAGAAGATGCATGAAGAAAAAATGTCCTTATTCAAAATGTTTTTGGACAAAATGTGAAAGTGTATAACTCTTTGATATTTCTCATGTGCTTGCATTTCACAAAGTCTTTAAATTCATGTACTTATATGTATATTAGCTTTTCTGAGTGAGCTTTTTACGCCGCATTCCACTTTTCTGATTTCATAAAATGATGAGCAATGTTTGTTTGCAATGAAGCGATAGCTGAAAATCATTTCTCCAAAATTCATTTGTTATATAGTATTGTGACTTGTCATTTTTCTTCTGGGTTTGTTTTGACAATGAGAAAACCTTTCTAGCTTTTCCAAATTGCTTATAAAAGTTCCTTTGATCACTGCCTGTGGAGACAAATGCTAATTTTGCATCCAGAATATACCACAAATTATGTAACAGCTTTGTCATAGGTTTTAGCTGAGCTGTTTTTGTGTTATTTTTGCTCATTTCAGAGCATTACTTACATGTTTGTTTTATGCATCGAAATATAGTCAGCTTGGTTGTTCATGTTATGTGATTTTACTTTATGATAGCATAATCAAAGACTAAACATCTTTGAATGTCATGGTGGTTATGTGAAAGTTTTTTTGTTTATTCCATCCAGATGTTTGTCCTGATATTTGTATGGAGAATGTCTCAAATTATGCTACCTTCATGTCACTAACACCTTGAGGAGTTTGTTTTGGAAGTTAACACTAGGTAAGAATAATTTGTACTCTCAGGTCAAACTTTTATTCTTTGGTTCACAGAATTCAAGTACAAAATCAAAGGTCGGTAGGTCGAGAAAAAATAAAAATAAAACCTTAATATTCAATTATTTTTTTTCATTTTCATCAGTTTTTGAGTAGGTAGGGAAGGAAAAAAATAAACACGCACAGGTTTGACATTTTTTACATGAAAACATTTTGAAATGCACATACTAAATTATTTCTTTTATATCATTTATTGGTAAATCAGGTCGGCAGGATAAAAAAGGACTGCTTTTAAAATTTTTTATTTTCCTACTTTTCAACATTTCTCGGTCGGCGGATTCGCAAACCAAGATTAAAAGAAAAGTCTGGCCTCATTGAAAAAAATTATTCAAAGCAATTCATCCCCTAGGGTATACATTGGATACACTTGAGCTGTTACCACTTTTCTATGAATTCAATAACAACTTTTCAAACCTGTAATTTCACTGGTTGTTAAAGGTATGTTAAAGTATCTATTTGCTTGCTTTATATTATTTATCCTTGGAAAGAAATTGTTTTCTGTATTACCAAACTCCTTGCTTTGGAAAGTAATTGATCATCTTTTTAATAGAGAAGGACAACTCTGTGTTTTGTTTCATTCATAGCCTTTATTAAGTGATTGACATACTGGCTGGTGATCCATGTGTAAAATAAAAATTTTCAAATCATTTACCATGCTCATTAAAGGTTCAATGTTGCTTCTTTAATGGGACAGGCCTATTGGGTTAACATACTAGTAAGGATACTCTGCTAAAACTTTTCTTTCCAAATTTACCAACCTGAATTGTTCTGAAACATATAGGCTTGTCCCCTTAAATGGATGATTTAGTAATAAAGATTGGATCAAATACTGACATCATATTCACAGCATTTTGTGAAAGAAATATATTGTCCATACATTTGCCAAATGGTGCATCAATTGCATCCTGCGAAGAGGGCCTTCAGCATCATTCTCCTGCAAGTTAGGGTTTCTGTTGTCAGCTGGAGGTACATCATCCTCAAACACTTCTGCCAGTTCATCCCCACCTATTGCACAAATATTGTGAAGTACACACGCACTCATGATGGCTTTGCAAATGTAATTTATGTCTGCCATATCTACAAACTGTAGACGTCTGAATCGACCTTTCAAAATTCCAAATGAGTTCTCGATTGTTACTCGAGTCCCCGACAGGCATTTGTTGAATTTTGTCTGAAGCCTGTTAAGATTCCCATTGTCGCGGAACGGTGTGAGAAGCCATCTCCTACATGGATATGCTCCATCAGCAAGTACAAGATGCTGACGGCAAAGCCGGGGTCCTGTCTCCCACAATGGCGAGTTACGCAAAACTCTGGCATCGTGCACCCTGCCTGGCCATCCTGTGTACACATCTGTATACCGCATGTCTTCACAACATACAGCCTGCAGAATGATTGAATGGTACCTCTTGCGGTTGATGTAATCAGTCTCATGATCGTGAGGTGCCTTAATTCTGATATGTGTGCCGTCAAGAGCACCTATAACACCAGGAAAGCCCTTTTTCCTGGCAAAAGCTTCTGCCACTGTGTCATACTCTGTATGGTCTGGCCACCTGATTATCTTGGGCATGACATGATTCACAAGTACATCTAACATTGCTCTATTATGAACCACAAATGTTGATTCTGATACATCGAATCTATCGGCCATAGAACGAACACATTCCTGCGACCCCATGTACCATAGGTGCATGAGAAGGTCAGTTTCGATGGGAATCTGGGGTCTTCCAGCTGATGGATTCCTCATCTGTACACCTGGGCAGGTTGTCATAATTTGTAACAGTTCCTCAAATGTTTTCCGTGACATTCTGAAGAATGTTTTGAATGTATCCAAAGAATACAAAGGTACGACACCTTGCACATAATTTTCCACACGGGGACGATCATAGCTCCCTCTGAAAGTATAAAAAAGAGTAACATTTATTTGAAAATAATAGTTAATAACATTACAGTGGTGACGTTCAAATTAAGTATTGTAATAAGTATTAAGTAAAGTTAGTTACCTACAAGATATCAATATATCAATACTGGCAATTCACTGAAAGTTAATGTTTCTCTGTTAATGGTGTGCCTCAACATTTAATTTACATTTTCCTAGGCAACATGTGGTTTTAAAAGATCTAGTCATTTCCATAATTTTTTTCATTTTAATCACTTCTGCTTATTTAGTTAAGCATCCTGATTAAATCAAGCAAAGCAACTGTAATTAAAAACACACCCAATAATGATGAAAGCTTTGATAGGAATTTAGATTTAAAATTTACTTTGGATGCAAAATCATAACAAAAACCGCAAAATACTACATGTAGTAACTAGTATGATGGTGGTCCCTATTATGGTGGGTCTTATTTCTTACTTGCTTATTTAAAATACATTTTGAATGTTCGATCTTTATCATTATTGTTTTTGGTCAACTGGTCATCATGAATAAGTGAAATTTTTTGTAAAAAATTAACATTTTATGGATGGTTAAGGGTGTTATTTATTTATTCATAGAGAAATGTGCAAATGTAAATAAATATAAATAATCCAGATCAGCACATCGGAGAAAAATGACGATACCACGTTAATAAGACCCGGTCGTTCACCATCTACTATGTTACTACTTATTAGAAACGGAATTCTACGTTGATCTATAACAACTTACGCCAATAATGTCAGTATGGATTGAAATTCATCATCTGATTCATCAGAACTGTCGTCGGAAGAGGTATCGTCAAAAAGTTCTTGCAGAAGCAATCTCGCAGACGCCATATTTGAATTCTTCCGCCTGTTCGTTAACACTACTCTCTTCCGTGGTCTGCCGGAAGAGGAACAGTTACACAGAAGAGCCTAATCGCACGCGCCTTAGGGGAAAAGAGAGAATGATGGCTCTAGACCAGCTCAACTGACAGATCACTCTGTATCTTTAGGGGGAAAAGGAGAATGATGGCTCTAGACCAGCTGATTGTGACTCTAGTAAACAGAATTCTTGTTTTTGTCTTCACAAACCTATGAAAAGAGTTTCAAATAGAGCTGTAGGAGTACAGGTTCATTTTAACAAGTTTATCAGATCACCATTATGTAATCCAGTATTATATGATCAAAACTAAGAATGTCTCTGTTCAGGTTAATTTTCCTGCAGACAGTATTGACTGATACTGATTCTGGGCATATGCTGTTTCTGTCATTAACAACTTATCTTACATCTGAACTTGGTGAGGCTAGGTTATAGAATACCGAAGACTGAGCAGAATTATTTGGATTGACTTTGACACTTTGGGCAGTTTATTGCCCCTAGACCCAGCAGGAAGCCAGAAACTTGAATGCTGTTTGAACTGATATATCTTGTTGTAAATTGACAATTGCTGGATTATGGTGAATCATTACACATTTATTTTTGCCAGTGATGTAAATTTAAACACAAATAATTTTGCTCGGCTAGGATGGATACAGATTTATTTTACATGTAACATAAAGTTCAAAAGGGTGAATAAAAGTTTGTACTTTTACAAAGCTATAAATATCTATGTTTTAAATGTGTTTGCAGATTTCTCCATTTCAGTTACATGCAAAGTTACCAACACTGCAATCCAACTTCTTATCATCACACATCAGGGTTTGTGATGAATGTATCATCTGTCGTTCGTAAGACTAAGGAGATCACAGATCAACAGGCAAGAGAAAAAAAGAAGCTCTCGCAACATGTGAAACAACTGTAGAGAAACTTTTGGAAGCATCACAACTCAAAGAGAAGAAGGGAATTCTGCTCAGATTGGCAAGTTCAATCCAGAATGCATAGACGTTTGTTACCATGCTTCTTGTTACAAAGTATACAGTAACTGTGTCTATGATGCTAAGCAAACTATTCTTCGACCATTGACTGTATCCTTGGACACTTTCTGTGCAGAAGTAATAGAAAAAAGACTCATCTCAAATGGAGAAGTGCTGAAGAAAAATAATCCAACAAAACTGTTGACACTGTGAAGGAAATAGAAGGACTAGATATCAGTGGCTATCACAATTATCAGTTTATAGGATCACAACCTCTAAAAGTCTGTGGGTCTACTTGTTTGATTTTCATCAAATCTTCAAGAGCATCAGTCTGCAGTCTACATCTCTTATCAACAGAGCTATCCTTTGAAAATGACGGCTAATTGATGACTGTACGCGGTTTCACTAAAATATACCAGGTAGCAAAATGCTGCTACTGTGTTTTACTTCCAGGTAACAAAATAGGATTTTAAATAGCAAATTTGCTACCTCAAAACATTAATAATTTCAAGCACTGTGGAAGCTAATTTTTACTGAATTAAGTTCATTGTAGTAGTAAAATTACATTTTGCCAGACATTTCTCCTGAAATAAAAACTTCTGACAAAAATTTCTGCAGTAAAATAAATTCCACCAGAAATTGCTGCAGAAATAAATTTTCAGAGCAAATTTGTGAGCTCATGAACATGTGAACACACTTGCTCATGAACATGTTGGGTTTATCTGCTTGAGATCTTTACAGTGATATAAAATATGTCTTTGTAGCTCATTACCTTCTGTGTGTCAAGTTATGATTGCTGGCCATTCATAAGCTGTCCCCCTGTGTATGCAACCCACTGAGTCTGTATGTAACATCAGCCCTTAGTGAGTCTGTATGCAACATCAGCCCTTTGTGAGTCTGTATGCGACCCACTGAGAGTCAGTATGCAACATCAGCCCTTTGTGAGTCTGTATGCGATCCACTGAGAATCAGTATGTAACATCAACCCTTTGAGAATCTGTATGCAACCCACAGAGTCTGTATGCAACATCAGCGCTTAGTGAATTATTCGGGATAATGAATTATTCGGGATGATGAATTATTAACACGAAGTACCGAATGAATTCCCACAGTTCATCATTCCCTGAGGGTAACACAGAAAACGTTACTTGTTTGTAAGCAGGATACACTGAAAATAACAGAAGAACACACAGCCAGTCAGAAAACAATACTGTATGTGTGAGGTAAGATAAACATCTACATTTTTGTTATGATGATAACAAGTGTTGTGCCCATCCATGATGACTGGCACTATGTGCAGAATAAAACAAAACAGGTTTCCACAATACCATGCTTGTTGGTGACTGGCTGACCATGTAGTTCACAGTTCTTTCTGCTAGTCAATGACTCTTTTTCCCTGGTTGTTATAATGCAATAATTGTATCTTCTGACTTAATCTTTTAGAAACCAGGGACAGGAACAATGCTGCCAAGCAAGCACACATACTGTTCATTGCATGACTTCTTCAAGTGTCCAGGTATCACAAAAGCAAATGTTTTTATAACATCTTTTCAATAGCTCTGAGCTCTTCTTTGCTGAGAGGGTTCAGCCCAAAACCTTTCATATCCTCCTTATTTTCCAAGTTCCGCAGATTATTGACTTTAGGTTTCAACTTCGTCCTGATATCAGCCAGTTCTTCATCAAGCTGATTATAATCTGGAAATATGATCAAAACAGTTCAGCTGATGCACATATATGCATTAAAACGTTGCTCAACAGATACCCTGCATATAACATAATTGTTTCTTCATCAAACATTTATGCTGTACATATAATATAGCTGTTTCTACATCAGACATTCACACCCTACATATAATGTAGCTGTTTCTACATCTGACATTCACACCCTACATATAATATAGCTGTTCCTACATCTGACATTCACACCCTACATATAACATAGCTGTTTCTACATCTGACATTCATGCCCTGCTTATAATGTACCTGTTTCTACATCTGACACTCACCCTCTACATATAATATAGCTGTTTCTACATCAGACATTCACACCCTACATATAACATAGCTGTTTCTACATCTGACATTCATGCCCTGCTTATAATGTACCTGTTTCTACATCTGACACTCACCCTCTACATATAATATAGCTGTTTCTACATCTGACATTCACACTCTACATATAATATAGCTGTTTCTACATCAGACATTCACACCCTACATATAATATAGCTGTTTCTACATCAGACATTCACACTCTACATATAATATAGCTGTTTCTACATCAGACATTCACACCCTACATATAATATAGCTGTTTCTACATCAGACATTCACACTCTACATATAATATAGCTGTTTCTACATCTGACATTCACACCCTACATATAATATAGCTGTTCCTACATCTGACATTCACACCCTACATATAACATAGCTGTTTCTACATCTGACATTCATGCCCTGCTTATAATGTACCTGTTTCTACATCTGACACTCACCCTCTACATATAATATAGCTGTTTCTACATCAGACATTCACACCCTACATATAACATAGCTGTTTCTACATCTGACATTCATGCCCTGCTTATAATGTACCTGTTTCTACATCTGACACTCACCCTCTACATATAATATAGCTGTTTCTACATCTGACATTCACACTCTACATATAATATAGCTGTTTCTACATCAGACATTCACACCCTACATATAATATAGCTGTTTCTACATCTGACATTCACACTCTACATATAATATAGCTGTTTCTACATCAGACATTCACACCCTACATATAATATAGCTGTTTCTACATCAGACATTCACACTCTACATATAATATAGCTGTTTCTACATCTGACATTCACACCCTACATATAATATAGCTGTTTCTACATCTGACATTCACACCTGCTCATAATATAGCTGTTTCTACATCTGACATTCACACCCTACATATAACATAGCTGTTTCTACATCTGACATTCACACTCTACATATAATATAGCTGTTTCTACATCTGACATTCACACCCTACAAATAATATAGCTGTTTCTACATCTGACATTCACACCCTGCTTATAATGTAGCTGTTTCTACATCTGGACATTCACACCCTGCTTATAATATAGCTGTTTCTACATCAGACATTCACACCCTACATATAATATAGCTGTTTCTACATCTGACATTCACACCCTACATATAATATAGCTGTTTCTACATCAGACATTCACACCCTGTTTATAATATAGCTGTTTCTACATCTGACATTCACATCCTACATATAATATAGCTGTTTCTACATCTGACATTCACACCCTACAAATAATATAGCTGTTTCTACATCTGACATTCACACCCTGCTTATAATGTAGCTGTTTCTACATCTGGACATTCACACCCTGCTTATAATATAGCTGTTTCTACATCAGACATTCACACCCTACATATAATATAGCTGTTTCTACATCTGACATTCACACCCTGCTTATAATGTAGCTGTTTCTACATCTGGACATTCACACCCTGTTTATAATATAGCTGTTTCTACATCTGACATTCACATCCTACATATAATATAGCTGTTTCTACATCTGACACTCACACCCTACATATAATATAGCTGTTTCTACATCAGACATTCACACCCTACATATAATATAGCTGTTTCTACATCAGACACTCACACTCTACATATAATATAGGTGTTTCTACATCAGACATTCACACCTTACATATAATATAGCTGTTTCTACATCTGACATTCACACTCTACATATAATATAGCTGTTTCTACATCAGACATTCACACCCGACATGTAATATAGCTGTTTCTACATCTGACATTCACACCCTGCTTATAATGTAGCTGTTTCTACACCTGACATTCACACTCTACATATAATATAGCTGTTTCTACATCAGACATTCACACCCTACATATAATATAGCTGTTTCTACATCTGACATTCACACCCTGCTCATAATGTAGCTGTTTCTACATCTGGACATTCACACCCTGCTTATAATGAAGACATGGAACATTAAGAGCTCCTGAGTATGCACTACATAAACTGCCAGAACACTCTGGTTCTTTTGTAGTTCCATATCCATACCTTTTTCAAGAAGGATCACAGCTTTCTTGTTCGGCATTTTGATAAACATATTTCCAAAGCACACCCATGACTTTTCACTCTTTGTTGTCTTCTGAAGGGCTCTGAAATGAAATAGTTGTGGATTTACATACCAGTGTGCGAACTGGCTAGTGAATTTTCATGGGTTCATCTGTTTTTTGTGGTATTTACCCTTTTTCATCTGTTGCTTAGTTTCTGTATTCAAATTTCGGGCTAGTGAATTATTTTGTAGGCTGGTAAACTTCAGTTTGCCCAACTAGCTTGCAAATTTGTAACCTATTTCTCACACTGTTACCCAATATTTTTTATGGATAACAGCTTATTTAGTCTCTGAAACAACATTTCTACACACTGTTTCCCAATCTGTACATGCATTAACGTGGCAATCAGTTTCTAACTTTAACATGGCAATTCCCCCTCAAGTTGTATTCAAGTCCCTAAAAAGCAAGGTTAATTTTTGCTAGTTCAAACTTTATAGAAATCAGTTATACATGACTACAAATGACACAAGGACAAGTCTCGGTTTTCCATATTGCTGGAGAAGTACGGACAGTGAACCACAAGCTACCTCAGTTGTGATTTCTGCTTCACAGATCCTGGCTCAGCTGAGGCATGTTACCACAGTCTATTCTAAGATGTTAGAAACATAGCAAGACTCTCATGAGAGACACAACTAGGAAGTTT
Organism: Haliotis asinina; assembly: GCF_037392515.1. NCBI lineage: Eukaryota > Metazoa > Mollusca > Gastropoda > Lepetellida > Haliotidae > Haliotis > Haliotis asinina. The sequence goes on along the minus strand of NC_090284.1, from coordinate 38,466,219 downwards.
CTCAAAAAATTCATTTGGAACCTGATTGCCTCTCGTGTCTTGTTCCTCTTCTTATCCAGGTCAATTATTTGTCTACGATCTGCCAACACATCCTCTGCAGCTTCCTCCACAAGTGCCACTTGGTTCAACAGATCCGAAGTTTCCTGAACTGACATAATGTATCCAAACACTGGTTCTCCTGCTCTTCTGGAGAACACAGATACTGTCAAATCTGAACTGTCTCCAAATAATCACCATACAAGAAACTGGAAATTAATATACAAGTACATAACCTCCATCTTGATAAATATGATCAGCACCAAATATTTCCAAATATTACATCATTACAATACACATTTTTAAAAACAACAACAATAGGTTACATTATCAACACTGTATTTACTCAGCGTAACTATTTAAATTTGCATTGGTTCTTAATGGTTAAGTCAAGGCAAAATTAATCGTGACACTGCTTTGCCGAAGTCACAGCAATTCGCACTACATATGTATATATATGTATGTTATCATGCTATTCTAAAAAATAATGCTACACATTTATTTATTGCCAATATCCTGTTCGACAGCTCAACTGCTCAAGGGAGCTTTATTTTTCCCTGCTCATTGGATGTCCATCTCAACTGCCTGGGGATCATACAACTCTTGCAGCCTATTAGGCACACTGAGTTAATGTGGCTTTCCCATCCTTACACGGTACCCATTCACAGCTGGGTAGACTGCACGTTGTTGTACCTGCACCTAGGTGTTTGCACGTATTCATGTGGCCACCATCCAATCATCTACCTACGGTGTCGTGGGTTCTTTTAAGTACACCAGGTTGTGTACTGTACACTAGGGGTTGTGACAACACGGAGAGAGTCTGCACACAAAGTTGACTCCAAAGTCAAACTGCGGGTCACAGGTGGGCTTGATTCCGGCACCTGTGAGCTTGCTGGATTAGTAGCCTGGCGACTTAGACAGCTCTCCACCGTGACAAAGATATTAGTTTCCCATTACTCATTCCCAGCTTAAAGTGAGCAATAGAGAAAGAGTTCTGCCTGTAACACCCTCTTTTCACATAATAAATTTGTCCTGGTTAAATATTCCAACACTGAAAAAAGTTCACTGACTGTTTTTATACCTGTTCTAGTTTACTAAATGCATATTTAGAGTGAAGTTTGTTTTGTAATTTTGGTTTTTGTGGGTGGGGGTGTTGGGGACGGGTGAAACTCACACCGAGCCATAGATTTAAGGCAAAGGGCCAAACTTCTAGAAAATTGTAAGATTAGAAGAAATGCAATTTGCCTGTTGGTGGGGCTTGCAGTGAATTCACAGACAAGGACTGGTTCATAGATGTGGAAATCCGGTGGATTCATAGACGTGATTGAGCGGTGGATTTGTAGACGTTACCAAAGTGGGGAACATTCAACATCATTGATGATGAAAATTGATATTATGACATAAGTGTAAACCAAAAGTGTTTGTGGTATGTAAAATAAAAAAATATATTAGGTACGTATGATCGGTATTGTACACAGACATGATTAGCAGCAGGCCTGGTCCGACAAATTCTTCTGCCCATGGGATGCTAATATACTAATCAAAGTTTTGTGAAATAAAGAAAAAATATGTATGTAAGTATTCAACTACAGAGACAAACCCAGAAGTAGAGGTGGAGAAGAAAGTGGGTGGGTCACCAACAAATAATTAACAAAGCACTTGAAAACGCACAAGTATTTCCCAATGAAAACAACTCGCTGCTTCCTATTTAACATTCACAACAACGGAATTCATCAACATTCAGCTGTACAGACACAAGCCAAGACCCCAGCTTACATCACATTACTGGGCCAGTGCTGGCATCGTTCTGGCCTGTACCATTGGACCAGTGCTTATTTTCCTTCAGTGGCCCCTTACAGGCAAAACTGTACCAGGCCACGTATGGATGGTTATCGTAAACACAACACCACAAGGCTGTACTGGCCCAGTACAGACAGTGCACTTCCTCTCTGGGGAATTGTGGGAGATTATCTCAGGACCATGTCGTCTACTCTAAAGAGGTGGCCAAAAGGTAAAGGTTGACACTTTCCATATTTCTGAGTGTAAACTGATGTAATGTGACTCTAAATAGTAACAGTCTTTGTTTTGAATCACTTGTAGAGACTACTTTTGCTACTCACATTAAGTGTTGACCTAACTTTTGAATAATAACATGCAGCAAATTTAGAAAATTTTAAATATTCAGTCATTCATCATATATGCCATGTTTTTAGATCACACAAAACCTATTTGCATATCTAATTCAAAGACATAAGTTCAGTACAGGAGGAAATAAACTTACCTGGATAAACTTGTGTTTTGTTTTGTTTTTGTCATTCCGATTATTTTTGTTGGTATCAGCTTGTTTTAAACTGTAGAAACAGTATCTAACTTACAACCAGGTGCCAGTCAAAATGTAAAGGGCCAATTAGGCAACAGTGTACTGGGCCAGTTCAACGCCAGTGTGCAAAATACTACAGGCCCAGTTCCTGAATGCCTTATATGGGCATGACGCTCTGACTTCACTGGGCCAGTACTGGCCCAGTTCCGTGCAGTCTAAGTAAACTTAGTCTCAGTTTTAAATTCGTTACACTCCACCACTGAGTCTAACAAACCCTAGTAGAAGGTCCCGTCAGGTAACCTTTTAGCGACCTATGACTGTCCAATCAAATGCGAGACAATTAAATAGATTTAACCAATCAGACAAGGTAAGGATCAGAGGGACTTACAAAATATTCAGTTCACTGACACAGATCTCTCCGCAAACAAAAATCCACATATAACAGTTGTTTGACCTGCAGTATATACCCTTTGGGGTTTCTGTTGACACAGTTACCATTTGCTAATATTTCCGTAAGATGACATCCTTGAACATTGCCAAACACACTATTTTCAACGACTGTTTACTCACCGTTGTCATGGTTGTAAAGTGTGCCATGTGCATCACCTGGAAGCGATTATACGCTAAATTGCATTTGGAACTGTTTGGGTACGAACCCTTTCAAGATAAAAAGTTCAAAAGGTATGTGCGAATGTCTACTTTCCAATTTGGTAAGCTGTGTTCTGATTGGTCAATCTCAAAGGTTACCTGACGCGACTTCCCATGTTGGACTTTGTTAGACTCAGTAGTGGCTAAGTTTACTTAGACTGAGTAATGTGATGATGGCTGGGGAGGTAGCACTGGAGAAGAAGGATAAGGTAGGTGGGTCACCGCCAAAGTAATTAACAAAACATAATTAAAACAACTCACCACTTCCTAATTAACACTCACATCTAAGAGCTTCATATCACTGAAAACAAAGCAAAACAACTTTGTTATACACAAACCTAGAGATTTACCATAATTCATATGCTTACAAAATAGTATTATTCAAGTATATATACACGACTACGAAATCACCGTCTATGAAATAGTCTGGATTACGAATTCACCGCGTCTATAGTCTGTTTGGCTCAAAAGCAGATGGATGAATTAAAGCCTAGCTGATAAGCATAAACCTAGGAAAAGAAAATTGAAATCTGTCTCCCAAAACAATGACTCTGATGATACAGAAGGCATTTCATTGTTTAGTCATGGGAAAAGGGAGAAGACAAAGGAGAACAGAGAGGCCATGGAGAACACAATTGTAATTAGTAGTGACTGTTCAAGTAGTGACCATGCTAAAAGATCTAACCCATACAAGAACTCTTCCCATGATTATATTTTAATAGATTCTGACAGTAGTGTTGATGATACAAAGATGAGATCAAACTATGGAGAAAAGGTTGTTGTTGAAATGGATAGTGTTCAACTAAACACTAGTGTTATCACTTGGAAAGCTAATAAACATAACATACTCAATGAAACACTGATTATAATCAGAACATCATGCCAACTTTGTGAGTTTTTTGCAGAGTATGTTTTCCTTAAAAAAAATGTTTTACACTATCATTAAAATATTGACACAGTTCACTATTTGTTACGAGACAGGAGTGAAGAGAAAGGGACAGCCAGGTGTGCGAGAAAGCATGGAGACAGCACAGCACAGGTTAATGAATAAATAACGTTCTCGGCACTTGTGCAGGTGCTTTTGGCTGTGTTAGGACAAAAATTCTGCAAAACCTCACAAAGTTGGCATGATGTTTAGATTACGGTCACCGTTTCAATGATGCTCATTTATCTTTACTAGTTTTCGAGTTGCATTGCTATTCATCGGTCCACTTTTGAGCCATACGAACTAATTCAGCTTACGCCGCCTCCCGTTAGCGGTGAGCGAAAACTGGTGACACCAAGGTGTCATACGTTCCATGCCGAGACAGAAGCAGTCGACAGGAGCAACAGTTATTTATTTCAAAACCCTATAGCATACAGCTGATCAGTCTAAACTGACATTTTCACAGTGCCATTAAATAAACAGTTTTTAAGCATCAAACCTCTTTTCCTCGATACTTCTGAGGGGAATCTGTACCGGAAGTTGAACGTGTCGGTGGGAGTGCTCTCCCTTTTAAGTTTCACCACAACCACACGTGAAAAGATCCAGTATTGGTAAGCAAGCAGTCAGAGGCGTAGAATCAATTATAATTAAGAAAATAATGTATCATTGTTTAATTATGGTGAAATAGGAATTGTATGTGAAATTCGACCCGAAAAACAATATTTCGAACGTAGCAAAATACCTGATGCTAACTACATCGTATATATGGTAATAAATATTAAATGTAAGACTAAGAGTCGGGGTGTTACGAATATCCCATACGTTTTGATGGCCTTTCAGCATATTTCGTCTTTGACTAACTCGAAAATGTAAAACAAATATATTCATTACAAGGGTTTATCACAATTTTGTCAGATAAATTAGTCCATGTTTGTTTACGGTAGATCCCAGAACGGCTCCATAGGTCTCTTTTGGTTTTAGACGATGATAATAACATTCAATGTATTAACGTCAATATGCCCATCCACAATATTCTACAACCTACCATATAAGATTTAAAACCAAAACAATAGTCTGATCTTCCAGATTCCCATCACTTCTCATCTCTTGTCTTAAACTTACTTCAGTAAAACGTCGTAGACAAATATATGTGAATTCTTCTTTCAGTTTTCTTCATGTAGTAAAATGCTAAACGTAGATATGTAAAAATTAATCATGATCACAATACCGAGGATTTAGAAAAACTACTCCAACTTCCAATTATTGTAATTTGGTCTTATTGACCAATGTGGTTTCAGTTTTCATTGTAGCTTTCAGTATCTATTATATTTGATTTCAGAACACAAAGATGCAGAGCCAGACCTTTGAACTTCAGGATGACCAGGATGAGTCAGATGAACAGGATTTAGATGAATTTGAAATTGAATGTATGCTGTACAGTCAACTTCATCATGACCAGACAAACGACACACACATCTCTGAAGATGACCATACGCAGCTTTTTAACTCAAATGGTTTAGATGTAAACATTGAAACATTTCATAAGAATGATACCATATCTGACAAACCATCAACAACCGGTTCTTCCACGTCTGTGTCAAACCTCCTTGGTTTGCCTGTGTGTGCCATTCAACACATGATCTACAGAAACAAGAATGACGGGTCAAGCAGTGCCAGTTTAGCTAATAAGCGTAAACCTAGGAAAAGAAAATTGAAATCTGTCTCCCAAAACAATGACTCTGATGATACAGAAGGCATTTCATTGTTTAGTCATGGGAAAAGGGAGAAGACAAAGGAGAACAGAGAGGCCATGGAGAACACAATTGTAATTAGTAGTGACTGTTCAAGTAGTGACCATGCTAAAAGATCTAAACCATACAAGAACTCTTCCCATGATTATATTTTAATAGATTCTGACAGTAGTGTTGATGATACAAAGATGAGGTCATATTATGGAGAAAAGGTTGTTGTTGAAATGGATAGTGTTCTTGAACCAAACACAAGTGTTATCAGTTTGAGTTCATCAGAGAGTGACAGCTGGGATGATATGACTTCTAGTGACACCAACTCCAGCACTGATGTACCACATATACAGGTCAACTTTAGACAAGGCAGCCTAACTCAGAGGATCAAAGATGGTAAGAACTTACATAGCTGTGGCATTATTAAGATACGTTATTGGCAGCCTCTGATCAATAGTTGAGTCTGGGCCATGTAGACTAACAAAGTACATCTTCTAGCCTGAGGAATAATAGCATATACAATCGAAGCCCGTTTACTCGGACCCCACGTATGTGGAAACTCCGCCTTCCGGATGATTTTTATGTGAAACGAAACTTACGTTCAGTAATAGTACTCGCTTCACCGGACCCTGCACTTCTGGATCCAGACGGCATATTTTCAAACCATTCCCATAGATTTCCCGCACAACTAAGTGCATTCATTCTTCATCTATCAGTACGCATTTGATGTGATTTGTTTAATTACCCATCAAAACAGTAGGGACGCGTGTCACTCAAGTTGTTAATTAGGATTTGGCGAGTGTGGAAACATCTTCTCAGTAATGAAAACACATGTTAAGTAGGATTATGGTTAGATACACTGCAATTCTAGTACTGTACATAATACTTTTACATCAACCCCTACTATCTGTTGTTATGCAAGTTAAAAATACCCTGCCACATGATCTAAGTCATGTGTCACATGATTTAAGTCATGTGATCCCGTTTGGAAGTTTACTTTGTGCAGGCAGCACATGGAAAAACAGCACACACAGTAGTGTACTAAATAAACTGCTTATAAACCCAGAATATTGACATAAGTTAACAAGGACTAAAGCATGCCTTAATGCTGTGATTGTATCAGGAGAAGGACATGATCCAGACAAGTGGAAGATCAACCAACAAGATCGCTTGGGTAATGTTGGTGGCATGTCAAGAGGTCAAGGGTCATTAGGTGGGAGATTTGGTGGTGCAGGACTGGGAGGAAGGTACTACCGGCCATCT